>NC_090937.1:1440617751-1440951322 GCF_040938575.1 Ambystoma mexicanum
CCTCTTGTCCCCCCTCCTATGATGCCCCTTGTTGACCTCTTGTTCCCCTCACCCCCCGCTGATGCCCCGTGTCTTCCTCCTGTTCCCCCCACCCCCTGCTCATGCCCTGTGTCTCCTTCCTGTTCCCCCCACCTCCGCTCATGCCCCGTGTCTCTCTCCTGTTCCCACCACCCCTCGCTCATGCCCCATGTCTTCCTCCTGTTCCACCCAACCCGCTCATGCCCTGTGTCTTCCTTTGTTCCCCCCCACCCCCCGCTCATGCCCCGTGTCTTCCTCCTGTTCCCCCCACCCTCCACTCATGCCCCTTGTCCTCCTCCTGTTCCCCCCACCCCCTGCTCATGCCCGTGTCTCCTTCCTGTTCCCCACCCCGCTCATGACCCGTGTCTCCCTCCTGTTCCCTCCACCCCCCGCTCATGCCCCATGTCTCCCTCCTGTTCCCCCACCCCACTCATGCCCCGTGTCTCCCTCCTGTTCCCCCCACCACCGCTCATGCCCCGTGTCTCCCTCCTGTTCCCCCCACCACCGCTCATGCCCCGTGTCTCTCTCCTGTCCCCCCACCCCCGCTCATGCCCCGTGTCCCTCTCCTGTTTCCCCCACCCCCCGCTCATGCCCCATGTCTCTGTCCTGTTCCTTCCACCCCCCGCTCATGCCCCGTGTCTACCTCCTCTTCCCCCCACCACCTCTCAAGCCCGTGTCTCCCCCCTGTTCCCCCCACCCCCCGCTCATGCCCAGTGTCTCTCTCCTGTTCCCCCACCCCCTGCTCATGCCCCATGTCTCTCTCGGGTTCCCCCCGCTCATGCCCCGTGTCTCTCTCCTGTTCCCCCATTCCCCCACCCACCGCTCATGCCCCGTGTCTCCCTCCTTTTCCCCCAACCCCCCCTCATGCCCTGTGTCTCTCTCCTGTTTTCCCCACCTCCCGCTCATGCCCCATGTCTCTCTCCTGTTCCTTCCACCCCCCACTCATGCCCGTGTCTCCCTCCTGCTCCCCCCACCCCCTACTCATGCCCCATGTCTCCCTCCTGTTACCCCACCCCGCTCATGCCCCGTGCCTCTTTCCTGTTCCCCCCTAGCCCCTGGTCATGCCCCGTGTCTTCCTTCTGTTCCCCCCTCCCCCGGCTCATGCCCCGTGTCCTCTCCTGTTTCCCCACCCCCCGCTCATGCCCCATGTCTCTGTCCTGTTCCTTCCACCCCCGCTCATGCCCCGTGTCTACCTCCTCTTCCCCCACCACCTCTCAAGCCCAGTGTCTCCCTCCTGTTCCCCCCACCCCCCGCTCATGCCCAGTGTCTCTCTCCTGTTCCCCCACCCACCGCTCATGCCCCGTGTCTCCCTCCTGTTCCCCCAACCCCCCTCATGCCCTGTGTCTCTCTCCTGTTTCCCCCACCCCCCGCTCATGCCCTATGTCTCTCTCCTGTTCCTTCCACCCCCCACTCATGCCCCGTGTCTCCCTCCTGCTCCCCCCACCCCTACTCATGCCTTTGTCTCCCTCCTGTTACCCCACCCCGCTCATGCCCCGTGTCTCTTTCCTGTTCCCCCCTAGCCCCCGCTCATGCCCGTGTCTTCCTCCTGTTCCCCCCTCCCCCGGCTCATGCCCCGTGTCTTCATCCTGTTCCCCCTAAACCCCACTCATGCCCCATGTCTCCGTCCTGTTCCCCCCACCCCCGCTCCTGCCCTGTGTCTCTATCCTGTTCCCCCAGCACCCGCTCATGCCCAGTGTCTCTCTCCTGTTCCCCCACCCACCGCTCATGCCCCGTGTCTCCTCCTGTTCCCCCAACACCCCTGCCCTGTGTCTCTCTCCTGTTTCCCCCACCCCCCGCTCATGCCCCATGTCTCTCTCCTGTTCCTTCCACCCCCCACTCATGCCACGTGTCTCCCTCCTGCTCCCCCCACCCCTACTCATGCCCCATGTCTCCCTCCTGTTACCCCACCCCGCTCATGCCCCGTGTCTCTTTCCTGTTCCCCCTTATCCCCCGCTCATGCCCTGTGTCTTCCTCCTGTTCCCCCCTCCCCCGGCTCATGCCCCGTGTCTTCATCCTGTTCCCCGTAACCCCCACTCATGCCCCATGTCTCCATCCTGTTCCCCCCACCCCCACTCATGCCCCGTGTCTCCCTCCTGTTCCCCCCAGCCCTTGCTCATGCCCTGTGTCTCTAGCCTGTTCCCCCCACCCCCCGCTCATGCCCCGTGTCTCCCTCTTGTTCCCCCCACCCCCGCTCATGCCCCATGTCTCTCTCCTGTTCTCCCACCCACCGATCATGCCCCGTGTCTCCCTCCTGTCCCCCACCCACCGCTCATGCCCCGTGTCTCCCTCCTGTTCCCCCAAACCCCCCTCATGCCCTGTGTCTCTCTCCTGTTTCCCCCCCCGCACATGACCATTTCTCTCTCCTGTTTCTTCCACCCCCCACTCATGCCCTGTGTCTCCCTCCTGTTCCCCCCACCCCCTGCTCATGCCCCGTGTCTCCCTCCTGTTCCCCCCACCACCCGCTCATGCCCCGTGTCTCTCTCCTGTTCCCCACAGCCCCGCTCATGCCCTGTGTCTCTCTCCTGTTCCCCCCACCCCCGCTCATGCTCCATGTGTTCCTCCTGTTCTCCCCACCCCGCTCATGCCCTGTGTCTCCCTCCTGTTCCCCCCACCCCCCGCTCATGCCCGTGTCTCCCTCCTGTTTCCCCCTACCCCCTTTTCCTGCCCCGTGTCTCCCTTCTGTTCCCCCAACCCCGCTCATGCCCCGTGTCTTCCTCCTGTTCCCCCCACCCCCCGCTCATACCCCGTGTCTCTCTCCTGTTTCCCCCACCCCCCGCTCATGCCCCGTGTCTCCCTCCTGTAGCCCCCAACCCCGCTCATGCCCCGTGTCTTCCTCCTGTTCCCCCCACCCCCTGCTCATACCCCGTGTCTCTCTCCTGTTTCCCCCACCCCCCGCTCATGCCCCGTGTCTCTCTCCTGTTCCCACACCCCCCGATCATGCCCATGTCTCTCTCCTGTTCCCCCACCCCCTGCTCATGCCCCGTGCCTTCCTCCTTTTCCCCCCATACCCCGTCATGCCCCGTGTCTCTCTCCTTTTCCCCCAGCCCCAGCTCATGCCCCATGTCTCTCTCTTGTTCCCCCACCCTCCGCTCATGCCCCGTGTCTCCTTCCTGTTCCCCCCACCCCATGTTCATGCCCCATGGCTTCCTCCTGTTCCCCCACCCCCCGCTCATGCCCCGTGTCTTCCTCCCGTTCCCCCCACTCCCCGCTCATGCTCCATGTGTTACTCCTGTTCTCCCCACCCACCGCTCATGCCCCATGTCTCCCTCCTGTTCCCCCAACCCCCCCTCATGCCCTGTGTCTCTCTCCTGTTTCCCCCGACCCCGCTCATGCCCCATGTTTCTCTCCTGTTCCTTCCACCCCCCACTCATGCCCCGTGTCTCCCTCCTGCTCCCCCCACCCCTACGCATGCCCCATGTCTCCCTCCTGTTACCCCACCCCGCTCATGCCCCGTGTCTCTTTCCTGTTCCCCCCTAGCCCCCGCTCATGCCCGTGTCTTCCTCCTGTTCCCCCCTCCCCCGGCTCATGCCCCGTGTCTTCATCCTGTTCCCCCTAACCCCCACTCATGCCCCATGTCTCCATCCTGTTCCCCCCACCCCCCGCTCATGCCCCGTGTCTCCTCCTGTACCCCCCAGCCCTTGCTCATGCCCTGTGTCTCTATCCTGTTCCCCCACCACCCGCTCATGCCCCGTGTCTTCCTCCTGTTCCCCTAACCCCCACTCATGCCCTGTGTCTCCCTCCTGTTCCCCCCACCCCCCGCTCATGCCCCGTGTCTCCCTCTTGTTCCCCCCACCCCCCGCTCATGCCCCATGTCTCTCTCCTGTTCCCCCACCCACCGCTCATGCCCCGTGTCTCCCTCCTGTTCCCCCACCCACCGCTCATTCCCGTGTCTCCCTCCTGTTCCCCCCAAACCCCCCTCATGCCCTGTGTCTCTCTCCTGTTTCCCCCACCCCCCGCTCATGCCCCATGTCTCTCTCCTGTTCCTTCCACCCCCCACTCATGCCCTGTGTCTCCCTCCTGTTCCCCACCCCTGCTCATGCCCCGTGTCTCCCTCCTGTTCCCCCCACCACCCGCTCATGCCCCGTGTCTCTCTCCTGTTCCCCACAGCCCCGCTCATGCCAGGTGCCTCTCTCCTGTTCCCCCCACCCCCTGCTCATGCTCCATGTGTTCCTCCTGTTCTCCCCACCCCGTTCATGCCCTGTGTCTCCCTCCTGTTCCCCCCTACCCCCGGCTCATGCCCCGTGTCTTCCTCCTGTTCCCCCCACCCCCCGGTCATGCCCCATGTCTCCCTCCTGTTCCCCCCACCCCTCGCTCATGCCCTGTGTCTCTCTCCTGTTCCCCCACCCCCCGCTCATGCCCCGTGTCTTCCTCCTGTTCCCCCACCCCCCGCTCATGCCCCGTGTCTCCCTCCTGTTCCCCACACCCCCCTCATGCCCCTTGTCTCTCTCCTGTACCCCCCAGCCCCCGCTCATGGCCCGTGTCTCTCTCCTGTTCCCCCCACCCCCCGCTCATGCTCCGTGTCTTCCTCCTCTGCTCCCCACCCCGCTTATGCCCTGTGTCTTCCTCCTGTCCCCCCCCACCCCCCACTCATGCCCCGTGTCTTCCTCCTGTTCCCCCAGCCCCCGCTCATGCCCCATGTCTTCCTCTTGTCCCCCCTCCTATGATGCCCCTTGTTGACCTCTTGTTCCCCTCACCCCCCGCTGATGCCCCGTGTCTTCCTCCTGTTCCCCCCACCCCCTGCTCATGCCCTGTGTCTCCTTCCTGTTCCCCCCACCTCCGCTCATGCCCGTGTCTCTCTCCTGTTCCCACCACCCCTCGCTCATGCCCCATGTCTTCCTCCTGTTCCACCCAACCCGCTCATGCCCCGTGTCTTCCTCCTGTTCCCCCCACCCTCCACTCATGCCCCTTGTCCTCCTCCTGTTCCCCCCACCCCCTGCTCATGCCCGTGTCTCCTTCCTGTTCCCCCACCCCGCTCATGACCCGTGTCTCCCTCCTGTTCCCTCCACCCCCCGCTCATGCCCCATGTCTCCCTCCTGTTCCCCCCACCCCCACTCATGCCCCGTGTCTCCCTCCTGTTCCCCCCACCACCGCTCATGCCCCGTGTCTCCCTCCTGTTCCCCCCACCACCGGTCATGCCCCGTGTCTCTCTCCTGTTCCCCCCACCCCCGCTCATGCCCCGTGTCCCTCTCCTGTTTCCCCACCCCCGCTCATGCCCTATGTCTCTGTCCTGTTCCTTCCACCCCCCGCTCATGCCCCGTGTCTACCTTCCTCTTCCCCCCACCACCTCTCAAGCCCCGTGTCTCCCCCCTGTTCCCCCCACCCCCCGCTCATGCCAAGTGTCTCTCTCCTGTTCCCCCACCCCCTGCTCATGCCCCATGTCTCTCTCGGGTTCCCCCCGCTCATGCCCCGTGTCTCTCTCCTGTTCCCCATTCCCCCACCCACCGCTCATGCCCCGTGTCTCCCTCCTTTTCCCCCCAACCCCCCCTCATGCCCTGTGTCTCTCTCCTGTTTTCCCCACCTCCCGCTCATGCCCCATGTCTCTCTCCTGTTCCTTCCACCCCCCACTCATGCCCCGTGTCTCCCTCCTGCTCCCCCCACCCCCTACTCATGCCCCATGTCTCCTCCTGTTACCCCACCCCGCTCATGCCCCGTGCCTCTTTTACTGTTCCCCCCTAGCCCCTGCTCATGCCCCGTGTCTTCCTTCTGTTCCCCCCTCCCCCGGCTCATGCCCCGTGTCCCTCTCCTGTTCCCCCACCCCCCGCTCATGCCCCATGTCTCTGTCCTGTTCCTTCCACCCCCCGCTCATGCCCCGTGTCTACCTCCTCTTCCCCCCACCACCTCTCAAGCCCAGTGTCTCCCTCCTGTGCCCCCCACCCCCCGCTCATGCCCAGTGTCTCCCTCCTGCTCCCCCCACCCCTACTCATGCCCTTTGTCTCCCTCCTGTTACCCCACCCCGCTCATGCCCCGTGTCTCTTCCTGGTCCCCCTAGCCCCCGCTCATGCCCGTGTCTTCCTCCTGTTCCCCCTCCCCCGGCTCATGCCCCGTGTCTTCATCCTGTTCCCCCTAAACCCACTCATGCCCCATGTCTCCGTCCTGTTCCCCCCACCCCCCGCTCATGCCCTGTGTCTCTATCCTGTTCCCCCAACACCCGCTCATGCCCAGTGTCTCCCTCCTGTTCCCCCAACACCCCATGCCCTGTGTCTCTCTCCTGTTTCCCCCACCCCCCGCTCATGCCCCATGTCTCTCTCCTGTTCCTTCCACCCCCACTCATGCCACGTGTCTCCCTCCTGCTCCCCCCACCCCTACTCATGCCCCATGTCTCCCTCCTGTTACCCCAACCCGCTCATGCCCCGTGTCTCTTTCCTGTTCCCCCTTATCCCCTGCTCATGCCCTGTGTCTTCTCCTGTTCCCCCATCCCCCGGCTCATGCCCCGTGTCTTCATTCTGTTCCCCGTAACCCCCACTCATGCCCCATGTCTCCATCCTGTTCCCCCACCCCCACTCATGCCCCGTGTCTCCCTCCTGTTCCCCCCAGCCCTTGCTCATGCCCTGTGTCTCTAGCCTGTTCCCCCCACCCCCCGCTCATGCCCCGTGTCTCCCTCTTGTTCCCCCCACCCCCGCTCATGCCCCATGTCTCTCTCCTGTTCTCCCACCCACCGATCATGCCCCGTGTCTCCCTCCTGTTCCCCCACCCACCGCTCATGCCCCGTGTCTCCCTCCTGTTCCCCAAACCCCCCTCATGCCCTGTGTCTCTCTCCTGTTTCCCCCCCCGCACATGACCATTTCTCTCTTCTGTTCCTTCCACCCCCCACTCATGCCCTGTGTCTCCCTCCCTGTTCCCCCCACCCCTGCTCATGCCCCGTGTCTCCCTCCTGTTCCCCCACCACCCGCTCATGCCCCGTGTCTCTCTCCTGTTCCCCACAGCCCGCTCATGCCCTGTGTCGCTCTCCTGTTCCCCCACCCCCGCTCATGCTCCATGTGTTCCTCCTGTTCTCCCCACCCCCGCTCATGCCCTGTGTCTCCCTCCTGTTCCCCCCCACCCCCGCTCATGGCCCGTGTCTCCCTCCTGTTCCCCCTACCCCCTTTTCCTGCCCCGTGTCTCCCTTCTGTTCCCCCCAACCACGCTCATGCCCCGTGCCTTCCTCCTGTTCCCCCCACCCCCCGCTCATACCCCGTGTCTCTCTCCTGTTTCCCCCACCCCCCGCTCCATGCCCCGTGTCTCCCTCCTGTAGCCCCCAACCCCCGCTCATGCCCCGTGTCTTCCTCCTGTTCCCCCACCCCCTGCTCATACCCCGTGTCTCTCTCCTGTTTCCCCCACCCCCGCTCATGCCCCGTGTCTCTCTTCCTGTTCCCACACCCCCGATCATGCCCCATGTCTCTCTCCTGTTCCCCCACCCCCTGCTCATGCCCCGTGCCTTCCTCCTTTTCCCCCCATACCCCGTTCATGCCCCGTGTCTCTCTCCTTTTCCCCCAAGCCCCAGATCATGCCCCGTGTCTCTCTCTTGTTCCCCCACCCTCCGCTCATGCCCTGTGTCTCCTTCCTGTTCCCCCACCCCATGCTCATGCCCCATGGCTTCCTCCTGTTCCCCACCCCCCGCTCATGCCCCGTGTCTTCCTCCCGTTCCCCCCACTCCCCGCTCATGCTCCATGTGTTACTCCTGTTCTCCCCACCCACCGCTCATGCCCCATGTCTCCCTCCTGTTCCCCCAACCCCCCTCATGCCCTGTGTCTCTCTCCTGTTTCCCCGACCCCGCTCATGCCCCATGTCTCTCTCCTGTTCCTTCCACCCCCCCACTCATGCCCCGTGTCTCTTTCCTGTTCCCCCTAGCCCCCGCTCATGCCCCGTGTCTTCCTCCTGTTCCCCCTCCCCCGGCTCATGCCCCGTGTCTTCATCCTGTTCCCCCTAACCCACTCATGCCCCATGTCTCCATCCTGTTCCCCCACCCCCCGCTCATGCCCCGTGTCTCCCTCCTGTACCCCCAGCCCTTGCTCATGCCCTGTGTCTCTATCCTGTTCCCCCACCACCCGCTCATGCCCCGTGTCTTCCTCCTGTTCCCCTAACCCCCACTCATGCCCTGTGTCTCCCTCCTGTTCCCCCCACCCCCGCTCATGCCCCGTGTCTCCCTCTTGTTCCCCCCACCCCCCGCTCATGCCCCATGTCTCTCTCCTGTTCCCCCACCCACCGCTCATGCCCCGTGTCTCCCTCCTGTTCCCCCACCCACCGCTCATTCCCCGTGTCTCCTCCTGTTCCCCCAAACCCCCCTCATGCCCTGTGTCTCTCTCCTGTTTCCCCACCCCCCGCTCATGCCCCATGTCTCTCTCCTGTTCCTTCCACCCCCCACTCATGCCCTGTGTCTCCCTCCTGTTCCCCCCACCCCTGCTCATGCCCCGTGTCTCCCTCCTGTTCCCGCCACCCCCTGCTCATGCTCCATGTGTTCCTCCTGTTCTCCCCACCCCCGTTCATGCCCTGTGTCTCCCTCCTGTTCCCCCCACCCCCCGCTCATGCCCCGTGTCTCCCTCCTGTTTCCCCCTACCCCCATTCATGCCCCGTGTCTCCCTTCTGTTCCCCCACCCCCAGCTCATGCCCCGTGTCTCCCTCCTGTTCCCCCAACCCCGTTCATGCCCCGTGTCTTCCTCCTGTTCCCCCCACCCCCCGCTCATGCCCCGTGTCTCCCTCCTGTTCCCACACCCCTCGCTCATGCCCCATGCCTCTCTCCCTGTTCCCCCACCCCCTGCTCATGCCCCGTGCCTTTCTCCTGTTCCCCCATACCCCGTTCATGCCCCGTGTCTCTCTCCTGTTCCCCCAAACCCCCGCTCATGCCCCGTGTCTCTCTCCTGTACCCCCACCCACCGCTCATGCCCCGTGTCTCCTTCCTGTTCCCCCCACCCCATGCTCATGCCCCGTGGCTTCCTCCTGTTCCCCCACCCCCCGCTCATGCCCCGTGTCTTCCTCCCATTCCCCCCACTCCCCGCTCATGCTCCATGTGTTCCTCCTGTTCTCCCCACCCCGCTCATGCCCCGAGTCTTCCTCCTGTTCCTCCCACCCCCGCTCATGCCCCGTGTCTCCCTCCTGTTCCCCCCACCCCCCACTCATGCCCCATGTCTCCCTCCTGTTCCCCCCACACCCCGCTCATGCCCCGTGTCTTCCTCCTGTTCCCCCCCACCCCAGGCTCATGCCCCGTGTCTTCCTACTCTTCCCCCCAACCCCCGGTCAAGCCCCATGTCTCCCTCCTGTTACCCCCATCCCCCGCTCAAGCCCTGTGTCTCCCTCCTGTTCCCCAAAGCCCCCGCTCATGCCCTGTGTCTCTCTCCTGTTCCCCCTCCCCCCGCTCATGCCCGTGTCTTCCTCCTGTTCCCCCAACCCCCGCTCATGCCCCGTGTCTCCCTCCTGTTCCCCCCACCCCCGCTCATGCCCCGTGTCTCCCTCCTGTTCCCCACACACCCGCTCATGCCCTTGTCTCTCTCCTGTTCCCCCCAGCCCCCGCTCATGCCCCGTGTCTCTCTCCTGTTCCCCCCACCCCCGCTCATGCTCTGTGTCTTCCTTCTGTGCTCCCCACCCCCGCTTATGCCCTGTGTCTTCCTCCTGTTCCCCCCCACCCCCCACTCATGCCCCGTGTCTTCCTCCTGTTCCCCCAGCCCCCGCTCATGCCCCATGTCTTCCTCTTGTCCCCCCTCCTATGATGCCCCTTGTTGACCTCTTGTTCCCCCCACCCCCCGCTGATGCCCCGTGTCTTCCTCCTGTTCCCCCCACCCCCTGCTCATGCCCTGTGTCTCCCTCCTGTTCCCCTCACTCCTGCTCATGCCCCGTGTCTCTCTCCTGTTCCCACCACCCCTCGCTCATGCCCCATGTCTTCCTCCTGTTCCACCCAACTCGCTCATGCCCTGTGTCTTCCTTTGTTCCCCACCACCCCCCGCTCATGCCCCGTGTCTTCCTCCTGTTCCCCCCACCCTCCACTCATGCCCCGTGTCTTCCTCCTGTTCCCCCACCCCCTGCTCATGCCCCGTGTCTCCTTCCTGTTCCCCCACCCCCGCTCATGCCCCGTATCTCCCTCTGTTCCCACCACCCCTCGCTCATGCCCCATGTCTTCCTTCTGTTCCCCCACCCCTCGCTCATGCCCCATGTCTTCCTTCTGTTCCCCCCACCCCCTCTCATGCCCTGTGTCTTCCTCCTGTTCCACCAACCCCCGATTCATGCCCTGTGTCTCTCTCCTGTTTCCCCCCACTCCCGTTCATGCCCCGTGTCTCCCTCCTGTTCCCCCCACCCCCTGCTCATGCCCCGTGTCTCCCTCCTGTTCCCCCCACCCCCTGCTCATGCCCCGTGTCTCTCTCCTGTTCCCCCCACCCCCGCACATGCCCCGTGTCTCTCTCCTGTTCCCCCCACCCACCGCTCATGCCCCGTGTCCCTCTCCTGTTCCCCCAACCCCCCGCTCATGCCCCGTATCCCACTCCTGTTTCCCCCACCCCCCGCTCATGCCCCGTGTCTCTCTCTTGTTCCTTCCACCCCCCGCTAATGCCCCGTGTCTCCCTCATGTTCCCCCACCCCCTGCTCATGCCCTGTGTCTCTCTCCTGTTCCCCCCACCCCCGCTCATGCCCCGTGTCTCTCTCCTGTTCCCCCAACCACCGTTCATGCCCCATGTCTCCCTCCTGTTCCCCCAACCCCCCATGCCCTGTATCTCTCTCCTGTGTCCCCCACCCCCTCCTCATGCCCCATGTCGCTCTCCTGTTCCTTCCACCCCCCACTCATGCCCCGTGTCTCCCTCCTGTTCCCCCCACCCCTGCTCATGCCCCGTGTCTCCCTCCTGTTCCCCCCACCCCCTGCTCATGCCCCGTGTCTCCCACCTGTTCCCCCCAGCCCCCGCTCATGCCCCGTGTCTCTCTCCTGTTCCCCCCACCCCCCGCTCATGCTCCATGTGTTCTTCCTGATCCCCCACCCCCCGCTCATGCCCCGAGTCTTCCCCCTGTTCCCCCCACCCCCCGCTCATGCCCCGTGTCGCCCTCCTGTTCCCCCCAGCCCCCGCTCATGCCCCGTGTCTCTCTCCTGTTCCCCCCACCCCCCGCTCATCCTCCATTGTTCTTCCTGATCCCCCACCCCCCGCTCATGCCCCGAGTCTTCCCCCTGTTCCCCCCACCCCCCGCTCATGCCCCGTGTCGCCCTCCTGTTCCCCCCACCCTCCACTCATGCCCCATGTCTTCCTCCTGTTCCCCCCACCCCCTGCTCATGCCCCATGTCTTCCTCCTGTTCCCCCCACCCCCTGCTCATGCCCCGTGTCTCCTTCCTGTTCCCCCACCCCCACTCATGCCCCGTGTCTCCCTCTGTTCCCCCCACCCCTCGCTCATGCCCCATGTCTTCCTTCTGTTCCCCCCACCCTCCGCTCATGCCCTGTGTCTTCCTCCTGTTCCCCCAACCCCCCATTCATGCCCTGTGTCTCTCTCCTGTTTCCCCCCACTTCCGTTCATGCCCCGTGTCTCCCTCCTGTTCCCCCCACCCCCTGCTCATGCCCCGTGTCTCTCTCCTGTTCCCTACACCCCCGCTCATGCCCCGTGTCTCTCTCCTGTTCCCCCCACCCACCGCTCATGCCCCGTGTCCCACTCCTGTTTCCCCCACCCCCCGCTCATGCCCCGTGTCTCTCTCTTGTTCCTTCCACCCCCCGCTCATGCCCCGTGTCTCCCTCATGTTCCCCCCACCCCCTGCTCATGCCCCGTGTCTCTCTCCTTTCCCCCCCACCCCCGCTCATGCCCAGTGTCTCTCTCCTGTTCCCCCACCCACCGTTCATGCCCCATGTCTCCCTCCTGTTCCCCCAACCCCCATGCCCTGTATCTCTCTCCTGTTTCCCCCACCCCTTGCTCATGCCCCATGTCTCTCTCCTGTTCCTTCCACCCCCCACTCATGCCCCGTGTCTCCCTCCTGTTCCCCCCACCCCTGCTCATGCCCCGTGTCTCCCTCCTGTTCCTCCCACCCCCTGCTCATGCCCCGTGTCTCCCACCTGTTCCCCCCAGCCCCCGCTCATGCCCCGTGTCTCTCTCCTGCTCCCCCCACCCCCCGCTCATGCTCCATGTGTTCTTCCTGATCCCCCACCCCCAGCTCATGCCCCGAGTCTTCCTCCTGTTCCCCCCACCCCCCGCTCATGCCCTGTGTCGCCCTCTTGTTTCCCCACCCTGCTCCTGCCCCGTTTCTCCCTCCTGTTCCCCCACCACCCGCTCATGCCCCGTGTCTCCCTCCTGTTCCCCCCACCCCCCGCTCATGCCCTGTGTCTTCCTCCTGGTCCCCCACCCCCTGCTCATGTCCCCTGTCATCCTCCTGTTTCCCCTATGCCCCGCGCATGCGCCGTGTCTTTCTCTTATCCCCCCTCCTCTGATGCCCCTTGTTGACCTCTTGTTCCCCCCACCTCCCGCTGATGCCCCGTGTCTTCCTCCTGTTCCCCCATCCCCTGCTCATGCCCTGTGTTTCCCTCCTGTTCCCCCCACCCCGCTCATGCCCCGTGTCTCTCTCCTGTTCCCCCCACCCCTCGCTCATGCCCCATGTCTTCGTCCTGTTCCACCCACCCCGCTCATGCGCTGTGTCTTCCTTTGTTCCCCCCCGCCCCCCGCTCATGCCCTGTGTCTTCCTCCTGTTCCCCCCCAACCTCCACTCATGCCCCGTGTCTTCCTCCTGTTCCCCCCACGCCCTGCTCATGCCCCCTGTCATCCTCCTGTTTCTGCCACTCCCCGCGCAAACGCTGTGTCTTCCTCTTATCCCCCCTCCTATGATGCTTCTTGTTGACCTCCTGTTCCCCCCACCCCCCGCTCATGCCCCATGTCTCTCTCCTGTTCCCCCAGCCCCCAATCATGCCCTGTGTCTCTCTCCTGTTCCCCCACCCCTCGCTCATGCCCTGTGTCTTCCTCCTGTTCCCCCAACCCTCGCTCATGCCCCTTGTCTCCCTCCTGTTCCCCCACCCCCACTCGTGCCTGTGTCTCCCTCACGTTCCCCCCACCCTTCGCTCATGACCCATGTCTTTCTTCTGTTCCCCCCCACCCCCCGCTCATGACCTGTGTCTTCCTCCTGTTCCCCCAACCCCCCATTCATGCCCCGTGTCTCTCTCCTGTTTCCCCCCACCCCCGTTCATGCCCCGTGTCTCCCTCCTGTTCCCCCCACCCCCTACTCATGCCCCGTGTCTCTCTCCTGTTCCCCCCACCCCCGCTCATGCCCCGTGTCTCTCTCCTGTTCCCCCCACCCACCGCTCATGCCCCGTGTCTCCCTCTTGTTCCCCAACCCCCGGCTCATGCCCCGTGTCCCTCTCC
Source organism: Ambystoma mexicanum (assembly GCF_040938575.1). Taxonomy (NCBI): domain Eukaryota; kingdom Metazoa; phylum Chordata; class Amphibia; order Caudata; family Ambystomatidae; genus Ambystoma; species Ambystoma mexicanum. The sequence continues at coordinate 1,440,631,048 of NC_090937.1, forward strand.
TGTTTCCCCTACCCCCCGCTCATGCCCCGTGTCTCTCTCCTGTTCCCCCCACCCCCGCTCATGCTCTGTGTCTCCCTCCTGTTCCCCCCACCCCCCACTCATGCCCCGTGTCTCTCTCCTGTTCACCCACCCCCTGCTCATGCCCAGTGTCTCTCTCCTGTTCCCCCAACCCCCCCTCATGCCCTGTGTCTCTCTCCTGTTTCCCCCACCCCCTGCTCATGCCCCATGTCTCTCTCCTGTTCCTTCCACCCCCACTCATGTCCCGTGTCTCCCTCTTATTCCCCCCACCCCTGCTCATGCCCCGTGTCTCCCTCCTGTTCCCCCCACCCCCTGCTCATGCCCCGTGTGTTCCTCCTGTTCCCCCAGACCCCGCTCATGCCCCGTGTCTCTCTCCTGTTCCCCCACCCCACGCTCATGCTCCATGTGTTCCTCCTGTTTCCCCCCCTGCTCCTGCCCCGTGTCTCCCTCTTGTTCCCCCACCCCCGCTCATGCCCCGTGTCTCCCTCCTGTTCCCCCCACCCCCTGCTCATGCTCCATGTCTCTTTCCTGTTCCCTCCACCCCCGCTCATGCCCCGTGTCTCCCTCCTGTTCCCCCACCCCTCGCTCATGCCCCATGTCTTCCTTCTGTGCCCCCCCACCCCCCGCTCATGCCCTGTGTCTTCCTCCTGTTCCCCCAACCCCCCATTCATGCCCAGTGTCTCTCTCCTGTTTCCCCACACTCCCGTTCATGCCCCCTGTCTCCATCCTCTTCCCGCACCCCCTGCTCATGCCCCGTGTCTCTTTCCTGTTCCCCCCACCTCCGCTCATGCCCCGTGTCTCTCTCCTGTTCCCCCCACCCACCGCTCATGCCCCGTGTCCCTCTCCTGTTCCCCCAACCCCCCGCTCATGCCCCGTGTCCCTCTCCTGTTTCCCCCACCCCCCGCTCATGTGCCGTGTCTCTCTCCTGTTCCTTCCACCCCCTGCTCATGCCCCGTTTCTCCCTCCTGTTCCCCCCACCCACACTCATGCCCCGTGTCTCCCTCCTGTTTCCCCCACCCCCCACTCATGCGCTGTGTCTCTCTCTCTCCCGTTCCCCCACCCCCTGCTCATGCCCCGTGTCTCTCTCCTGTTCCCCCCACCCCTTGCTCATGCCCCGTGTCTCTCTCCTGTTCCCCCACCCACCGTTCATGCCCCATGTCTCCCTCCTGTTCCCCCAACCCCCCCATGCCCCGTGTCTCCCTCCTGTTCCCCCACCCCCCGCTCATGCCCCGTGTCTCCCAACTGTGCCCTCCAGCCCCCGCTCATGCCCCGAGTCTCTCTCCTGTTCCCCCCACCCCCCGCTCATGCTCCAGGTGTTCCTCCTGATCCCCCCACCACCCGCTCATGCCCCTAGTCTTCCTCCTGTTCCCCCCCACCCCCCGCTCATGCCCCATGTCTCCCTCCTGTTTCCCCCCTGCTCCTGCCCCGTGTCTCTCTCCTGTTCCCCCACCCCCCACTCATGCCCCGTGTCTCACTCCTGTTCCCCCCACCCCCCTTCTCATGTCCCATGTCTTCCTCCTGTTCCCCCACCCCCTGCTCATGCCCCGTGTCTTCCTCCTGTTTCCCCCACCCCCTGCTCATACCCTGTGTCTCTCTCCTGTTTCCCTCACCCCCCGCTCATGCCCTGTGTCTCCCTCCTGTTCCCGCACCCCCGCTCATGCCCCATGTCTCTCTCCTGTTTCCCCCACCCCCCGCTCATGCCGATGCCTTCCTCCTGTTCCCCCCACACCCTGCTCATGCCCCGTGTCTCTCTCTTGTTCCCCCCAGCCCCCGCTCATGCCCCATGTCTCCCTCCTGTTCCCCCCACCCCCGCTCATGCCCCGTGTCTCCCTCCTGTTCCCCCACCCCCGCTCATGCCCCGTGTCTCTCTCCTGTTCCCCCCACCCCCGCTCATGCCCCGTGTCCTTCTCCTGTTTCCCCCACCCTCTGCTCATGCCCCATGTCTCTATCCTGTTCCTTCCACCCCCCGCTCATGTCCCGTGTCTACCTCCTATTCCCCCACCACCTCTCATGCCCCGTGTCTCCTTCCTGTTCCCCCCACCCGCCGCTCATGCCCAGTGTCTCTCTCCTGTTCCCCCACCCCCTGCTCATGCCCCGTGTCTCTCTCGGGTTCCCCCCGCTCATGCCCTGTGTCTCTCTCCTGTTCCCCCACCCACCGCTCATGCCCCGTGTCTCCCTCCTGTTCCCCCAACCCCCCCTCATGCCCTGTGTCTCTCTCCTGTTTCCTCCACCCCCCGCTCATGCCCCATGTCTCTCTCCTGTTCCTTCCACCCCCCACTCATGCCCCGTGTCTCCCTCCTGCTCCCCCCACCCTCTACTCATGCCCCATGTCTCCCTCCTGTTACCCCACCCCGCTCATGCCCCGTGTCTCTTTCCTGTTCCTCCCTAGCCCCCGCTCATGCCCCGTGTCTTCCTCCTGTTCCCCCCTCCCCCGGCTCATGCCCCGTCTCTTCATCCTGTTCCTCCTACCCCCACTCATGCCCCATGTCTCCATCCTGTTCCCCCCACCCCCCGCTCATGCCCCGTGTCTCCCTCCTGTTCCCCCCAGCCCTCGCTCATGCCCTGTGTCTCTATCCTGTGCCCCCACCACCCGCTCATGCCCCGTGTCTCCCTCCTGTTCCCCCACCACCTCTCATGCCCCGTGTCTCCCTCCTGTTCCCCCACCCCTGCTCATGCCCCGTGTCTCCCTCCTGTTCCCCCACCCCTGCTCATGCCCTGTGTCTCTCTCCTGTTCTCCCCACCCCCGCTCATGCCCCGTGTCCCTCTCCTGTTTCCCCCACCCCCCGCTCATGCCCCATGTCTCTATCCTGTTCCTTCCACCCCCGCTCATGCCCCGTATCTACCTCCTATTCCCCCACCACCTCTCATGCCCCGTGTCTCCCTCCTGTTCCCCCCACCCGCCGCTCATGCCCAGTGTCTCTCTCCTGTTCCCCCACGCCCTGCTCATGCCCCGTGTCTCTCTCGGGTTCCCCCCGCTCATGCCCTGTGTCTCTCTCCTGTTCCCCCACCCACCGCTCATGCCCCGTGTCTCCCTCCTGTTCCCCCAACCCCCCTCATGCCCTGTGTCTCTGTCCTGTTTCCCCCACCCCCCGCTCATGCCCCATGTCTCTCTCCTGTTCCTTCCACCCCCCACTCATGCCCCGTGTCTCCCTCCTGCTCCCCCACCCTCTACTCATGCCCCATGTCTCCCTCCTGTTACCCCACCCCGCTCATGCCCCATGTCTCTTTCCTGTTCCCCCCTAGCCCCTGCTTATGCCCCGTTTCTTCCTCCTGTTCCCCCCTCCCCTGGCTCATGCCTTGTGTATTCATCCTGTTCCCCCTACCCCCCTCTCATGCCCCATGTCTCCATCCTGTTCCCCCCACCCCCGCTCATGCCCCGTGTCTCCCTCCTGTTCCCCCCAGCCCTCGCTCATGCCCTGTGTCTCTATCCTGTTCCCCGACCACCCGCTCATGCCCCGTGTCTTCCTCCTGTTCCCCCCACCCGCCGCTCATGCCCAGTGTCTCTCTCCTGTTCCCCAACCCCCTGCTCATGCCCCGTGTCTCTCTAGGGTTCCCCCCGCTCAGGCCCTGTGTCTCTCTCCTGTTCCCCCACCCACCGCTCATGCCCCGTGTCTCCCTCCTGTTCCCCCAACCCCCCTCATGCCCTGTGTCTCTGTCCTGTTTCCCCCACCCCCCACTCATGCCCCATGTCTCTCTCCTGTTCCTTCCACCCCCCACTCATGCCCCGTGTCTCCCTCCTGCTCCCCCACCCTCTACTCATGCCCCATGTCTCCCTCCTGTTACCCCACCCCGCTCATGCCCCGTGTCTCTTTCCTGTTCCCCCCTAGCCCCTGCTTATGCCCCGTTTCTTCCTCATGTTCCCCCCTCCCCTGGCTCATGCCTTGTGTATTCATCCTGTTCCCCCTACCCCCCTCTCATGCCCCATGTCTCCATCCTGTTCCCCCACCCCCGCTCATGCCCCGTGTCTCCCTCCTGTTCCCCCCAGCCCTCGCTCATGCCCTGTGTCTCTATCCTGTTCCCCCACCACCTGCTCATGCCCCGTGTCTTCCTCCTGTTCCCCCCACCCGCCGCTCATGCCCAGTGTCTCTCTCCTGTTCCCCCACCCCCTGCTCATGCCCCGTGTCTCTCTTGGGTTCCCCCCGCTCATGCCCTGTGTCTCTCTCCTGTTCCCCCACCCACCGTTCATGCCCCGTGTCTCCCTCCTGTTCACCCCAGCCCTCGCTCATGCCCTGTGCCTCTATCCTGTTCCCCCACCACCTGCTCATGCCCCGTGTCTTCCTCCTGTTCCCCTAACCCCCGCTCATGCCCCGTGTCTCCCTCCTGTTCCCCCCATCCCCCGCTCATGCCCTGTGTCTCCCTCTTGTTCCCCCCACCCCCGCTCATGCCCCATGTCTCTCTCCTGTTCCCCCACCCACCGCTCATGCCCCGTGTCTCCCTCCTGTTCCCCCAAACCCCCCCATGCCCTGTGTCTCTCTCCTGTTTCCGCCACGCCCCGCTCATGCCCCATGTCTCTCTCCTGTTCCTTCCACCCCCCACTCATGCCCTGTGTCTCCCTCCTGTTCCATCCACCCCTGCTCATGCCCCGTGTCTCCCTCCTGTTCCCCCCACCCCCGCTCATGCCCTGTGTCTCCCTCCTGTTCCCCGCACCCCCTGCTCCTGCTCCGTGTCTCCCTTCTGTTCCCCCAAACCCCCCTCATGCCATGTGTCTCTCTCCTGTTTCCCCCACCCCCGCTCATGCCCTGTGTCTCCCTCCTGTTCCCCCCACCCCCTGCTCATGCCCTGTGTCTTCCTCCTGTTCCCCCTACCCCCCGCTCATACCCCGTGTCTCTCTCCTGTTTCCCCCACCCCCCGCTCATGCCCCGTGTCTCCCTCCTGTACCCCAAACCCCCCTCATGCAATGTGTCTCTCTCCTGTTTCCCCCACCCTCGGCTCATGCCCTGTGTCTCCCTCCTGTTCCCCCCACCCCCTGCTCATGCCCCGTGTCTTCCTCCTGTTCCCCCCACCCCCGCTCATACCCCGTGTCTCTCTCCTGTTTCCCCCACCCCCCGCTCATGCCCCGTGTCTCCCTCCTGTTCCCATACCCCCCGCTCATGCCCCATGTCTCTCTCCTGTTCCCCCCAACCCCTGCTCATGCCCCGTGCCTTCCTCCTGTTCCCCCATACCCCGTTCATGCCCCGTGTCTCCTTCCTGTTCCCCCCACCCCATGCTCATGCCCCGTGGCTTCCTCCTGTTCCCCTACCCCCCGCTCATTCCCCGTGTCTCCTTCCTGTTCCCCCCACCCCATGCTCATGCCCCGTGGCTTCCTCCTGTTCCCCTAACCCCCGCTCATGCCCCGTGTCTTCCTCCTGTTCCCCCCACCCCCGCTCATGCTCCATGTGTTCCTCCTGTTCTCCCCAACCCCGCTCATGCCCCGAGCGTTCCTCCTGTTCCTCCCACTCCCGCTCATGCCCCGTGTCTCCCTCCTGTTCCCCCCAACCCCCACTCACGCCCCATGTCTCCCTCCTGGTCCCACCACACCCCGCTCATGCCCCGTGTCTTCCTCCTGTTCCCCCCCACCCCCGGCTCATGCCCCGTGTCTCCCTCCTGTTCCCCCCACCCCCCGCTCATGCCCCGTGTCTCCCTCCTGTTCCCCACACCCCCGCTCATGCCCCTTGTCTCTCTCCTGGTCCCCCCAGCCCCTGCTCATGCCCCGTGTCTCTCTCCTGTTCCCCCACCCCCTGCTCATGCTCCTTGTCTTCCTCCTGTGCTCCCCACCCCCGCTTATGCCCTGTGTCTTCCTCCTGTTCCCCCCACCCCCCACTCATGCCCCGTGTCTTCCTCCTGTTCCCCCCAGCCCCCGCTCATGCCCCGTGTCTTCCTATTGTCCCCCCTCCTATGATGCCCCTTGTTGACCTCTTGTTCCCCCCACCCCCGCTGATGCCCCGTGTCTTCCTCCTGTTCCCCCCACCCCCTGCTCATGCCCTGTGTCTCCCTCCTGTTCCCTCCACCCCCGCTCTTGCCCCGTGTCTCTCTCCTCTTCCCACCACCCCTCGCTCATACCCCATGTCTTCCTCCTGTTCCACCCACCCCCGCTCATGCCCTGTGTCTTCCTTTGTTCCCCCCACCCCCCGCTCATGCCACGTGTCTTCCTCCTGTTCCCCCCACCCTCCACTCATGCCCCGTGTCTTCCTCCTGTTCCCCCCACCCCCTGCTCATGCCCCCTGTCATCCTCCCGTTTCCCCCACTCCCTGCGCAAGCGCCGTGTCTTCCTCTAATCCCCCTCCTATGATGCTTCCTGTTGTCCTCCTGTTCCCCCCACCCCCGCTCATGCCCCTTGTCTCTCTCCTGTTCCCCCAGCCCCCGCTCATGCCCCATGTCTCTCTCCTGTTCCCCCACCCACCGCTCATGCCCCGTGTCTCCCTCCCGTTCCCCCAAACCCCCCTCATGCCCTGTGTCTCTCTCCTGTTTCCCCCACCCCCCGCTCATGCCCCATGTCTCCCTCCTGTTCCCCACAGCCCCTGCTCATGCCCTGTGTCTCTCTCCTGTTCCCCCACCCCCCGCTCATGCTCCATGTGGTCCTCCTGTTCCCCCCACCCCCTGCTCATACCCCGTGTCCCTCTCCTGTTTCCCCCACCCCCCGCTCATGCCCCATGTCTCCCTCCTGTTCCCCCCAGCCCCCGCTCATGCCCTGTGTCTCTCTCCTGTTCCCCCACCCCCTGCTCATGCCCCGTGTCTTCCTCCTGTTCCCCCAACCCCCGCTCATGCCCCGTGTCTCCCTCCTGTTCCCCCCACCCCCCGCTCATGCCCCGTGTCTCCCTCCTGTTCCCCACACCCCCGCTCATGCCCCTTGTCTCTCTCCTGTTCCCCCCAGCCCCCGCTCATGCCCCGTGTCTCTCTCCTGTTCCCCCACCCCCTGCTCATGCTCCTTGTCTTCCTCCTGTGCTCCCCACCCCCGCTTATGCCCTGTGTCTTCCTCCTGTTCCCCCCACCCCCCACTCATGCCCCGTGTCTTCCTCCTGTTCCCCCCAGCCCCCGCTCATGCCCCGTGTCTTCCTATTGTCCCCCCTCCTATGATGCCCCTTGTTGACCTCTTGTTCCCCCCACCCCCCGCTGATGCCCCGTGTCTTCTTCCTGTTCCCCCCACCCCCTGCTCATGCCCTGTGTCTCCCTCCTGTTCCCTCCACCCCCGCTCTTGCCCCGTGTCTCTCTCCTCTTCCCACCACCCCTCGCTCATACCCCATGTCTTCCTCCTGTTCCACCCACCCCCGCTCATGCCCTGTGTCTTCCTTTGTTCCCCCCACCCCCCTGCTCATGCCACGTGTCTTCCTCCTGTTCCCCCCACCCTCCACTCATGCCCCGTGTCTTCCTCCTGTTCCCCCCACCCCCTGCTCATGCCCCCTGTCATCCTCCCGTTTCCCCCACTCCCTGCGCAAGCGCCGTGTCTTCCTCTAATCCCCCTCCTATGATGCTTCCTGTTGTCCTCCTGTTCCCCCCACCCCCGCTCATGCCCCTTGTCTCTCTCCTGTTCCCCCAGCCCCCGCTCATGCCCCATGTCTCTCTCCTGTTCCCCCACCCACCGCTCATGCCCCGTGTCTCCCTCCTGTTCCCCCAAACCCCCCTCATGCCCTGTGTCTCTCTCCTGTTTCCCCCACCCCCCGCTCATGCCCCATGTCTCCCCCCTGTTCCCCACAGCCCCCGCTCATGCCCTGTGTCTCTCTCCTGTTCCCCCACCCCCCGCTCATGCTCCATGTGGTCCTCCTGTTCCCCCCACCCCCTGCTCATACCCCGTGTCCCTCTCCTGTTTCCCCCACCCCCGCTCATGCCATGTGTCTCCCTCCTGTTCCTTCCACCCCCCGCTCATGCCCCATGTCTCTCTCCTGTTCCCCCCACCCCCCGCTCATGCCCGGTGCCTTCCTCCTGTTCCCCCCACACCCTGCTCATGCCCCGTGTCTCTCTCTTGTTCCCCCCAGCCCCCGCTCATGCCCCATGTCTCCCTCCTGTTCCCTTCACCCCCGCTCATGCCCCGTGTCTCCCTCCTGTTCCCCCCACCCCCGCTCATGCCCCGTGTCTCTCTCCTGTTCCCCCCACCCCCGCTCATGCCCCGTGTCCCTCTCCTGTTTCCCCCACCCCCCGCTCATGCCCTATGTCTCTATCCTGTTCCTTCCACCCCCCGCTCATGCCCCGTGTCTACATCCTATTCCCCCCACCACCTCTCATACCCCGTGTCTTCCTCCTGTTCCCCCCACCCGCCGCTCATGCCCAGTGTCTCTCTCCTGTTCCCCGACCCCTTTTTCATGCCCCGTGTCTCTCTCGGGTTCCCCCCGCTCATGCCCCGTGTCTCTCTCCTGTTCCCCCACCCACCGCTCATGCCCCTTGTCTCCCTCCTGTTCCCCCAACCCCCCCTCATGCCCTGTGTCTCTCTCCTGTTTCCCCCACCCCCCGCTCATGCCCCATGTCTCTCTCCTGTTCCTTCCACCCCCACACATGCTCCGTGTCTCCCTCCTGCTCCCCCCACCCTCTACTCATGCCCCATGTCTCCCTCCTGTTACCCCACCCCGCTCATGCCCCGTGTCTCTTTCCTGTTTCCCCCTAGCCCCCGCTCATGCCCTGTGTCTTCCTCCTGTTCCCCCCTTCCCCGGCTCATGCCCCATGTCTTTATCCTGTTCCCCCTACCCCCCACTCATGCCCTATGTCTCCATCCTGTTCCCCCCACCCCCCGCTCATGCCCCGTGTCTCCCTCCTGTTCCCCCCAGCCCTTGCTCATGCCCTGTGTCTCTATCCTGTTCCCCCACCACCCGCTCATGCCCCGTGTCTTCCTCCTGTTCCCCTAACCCCCGCTCATGCCCCGTGTCTCCCTCTTGTTCCCCCACCCCCCGCTCATGCCCTGTGTCTCCCTCTTGTTCCCCCCACCCCCGCTCATGCCCAATGTCTCTTTCCTGTTCCCCCACCCACCGCTCATGCCCCGTGTCTCCCTCCTATTCCCCCACCCCCCGCTCATGCCCCATGTCTCTCTCCTGTTCCTTCCACCCCCCACTCATGCCCTGTGTCTCCTTCCTGTTCCACCCACCCCTGCTCATGTCCCGTGTCTCCCTCCTGTTCCCCCACCACCTGCTCATGCCCCGTGTCTCTCTCCTGTTCCCCACAGCCCCCGCTCATGCCCTGTGTCTCTCTCCTGTTCCCCCCACCCCCCGCTCATGCTCCATGTGTTCCTCCTGTTCTCCCCACACCCGCTCATGCCCTGTGTCTCCTTCCTGTTCCCCCCACCCCCCGCTCAAGCCCCGTGTCCCCCTCCTGTTTCCCCCTACCCCCTGCTCCTGCCCCGTGTCTCCCTTCTGTTCCCCCACCCCCCGCTCCTGCCCCGTGTCTCCCTCCTGTTCCCCCACCCCCGCTCATGCCCCGTGTCTCTCTCCTGTTTCCCCCACCCCCCGCTCATGCCCCGTGTCTCCCTCCTGTTCCCATACCCCCCGCTCATGCCCCATGTCTCTCTCCTGTTCCCCCAACCCCTGCTCATGCCCCGTGCCTTCCTCCTATTCCCCCATACCCCGTTCATGCCCCGTGTCTCTCTCCTGTTCCCCCAAGCCCCCGCTCATGCCCCGTGTCTCTCTCCTGTTCCCCCACCCCCGCTCATTCCCCGTGTCTCCTTCCTGTTCCCCCCACCCCATGCTCATGCCCCGTGGCTTCCTCCTGTTCCCCTACCCCCCGCTCATGCTCCGTGTCTTCCTCCTGTTCCCCCCACCCCCTGCTCATGCTCCATGTGTTCCTCCTGTTCTCCCCAACCCCGCTCATGCCCCGAGTCTTCCTCCTGTTCCTCCCACTCCCGCTCATGCCCCGTGTCTCCCTCCTGTTCCCCCCAACCCCCACTCACGCCCCATGTCTCCCTCCTGTTCCCACCACACCCCGCTCATGCCCCGTGTCTTCCTCCTGTTCCCCCCCACCCTCGGCTCATGCCCCGTGTCTTCCTCCTGTTCCCCCCCCCCGGCCATGCCCCATGTCTCCCTCCTGTTCCCCCCACCCCCCGCTCATGCCCCGTGTCTCCCTCCTGTTCCCCCCAGCCCCCGCTCATGCCCTGTGTCTCTCTCCTGTTCCCCCACCCCCCGCTCATGCCCCGTGTCTTCCTCCTGTTCCCCCAACCCCCGCTCATGCCCCGTGTCTCCCTCCTGTTCCCCCCACCCCCCGCTCATGCCCCGTGTCTCCCTCCTGTTCCCCACACCCCCGCTCATGCCCCTTGTCTCTCTCCTGTTCCCCCCAGCCCCCGCTCATGCCCCGTGTCTCTCTCCTGTTCCCCCCACCCCCTGCTCATGCTCCTTGTCCTCCTCCTGTGCTCCCCACCCCCGCTTATGCCCTGTGTCTTCCTCCTGTTCCCCCCACCCCCACTCATGCCCCGTGTCTTCCTCCTGTTCCCCCCAGCCCCCGCTCATGCCCCGTGTCTTCCTATTGTCCCCCCTCCTATGATGCCCCTTGTTGACCTCTTGTTCCCCCCACCCCCCGCTGATGCCCCGTGTCTTCCTCCTGTTCCCCCCACCCCCTGCTCATGCCCTGTGTCTCCCTCCTGTTCCCTCCACCCCCGCTCATGCCCCATGTCTTCCTCTTGTCCCCCCTCCTATGATGCCCCTTGTTGACCTCTTGTTCCCCTCACCCCCCGCTGATGCCCCGTGTCTTCCTCCTGTTCCCCCCACCCCCTGCTCATGCCCTGTGTCTCCTTCCTGTTCCCCCCACCTCCGCTCATGCCCCGTGTCTCTCTCCTGTTCCCACCACCCCTCGCTCATACCCCATGTCTTCCTCCTGTTCCACCCACCCCCGCTCATGCCCTGTGTCTTCCTTTGTTCCCCCCCACCCCCATTCATCCCCCGTGTCTCCCTCCTGTTCCCCCCACCCCTGCTCATGCCCCGTGTCTCTCTCCTGTTCCCTCCACCCCCACTCATGCCCCATGTATCTCTCCTGTTCCCCCCACCCACCGCTCATGCCCTGTGTCTCGCTCCTGTTCCCCCAACCCCCCGCTCATGTCCCGTGTCCCTCTCCTGTTTTCCCCACCCCCGCTCATGCCCCGTGTCTCTCTCCTGTTCCCTCCACCCCCCACTCATGCCCCATGTCTCCCTCCTGTTCCCCCCACCCCCGCTCATGCCCCGTGTCTCCCTCCTGTTCCCCCCACCCCCGCTCATGCCCCATGTCTCTCTCCTGTTCCCCCACCCCCTGCTCATGCCCCGTGTCTCTTTCCTGTTTCCCCCACCCACCGCTCATGCCCCATGTCTCCATCCTGTTCCCCCAACCCCCCCTCATGCCCTGTGTCTATCTCCTGTTTCCCCCACCCCCTGCTCATGCCCCATGTCTCTCTCCTGTTCCTTCCACCCCCCACTCATGTCCAGTGTCTCCCTCCTGTTCCCCCCACCCCTGCTCATGCCCCGTGTCTCCCTCCTGTTCCCCCCACACCCCGCTCATGCCCCGTGTGTCTCTCCTGTTCCCCCAGCCCCCGCTCATGCCCCGTGTCTCTCTCCTGTTCCCCCCACCCCACGCTCATGCTCCATGTGTTCCTCCTGTTCCCCCCACCCCCGCTCATGCCCCGAGTAATCCTCCTGTTCCCCCCACCCCCCGCTCATGCCCCGTGTCTCCCTCCTGTTCCCCCACCCCCCGCTCATGCCCCGTGTGTCCCTCCTGTTCCCCCAGCCCCCGTTCATGCCCCGTGTCTCTCTCCTGTTCCCACACCCCACGCTCATGCTCCATGTGTTCCTCCTGTTCCCCCCACCCCCCGCTCATGCCCCTTGTCTTCCTCCTGTTCCCCCCACACCCCGCTCATGCCCCGTGTCTCCCTCCTGTTTCCCCCCCTGCTCATGCCCCGTGTCTCCCTCCTGTGCCCCCACCCCCGCTCATGCCCCGTGTCTCCCTCCTGTTCCCCCCACCCCCTGCTCATGCCCCATGTCTCCTTCCAGTTCCCCCCACCCCCCACTCATGCCCTGTGTCTCCCTCCTGTTCCCCCCACCCCGCGCTCATGCCCCATGTCTTCCTTCTGTTCCTCCCCACCCCCCGCTCATGCCCTGTGTCTTCCTCCTGTTCCCCCAACCCCCCATTCATGCCCCGTGTCTCTCTCGTGTTTCCCCCCACCCCCTGCTCATGCCCCGTGTCTCTTTCCTGTTTCCCCCACCCACCGCTCATGCCCCATGTCTCCATCCTGTTCCCCCAACCCCCCCTCATGCCCTGTGTCTATCTCCTGTTTCCCCCACCCCCTGCTCATGCCCCATGTCTCTCTCCTGTTCCTTCCACCCCCCACTCATGTCCCGTGTCTCCCTCCTGTTCCCCACACTCCCGTTCATGCCCCGTGTCTCCATCCTGTTCCCCCACCCCCTGCTCATTTCCCGTGTCTCTTTCCTGTTCCCCCCACCTCCGCTCATGCCCCGTGTCTCTCTCCTGTTCCCCCCACCCACCGCTCATGCCCCGTGTCCCTCTCCTGTTCCCCCAACCCCCCGCTCATGCCCTGTGTCCCTCTCCTGTTTCCCCCACCCCCCGCTCATGTGCCGTGTCTCTCTCCTGTTCCTTCCACCCCCTGCTCATGCCCTGTTTCTCCCTCCTGTTCCCCACACCCCCGCTCATGCCCTGTGTCTCCCTCCTGTTTCCCCCACCCTCCACTCATGCCCTGTGTCTCTCTCCTGTTCCCCCACCCCCCATGTCTTCCTCCTGTTCCCCCACCACCTGCTCATGCCCTGTGTCTTCCTCCTGTTCCCCCCACCCCCTGCTCATGCCCCGTGTCTCTCTCCTGTTCCCCCCACCCCCTGCTCATGCCCCGTGTCTCTCTCCTGTTCCCCCACCCACCGTTCATGCCCCATGTCTCCCTCCTGTTCCCCCAACCCCCCCATGCCCCGTGTCTCCCTCCTGTTCCCCCCACCCCCCGCTCATGCCCCGAGTCTCTCTCCTGTTCCCCCGACCCCCCGCTCATGCCCCTAGTCTTCCTCCTGTTCCCCCCACCCCCCGCTCATGCCCCGTGTCTCCCTCCTGTTTCCCCCCTGCTCCTGCCCCGTGTCTCTCTCCTGTTCCCCCACCCCTCCCTCATGCCCCGTGTCTCCCTCCTGTTCCCCCCACCCCCCGCTCATGCCCCATGTCTTCCTCTTGTTCCCCCACCACCTGCTCATGCCCTGTGTCTTCCTCCTGTTCCCCCCACCCCCTGCTCATACCCCGTGTCTCTCTCCTGTTTCCCCCACCCCCCGCTCATGCCCTGTGTCTCCCTCCTGTTCCCGCACCCCCCACTCATGCCCCATGTCTCTCTCCTGTTTCCCCCACCCCCCGCTCATGCCCGGTGCCTTCCTCCTGTTCCCCCCACACCCTGCTCATGCCCCGTGTCTCTCTCTTGTTCCCCCCAGCCCCCGCTCATGCCCCATGTCTCCCTCCTGTTCCCCGACCCCCGCTCATGCCCCGTGTCTCCCTCCTGTTCTCCCCACCCCCGCTCATGCCCCGTGTCTCTCTCCTGTTCGCCCCACCCCCGCTCATGCCCCGTGTCCCTCTCCTGTTTCCCCACCCCCGGCTCATGCCCCATGTCTCTATCCTGTTCCTTCCACCCCCCGCTCATGTCCCGTGCCTACCTCCTATTCCCCCCACCACCTCTCATGCCCCGTATCTCCCTCCTGTTCCCCCCACCCACCGCTCATGCCCAGTGTCTCTCTCCTGTTCCCCCACCCCCTGCTCATGCCCCGTGTCTCTCTCGGGTTCCCCCCGCTCATGCCCTGTGTCTCTCTCCTGTTCCCCCACCCACCGCTCATGCCCCGTGTCTCCCTCCTGTTCCCCCAACCCCACCTCATGCCCTGTGTCTCTCTCCTGTTTCCCCCACCCCCCGCTCATGCCCCATGTCTCTCTCTTGTTCCTTCCACCCCCCACTCATGCCCCGTGTCTCCCTCCTGCTCCCCACACCCTCTACTCATGCCCCATGTCTCCCTCCTGTTACCCCACACCGCTCATGCCCCGTCTCTCTTTCCTGTTCCCCCCTAGCCCCACGCTCATGCCCCGTGTCTTCATCCTGTTCCCCCTACCCCCCGCTCATGTCCCGTGTCTACATCCTATTCCCCCCACCACCTCTCATGCCCCGTGTCTCCCTCCTGTTCCCCCCACCCGCCGCTCATGCCCAGTGTCTCTCTCCTGTTCCCCCATCCCCTGCTCATGCCCCGTGTCTCTCTCGGGTTCCCCCCTTCTCATGCCCTGTGTCTCTCTCCTGTTCCCCCACCCACCGCTCATTCTCCTTGCCTCCCTCCTGTTCCCCCAACCACCCCTCATGCCCTGTGTCTCTCTCCTGTTTCCCCCACCCCCGCTCATGCCCCATGTCTCTCTCCTGTTCCTTCCACCCCCCACTCATGCCCCGTGTCTCCCTCCTGCTCCCCCCACCCTCTACTCATGCCCCATGTCTCCCTCCTGTTACCCCACCCCGCTCATGCCCCGTGTCTCTTTCCTGTTCCCCCCTAGCCCCCCCCTCATGCCCCGTGTCTTCATCCTGTTCCCCCTACCCCCCACTCATGCCCCGTGTCTCCCTCCTGTTCCCCCAGCCCTCGCTCATGCCCTGTGTCTCTATCCTGTTCCCCCACCACCCGCTCATGCCCCGTGTCTCCCTCCTGTTCCCCCCACCACCTCTCATGCCCCGTGTGTCCCTCCTGTTCCCCCAACCCGCTCATACCTCGTGTCTCCCTCCTGTTCCCCCCACCCTCGCTCATGCCCCGTGTCTCTCTCCTGTTCCCCCCACCCCCGCTCATGCCCCGTGTCCCTCTCCTGTTTCCCCCACCCCCCGCTCATGCCCCATGTCTCTATCCTGCTCCTTCCACCCCCCGCTGATGCCCCATGTCTACCTCCTATTCCCCCCACCACCTCTCATGCCCTGTGTCTCCCTCCTGTTCCCCCACCCCCTGCTCATGCCCCGTGTCTCTCTCGGGTTCCCCCGCTCATGCCCTGTGTCTCTCTCCTGTTCCTTCCACCCCCCACTCATGCCCCGTGTCTCCCTCCTGCTCCCCCCACCCTCTACTCATGCCCCATGTCTCCCTCCTGTTACACCACCCCGCTCATGCCCCGTGTCTCTTTCCTGTTCCCCCCTAGCCCCCGCTCATGCCCCGTGTCTTCCTCCTGTTCCCCCCTCCCCCGGCTCATGCAACGATCTTCATCCTGTTCCCCCCACCCCCCGCTCATGCCCTGTGTCTCCCTCCTGTTCCCCCCAGCCCTCACTCATGCCCTGTGTCTCTATCCTGTTCCCCCACCACCCGCTCATGCCCCATGTCTCCCTCTTGTTCCCCCCACCCCCCACTCATGCCCGGTGTCTCCCTCTTGTTCCCCCCACCCCCCGCTCATGCCCGGTGTCTCCCTCTTGTTCCCCCCACGCCCCGCTCATGCCCCATGTCTCTCTCCTGTTCCTTCCACCCGCCACTCATGCCCTGTGTCTCCCTCCTGTTCCCCCCACCCCTGCTCATGCCCTGCCCCGTGTCTCCCTCCTGTTCCCCCCACCACCCGGTCATGCCCCGTGTCTCTCTCCTTCTCTCCTGTTCCCCGCAGCCCCCGCTCATGCCCTGTGTCTCTCTCCTGTTCTCCCCACCCCCCGCTCATGCTCCATGTGTTCCTCCTTTTCTCCCCACCCCCGCTCATGCTCTTAGTCTCCCTCCTGTTCCCCCCACCCCCGCTCATGCCCCGTGTCTCCCTCCTGTTTCCCCCTACCCCCTGCTCCGTGTCTCCCTTTTGTTCCCCCACCCCCGCTCATGCCCGTGTCTCCTTCCTGTTGCCCCCACCCCCCGCTCATGCCCCGTGTATTCCTCCTGTTCCTCCACCCCCCGCTCATGCCCCGTGTCTCCCTCCTGTTCCCATACCCCCCGCTCATGCCCCATGTCTCTCTCATGTTCCCCCAAGCCCCCGCTCATGCCCCGTGTCTCTCTCCTGTTCCCCCACCCCCGCTCATTCCCCGTGTCTCCTTCCTGTTCCCCCCACCCCATGCTCATGCCCCGTGGCTTCCTCCTGTTCCCCTACCACCCGCTCATGCCCCGTATCTTTCTCCTGTTCCCCCCATCCCCCGCTCATGCTCCATGTGTTCCTCCTGTTCTCCCCACCCCCGCTCATGCCCCGAGTCTTCCTCCTGTTCCTCCCACTCCCGCCCATGCCCCGTGTCTCCCTCCTGTTCCCCCAACCCCCACTCATGCCCCATGTCTCCCTCCTGTTCCCCCCACACCCTGCTCATGCCCCGTGTCTTCCTCCTGTTCCCCCCCACCCCCGGCTCATGCCCCGTGTCTTCCTCCTGTTCCCCCCACCCCCCGTTCATGCCCCATGTCTCCCTCCTGTTCCCCCCACCCCCCGCTCATGCCCGTTGTCTCTCTCCTGTTCCCCCTGCCCCCTGCTCATGCTCCGTGTCTTCCTCCTGTGCTCCCCACCCCCGCTCATGCCCCGTGTCTTCCTCCTGTTCCCCCGACCCCCCACTCATGCCCCGTGTCTTCCTCCTGTTCCCCCCAGCCCCTGCTCATGCCCCGTGTCTGCCTCCTGTCCCCCCTCCTATGATGCCCCTTGTTGACCTCTTGTTCCCCCCACCCCCCGCTGATGACCCGTGTCTTCCTCCTGTTCCCCCCACCCCCTGCACATGCCCTGTGTCTCCCTCCTGTCCCCCCCCACTCCCGCACATGCCCCGTGTCTCTCTCCTGTTCCCAGCACCCCTCGATCATACCCCATGTCTTCCTCCTGTTCCACCCACCCCCGCTCATGCCCTGTGTCCTCCTCCTGTTCCCCCCACCCTCCACTCATGCCCCGTGTCTTCCTCCTGTTCCCCCCACCCCCTGCTCATGCCCCCTGTCATCCTCCCGTTTCCCCCACTCCCCGCGCATGCGCCGTGTCTTCCTCTAATCCCCCCTCCTATGATGCTTCTTGTTGTCTTCCTGTTCCCCGCACCCCCCGCTCATGCCCCGTGTCTCTCTCCTGTTCCCCCAGCCCCCGCTCATGCCCCGTGTCTCCCTACTGTTCCCCCCACTACCCGCTCATGCCCCGTTTCTTCCTCCTGTTTCCCCCAACCCCCGCTCATGCCCCTTGTCTCCCTCCTGTTCCCCCATCCCCTGCTCGTGCCCGTGTCTTTCTCCTGTTCCCCCAACCCTCGCTCATGCCCCATGTCTTCTTTCTGTTCCCCCCGACCTCCCGCTCATGCCCTCTGTCTTCCTCCTGTTCCCCCAACCCCCATTCATGCCCCATGTCTCTCTCCTGTTTCTCCCCACCCCCATTCATGCCCCGTGTCTCCCTCCTGTTCCCCCACCCCCTGCTCATGCCCCGTGTATCTCTCCTGTTCCCCCCACCCCCACTCATGCCCCATGTCTCTCTCCTGTTCCCCCCACCCCCGCTCATGCCCCATGTCTCTCTCCTGTTCCCCCACCCAGCGCTCATGCCCCGTGTCTCCGTCCTGTTCCCCCAAACTCCCCTCATGCCCTGTGTCTCTCTCCTGTTTCCCCCACCCCCCGCTCATGCCCCATGTCGCTCTCCTGTTCCTTCCACCCCCCACTCATGCCCTGTGTCTCCCTCCTGTTCCCCCCACCCCTGCTCATGCCCTGCCCCGTGTCTCCCTCCTGTTCCCCCCACCACCCGCTCATGCCCCGTGTCTCTCTCCTTCTCTCCTGTTCCCCGCAGCCCCCGCTCATGCCCTGTGTCTCTCTCCTGTTCTCCCCACCCCCCGCTCATGCTCCATGTGTTCCTCCTTTTCTCCCCACCCCCGCTCTTAGTCTCCCTCCTGTTCCCCCCACCCCCGCTCATGCCCCGTGTCTCCCTCCTGTTTCCCCCTACCCCCTGCTCCGTGTCTCCCTTTTGTTCCCCCACCCCCGCTCATGCTCCGTGTCTTCCTCCTGTGCTCCCCACCCCCCGCTCATGCCCCGTGTCTCCCTCCTGTTCCCATACCCCCCGCTCATGCCCCATGTCTCTCTCATGTTCCCCCAAGCCCCCGCTCATGCCCCGTGTCTCTCTCCTGTTCCCCCACCCCCGCTCATTCCCCGTGTCTCCTTCCTGTTCCCCCCACCCCATGCTCATGCCCCGTGGCTTCCTCCTGTTCCCCTACCACCCGCTCATGCCCCGTGTCTTTCTCCTGTTCCCCCCACCCCCCGCTCATGCTCCATGTGTTCCTCCTGTTCTCCCCACCCCCGCTCATGCCCCGAGTCTTCCTCCTGTTCCTCCCACTCCCGCCCATGCCCCGTGTCTCCCTCCTGTTCCCCCAACCCCCACTCACGCCCCATGTCTCCCTCCTGTTCCCCCCACACCCTGCTCATGCCCCGTGTCTTCCTCCTGTTCCCCCCCACCCCCGGCTCATGCCCCGTGTCTTCCTCCTGTTCCCCCACCCCCCGTTCATGCCCCATGTCTCCCTCCTGTTCCCCCCACCCCCCGCTCATGCCCGTTGTCTCTCTCCTGTTCCCCCCACCCCCTGCTCATGCTCCGTTTCTTCCTCCTGTGCTCCCCACCCCCGCTCATGCCCCGTGTCTTCCTCCTGTTCCCCCCGACCCCCCACTCATGCCCCGTGTCTTCCTCCTGTTCCCCCCAGCCCCTGCTCATGCCCCGTGTCTTCCTCCTGCCCCCCCTCCTATGATGCCCCTTGTTGACCTCTTGTTCCCCCCACCCCCCGCTGATGACCCGTGTCTTCCTCCTGTTCCCCCCACCCCCTGCACATGCCCTGTGTCTCCCTCCTGTTCCCCCCCACCCCCGCACATGCCCCGTGTCTCTCTCCTGTTCCCAGCACCCCTCGATCATACCCCATGTCTTCCTCCTGTTCCACCCACCCCCGCTCATGCCCTGTGTCCTCCTCCTGTTCCCCCCACCCTCCACTCATGCCCCGTGTCTTCCTCCTGTTCCCCCCACCCCCTGCTCATGCCCCCTGTCATCCTCCCGTTTCCCCCACTCCCCGCGCATGCGCCGTGTCTTCCTCTAATCCCCCCTCCTATGATGCTTCTTGTTGTCTTCCTGTTCCCCGCACCCCCCGCTCATACCCCGTGTCTCTCTCCTGTTCCCCCAGCCCCCGCTCATGCCCCGTGTCTCCCTACTGTTCCCCCCACTACCCGCTCATGCCCCGTTTCTTCCTCCTGTTTCCCCCAACCCCCGCTCATGCCCCTTGTCTCCCTCCTGTTCCCCCATCCCCCGCTCGTGCCCGTGTCTTTCTCCTGTTCCCCCAACCCTCGCTCATGCCCCATGTCTTCTTTCTGTTCCCCCCGACCTCCCGCTCATGCCCTCTGTCTTCCTCCTGTTCCCCCAACCACCATTCATGCCCCATATCTCTCTCCTGTTTCTCCCCACCCCCATTCATGCCCCGTGTCTCCCTCCTGTTCCCCCACCCCCTGCTCATGCCCCGTGTCTCTCTCCTGTTCCCCCCACCCCCTCTCATGCCCCATGTCTCTCTCCTGTTCCCCCCACCCACCGCTCAT
Source organism: Ambystoma mexicanum (assembly GCF_040938575.1). NCBI lineage: Eukaryota > Metazoa > Chordata > Amphibia > Caudata > Ambystomatidae > Ambystoma > Ambystoma mexicanum. The sequence goes on from NC_090937.1 coordinate 1,440,650,418, forward strand.
GCCCCGTGTCTCCCTCCTGTTCCCCCAACCCCCCGCTCATGTCCCGTGTCCCTCTCCTGTTTCCCCCACCCCCGCTCATGCCCCGTGTCTCTCTCCTGTTCCCTCCAGCCCCCGCTCATGCCCCATGTCTCCCTTCTGTTCCCCCAATCCCCCCTCATGCCCTGTGTCTCCCTCCTGTTCCCCCACCCACCTCTCATGCCCCATGTCTCCATCCTGTTCCCCCAAACCCCCTCTCATGCCCTGTGTCTATCTCCTGTTTCCACCACCCCCTGCTCATGCCCCATGTCTCTCTCCTGTTCCTTCCACCCCTCACTCATGTCCCGTGTCTCCCTCCTGTTCCCCCACCCCTGCTCATGCCCCATGTCTCCCTCCTGTTCCCCCCATACCCCGCTCATGCCCCGTGTGTCCCTCCTGTTCCCCCAGCCCCCGCTCATGCCCCGTGTTTCTCTCCTGTTCCCCCTACCCCACGCTCATGCTCCATGTGTTCCTCCTGTTCCCCCCAGCCCCCCGCTCATGCCCCGAGTCTTCCTCCTGTTCCCCCCACCCCCGCTCATGCCCCATGTCTCCCTCCTGTTCCCCCCACACCCCGCTCATGCCCCGTGTCTTCCTCCTGTTCCCCCCCAACCCCGGCTCATGCCCCGTGTCTTCCTCCTGTTCCCCCCACCCCCCGGTCATGCCCCATGTCTCCCTCCTGTTCCCCCACCCCCTGCTCATGCCCCGTGTCTCTCTCATGTTCCCTCCACCCCCTGCTCATGCTCCGTGTCTTCCTCCTGTGCTCCCCACCCCCCGCTCATGCCCCGTGTCTTCCTCCTGTTCCCCCCGACCCCCCACTCATGCCCCGTGTCTTCCTCCTGTTCCCCACAGCCCCCGCTCATGCCCTGTGTCTTCCTCTTGTCCCCCCTCCTATGATGCCCCTTGTTGACCTCTTGTTCCCCCCACCCCCCGCTGATGCCCCGTGTCTTCCTCCTGTTCCCCCCACCCCCTGCTCATGCCCTGTGTCTCCCTCCTGTTCCCCCCCACCCCCGCGCATGCCCCATGTCTCTCTCCTCTTCCCAGCACCCCTCGCTCATACCCCATGTCTTCCTCCTGTTCCACCCACCCCCGCTCATGCCCTGTGTCTTCCTTTGTCCCCCCCACCCCCCGCTCATGCCCCGTGTCTTCCTCCTGTTCCCCCCACCCTCCACTCATGCCGCGTGTCTTCCTCCTGTTCCCCCCACCCCCTGCTCATGCCCCCTGTCATCCTTCCGTTTCCCCCACTCCCCGCGCATGCGCCGTGTCTTCCTCTAATCCCCCCTCCTATGATGCTTCTTGTTGTCTTCCTGTTCCCCGCACCCCCCGCTCATGCCCCGTGTCTCTCTCCTGTTCCCCCAGCCCCCGCTCATGCCCCGTGTCTCCCTCCTGTTCCCCCCACTCCCCGCTCATGCCCCGTTTCTTCCTCCTGTTCCCCCAACCCCCGCTCATGCCCCTTGTCTCCCTCCTGTTCCCCCATCCCCCGCTCGTGCCCGTGTCTTTCTCCTGTTCCCCCAACCCTCGCTCATGCCCCATGTCTTCTTTCTGTTCACCCCGACCTCCCGCTCATGCCCTGTGTCTTCCTCCTGTTCCCCCAACCCCCCATTCATGCCCCATGTCTCTCTCCTGTTTCTCCCCACCCCCAATTCATGCCCCGTGTCTCCCTCCTGTTCCCCCACCCCCTGCTCATGCCCCGTGTCTCTCTCCTGTTCCCCCCACCCCCACTCATGCCCCATGTCTCTCTCCTGTTCCCCCCACCCACCGCTCATGCCCCGTGTCTCCCTCCTGTTCCCCCAACCCTCGCTCATGTCCCGTGTCCCTCTCCTGTTTCCCCCACCCCCGCTGATGCCCCGTGTCTCTCTCCTGTTCCCTCCACCCCGGGCTCATGCCCCATGTCTCCCTTCTGTTCCCCCAACCCCCCCCTCATGCCCTGTGTCTCCCTCCTGTTCCCCCACCCACCGCTCATGCCCCATGTCTCCATCCTGTTCCCCCAAACCCCCTCTCATGCCCTGTGTCTCTCTCCTGTTTCCCCCACCCCCTGCTCATGCCCCATGTCTCTCTCCTGTTCCTTCCACCCCCCACTCATGTCCCGTGTCTCCCTCCTGTTCCCCCCACCCCTGCTCATGCCCCATGTCTCCCTCCTGTTCCCCCCACACCCCGCTCATGCCCCGTGTGTCCCTCCTGTTCTCCCAGCCCCCGCTCATGCCCCGTGTCTTTCTCCTGTTCCTCCCACCCCACGCTCATGCGCCGTTTGTTCTTCCTGTTCCCCCCACCCCCCTGCTCATGCCCCGAGTCTTCCTCCTGTTCCCCCCACCCCCGGTCATGCCCCGTGTCTCCCTCCTGTTCCCCCCACCCCCTGCTCATGCCCCGTGTCTCCTTCCTGTTCCCCCACCCCCGCTCATGCCCCGTGTCTCCCTCTGTTCCCCCCACCCCTCGCTCATGCCCCATGTCTTCCTTCTTTTCCCCCCACCCCCCGCTCATGCCCTGTGTCTCCCTCCTGTTCCCCCACCCCCACTCATGCCCCGTGTGTCTCTCCTGTTCCCCCCACCCCCCCCTCATGCCCCGTGTCTCTCTCCTGTTCCCCCCACCCACCGCTCATGCACCGTGTCCCTCTCCTGTTCCCCCCACCCCCCGCTCATGCCCTGTGTCTCTCTCTTGTTCCTTCCACCCCCCGCTCATGCCCCGTGTCTCCATCATGTTCCCCCCACCCCCTGCTCATGCCCCGTGTCCCTCTCCTGTTCCCCCACCCCCGCTCATGCCCTGTGTCTCTCTCCTGTTCCCCCACCCCCTGCTCATGCCCCATGTCTCTCTCCTGTTCCTTCCACCCCCCACTCATGCCCCGTGTCTCCCTCCTGTTCCCCCCACCCCTGCTCATGCCCCGTGTCTCCCTCCTGTTCCCCCCACCCCCTGCTCATGCCCCGTGTCTCCCACCTGTACCCCCCAGCCCCCGCTCATGCCCCGTGTCTCTCTCCTGTTCCCCCCACCCACCTCTCATGCTCCATGTGTTCGTCCTGATCCCCCCACCCCCCGCTCATGCCCCGAGTCTTCCTCCTGTTCCCCCATCCCCTGCTCCTGCCCCGTTTCTCCCTCCTGTTCCCCCACCACCCGCTCATGCCCTGTGTCTCCCTCCTGTTCCCCCCACCCCCCCGCTCATGCCCTGTGTCTTCCTCCTGTTCCCCCACCCCCGCTCATGCCCCATGTCTTCCTCCTGTACCCCCCACCCCCCGTTCATACCCCGTGTCTCTCTCCTGTTTCCCCCACCCCCTGCTCATATCCCGTGTCTCCCTCCTCTTCCTGCACCCCCCGCTCATGCCCCATGTCTCTCTCCTGTTCCCCTCACCCCCCGCTCATGCCAGGTGCCTTCCTCCTGTTCCCCCCACACCCCGCTCATGCTCCATGTCTCTCTCCTGTTACCCCCAGCCCCCGCTCATGCCCCGTGTCTCTCTCCTGTTCCCCCACCCCCCGCTCATGCCACGTGTCTCCCTCCTGTTCCCCCCACCCCACGCTCCTGCCCTGTGTCTTCCTCCTGTTCCTCCCACCCCCCCGCTCATACCCTGTGTCTCTCTCCTGTTTCCCCCACCCCCCGCTCATGCCCTGTGTTTCCCTCCTGTTCCCCCACCCCCCGCTCATGCCCCGTGTCTCCCTCCTGTTCCCCCAACCTGCTCATGCCCCGTGTCTCTTTCCTGTTCCCACCTAGCCCCTGCTCATGCCCTGTGTCTTCCCCCTGTTCCTCCCCACCCCCCGCTCATGCCCCGAGTCTCCCTCATGTTCCCCCCACCCCCTGCTCATGTCCCGTGTCTCTCTCCTGTTCCCCCACCCCTGCTCATGCCCCGTGTCTCTCTCCTGTTCTCCCACCCACCGTTCATGCCCCATGTCTCCCTCCTGTTCCCCCAACCCCCCATGCCCTGTGTCTCTCTCCTGTTTCCCCCACCCCCTGCTCATGCCCCATGTCTCTCTCCTGTTCCTTCCACCCCCCACTCATGCCCCGTGTCTCCCTCCTGTTCCCCCCACTCCTGCTCATGCCCCGTGCCTCCCTCGTGTTCCCCCCACCCCATGCTCATGCCCTGTGTCTCCCACCTGTTCCCCCCAGCCCCCGCACATGCCCCGTGTCTCTCTCCTGTTCCCCCAACCACCCGCTCATGTTGCATGTGTTCTTCCTGATCCCCACACCCCCCGCTCATGCCCCCAGTCTTCCTCCTGTTCCCCCCACCCCCCGCTCATGCCCCGTGTCGCCCTCCTGTTTCCCCACCCTCCTCCTGTCCCGTTTCTCCCTCCTGTTCCCCCCAACCCCCGCTCATGCCCTGTGTCTTCCTCCTGTTCCCCCACCCCCGCTCATGCCCCACGTCTTCCTCCTGTACCCCCACCCTCCGCTCATACCCCGTGTCTCTCTCCTGTTTCCCCCATCCCCTGCTCATACCCCGTGTCTCCCTCCTCTTCCTGCACCCCCCGCTCATGCCCCATGTCTCTCTCCTGTTCCCCTCACCCCCCGCTCATGCCCGGTGCCTTCCTCCTTTTCCCCCCACACCCCGCTCATGCTCCATGTCTCTCTCCTGTTACCCCCAGCCCCCGCTCATGCCCCGTTTCTCTCTCCTGTTCCCCCCACCCCCCGCTCATGCCCCGTGTATCCCTCCTGTTCCCCCCACCCCGTGATCCTGCCCCGCCGTGTCTTCCTCCTGTTCCTCCCACCCCCCGCTCATACCCTGTGTCTCTCTCCTGTTTTCCCACCCCCGCTCATGCCCTGTGTCTCCCTCCTGTTCCCCCCACCCCCGCTCATGCCCTGTGTCTCCCTCCTGCTCCCTCCAACCTGCTCATGCCCTGTGTCTCTTTCCTGTTCCCACCTAGCCCCTGCTCATGCCCTGTGTCTTTCCCCTGTTCCCCCCACACCCTGCTCATGCCCTGTGTCTTCCTCCTGTGTCCCCCACCCCCTGCTCATGCCCTGTGTCTCCCTCCTGTTCTCCCAACCCCCGCTCATGCCCGTGTCTCCCTCCTGTTCCCCCCACCCCCCGCTCATGCCCCGTGTCTCCCTCCTGTTCCCCCTACCACCCGCTCATGCCCCGTGTCTCTCTCCTGTTCCCCCCAGCCCCCGCTCATGCCCCGTGTCTTCCTCTTGTCCCCCCTCCTATGATGCCCCTTGTTGACCTCTTGTTCCCCCCACCCCCCGCTGATGCCCCGTGTCTTCCTCGTGTTCCCCCCACCCCCCGCTCATGCCCCGTGTCTTCCTCCTGTTCCCACCAAACCACGCTCATGCCCCTTGTCTCTCTCCTGTTCCCCCCACCCCTCGCTCCTGCCCCATGTCTTCCTCCTGTTCCACCCACCCCCGCTCATGCCCCGTGTCTCCCTCATGTTCCCCCCAACCCCTGCTCATGCCCCGTGTCTCTCTCCTGTTCCCCCACCCCTGCTCATGCCCCGTGTCTCTCTCCTGTTCTCCCACCCACCGTTCATGCCCCATGTCTCCCTCCTGTTCCCCCAACCCCCCCATGCCCTGTGTCTCTCTCCTTTTTCCCCCACCCCCTGCTCATGCCCCATGTCTCTCTCCTGTTCCTTCCACCCCCCACTCATGCCCCGTGTCTCTCTCCTGTTCCCCCACCCCTGCTCATGCCCCGTGCCTCCCTCCTGTTCCCCCCACCCCCTGCTCATGCCCTGTGTCTCCCACCTGTTCCACCCACCACCCGCTCATGCTCCATGTGTTCTTCCTGATCCCCCCACCACCCGCTCATGCCCCCAGTCTTCCTCCTGTTCCCCCATCCCCCGCTCATGCCCCGTGTCGCCCTCCTGTTTCCCCACCCTGCTCCTGCCCCTTTTCTCCCTCCTGTTCCCCCCACCCCCCGCTCATGCCCTGTGTCTTCCTCCTGTCCCCCCACCCCCGCTCATGCCCCACGTCTTCCTCCTGTACCCCCCACCCTCAGCTCATACCCCGTGTCTCTCTCCTGTTTCCCCCACCCCCTGCTCATACCCCGTGTCTCCCATCTCTTCCTGCACCCCCCGCTCATGCCCCATGTCTCTCTCCTGTTCCCCTCACCCCCCGCTCATGCCCGGTGCCTTCCTCCTTTTCCCCCCACACCCCGCTCATGCTCCATGTCTCTCTCCTGTTACCCCCAGCCCCCGCTCATGCCCCGTGTCTCTCTCCTGTTCCCCCACCCCCCGCTCATGCCCCGTGTATCCCTCCTGTTCCCCCCACCCCGCGATCCTGCCCCGTGTCTTCCTCCTGTTCCTCCCACCCCTCGCTCATACCGTCTGTATCTCTCCTGTTTTCCCCACCCCCGCTCATGCCCTGTGTCTCCCTCCTGTTCCCCCCACCCCCGCTCATGCCCCGTGTCTCCCTCCTGTTCCCCCCAACCTGCTCATGCCCTGTGTCTCTTTCCTATTCCCACCTAGCCCCTGCTCATGCCCCGTGTCTTCCCCCTGTTCCCCCCCACCCCCCTGCTCATGCCCCGTGTCTTCCTCCTGTTCTCCCCACCCCCCACTCATGCCCTGTGTCTCCCTCCTGTTGCCCCCACCCCCCGCTCATGCCCCGTGTCTCCCTCCTGTTCCCCCCACACCCCGCTCAAGCCCCGTGTCTTCCTCCTCTTCCCCCCCAACCCCGGCTCATGCCCAGTGTCTTCCTCCTGTTCCCCCCACCCCCCGGTCATGCCCCATGTCTCCCTCCTGTTCCCCCACCCCCTGCTCATGCCCCGTGTCTCTCTCCTGTTCCCCCCACCCCCTGCTCATGCTCCGTGTCTTCCTCCTGTGCTCCCCACCCCCCGCTCATGCCCCGTGTCTTCCTCCTGTTCCCCCCAACCCCCCACTCATGCCCCGTGTCTTCCTCCTGTTCCCCACAGCCCCCGCTCATGCCCCGTGTCTTCCTCTTGTCCCCCTCCTATGATGCCCCTTGTTGACCTCTTGTTCCCCCCACCCCCCGCTGATGCCCCGTGTCTTCCTCCTGTTCCCCCCCACCTCCTGCTCATGCCCTGTGTCTCCCTCCTGTTCCCCCCCACCCCCGCGCATGCCCCATGTCTCTCTCCTGTTCCCAGCACCCCTCGCTCATACCCTATGTCTTCCTCCTGTTCCACCCACCCCCGCTCATGCCCTGTGTCTTCCTTTGTCCCCCCCACCCCCCGCTCATGCCCCGTGTCTTCCTCCTGTTCCCCCCACCCTCCACTCATGCCGCGTGTCTTCCTCCTGTTCCCCCCACCCCCTGCTCATGCCCCCTGTCATCCTCCCGTTTCCCCCACTCCCCGCGCATGCGCCGTGTCTTCCTCTAATCCCCCCCTCCTATGATGCTTCTTGTTGTCTTCCTGTTCCCCGCACCCCCCGCTCATGCCCCGTGTCTCTCTCCTGTTCCCACAGCCCCCGCTCATGCCCCATGTCTCCCTCCTGTTCCCCCCACTCCCCGCTCATGCCCCGTTTCTTCCTCCTGTTCCCCCAACCCCCCGCTCATGCCCCTTGTCTCCCTCCTGTTCCCCCATCCCCCGCTCGTGCCCGTGTCTTTCTCCTGTTCCCCCAACCCTCGCTCATGCCCCATGTCTTCTTTCTGTTCCCCCCGACCTCCCGCTCATGCCCTGTGTCTTCCTCCTGTTCCCCCAACCCCCCATTCATGCCCCATGTCTCTCTCCTGTTTCTCCCCACCCCAATTCATGCCCCGTGTCTCCCTCCTGTTCCCCCACCCCCTGCTCATGCCCCGTGTCTCTCTCCTGTTCCCCCCACCCCCACTCATGCCCCAAGTCTCTCTCCTGTTCCCCCCACCCACCGCTCATGCCCCGTGTCTCCCTCCTGTTCCCCCAACCCCGCTCATGTCCCGTGTCCCTCTCCTGTTTCCCCCACCCCCGCTGATGCCCCGTGTCTCTCTCCTGTTCCCTCCACCCCGGGCTCATGCCCCATGTCTCCCTTCTGTTCCCCCAACCCCCCCCTCATGCCCTGTGTCTCCCTCCTGTTCCCCCACCCCCCCGCTCATGCCCTGTGTCTTCCTCCTGTTCCCCCACCCCCGCTCATGCCCCATGTCTTCCTCCTGTACCCCCCACCCCCCGTTCATACCCCGTGTCTCTCTCCTGTTTCCCCCACCCCCTGCTCATATCCCGTGTCTCCCTCCTCTTCCTGCACCCCCCGCTCATGCCCCATGTCTCTCTCCTGTTCCCCTCACCCCCCGCTCATGCCAGGTGCCTTCCTCCTGTTCCCCCCACACCCCGCTCATGCTCCATGTCTCTCTCCTGTTACCCCCAGCCCCCGCTCATGCCCCGTGTCTCTCTCCTGTTCCCCCACCCCCCGCTCATGCCACGTGTCTCCCTCCTGTTCCCCCCACCCCACGCTCCTGCCCTGTGTCTTCCTCCTGTTCCTCCCACCCCCCCGCTCATACCCTGTGTCTCTCTCCTGTTTCCCCCACCCCCCGCTCATGCCCTGTGTTTCCCTCCTGTTCCCCCACCCCCCGCTCATGCCCCGTGTCTCCCTCCTGTTCCCCCAACCTGCTCATGCCCCGTGTCTCTTTCCTGTTCCCACCTAGCCCCTGCTCATGCCCTGTGTCTTCCCCCTGTTCCTCCCCACCCCCCGCTCATGCCCCGAGTCTCCCTCATGTTCCCCCCCACCCCCTGCTCATGTCCCGTGTCTCTCTCCTGTTCCCCCACCCCTGCTCATGCCCCGTGTCTCTCTCCTGTTCTCCCACCCACCGTTCATGCCCCATGTCTCCCTCCTGTTCCCCCAACCCCCCATGCCCTGTGTCTCTCTCCTGTTTCCCCCACCCCCTGCTCATGCCCCATGTCTCTCTCCTGTTCCTTCCACCCCCCACTCATGCCCCGTGTCTCCCTCCTGTTCCCCCCACTCCTGCTCATGCCCCGTGCCTCCCTCGTGTTCCCCCCACCCCATGCTCATGCCCTGTGTCTCCCACCTGTTCCCCCCAGCCCCCGCACATGCCCCGTGTCTCTCTCCTGTTCCCCCAACCACCCGCTCATGTTGCATGTGTTCTTCCTGATCCCCACACCCCCCGCTCATGCCCCCAGTCTTCCTCCTGTTCCCCCCACCCCCCGCTCATGCCCCGTGTCGCCCTCCTGTTTCCCCACCCTCCTCCTGTCCCGTTTCTCCCTCCTGTTCCCCCCAACCCCCGCTCATGCCCTGTGTCTTCCTCCTGTTCCCCCACCCCCGCTCATGCCCCACGTCTTCCTCCTGTACCCCCACCCTCCGCTCATAGCCCGTGTCTCTCTCCTGTTTCCCCCATCCCCTGCTCATACCCCGTGTCTCCCTCCTCTTCCTGCACCCCCCGCTCATGCCCCATGTCTCTCTCCTGTTCCCCTCACCCCCCGCTCATGCCCGGTGCCTTCCTCCTTTTCCCCCCACACCCCGCTCATGCTCCATGTCTCTCTCCTGTTACCCCCAGCCCCCGCTCATGCCCCGTTTCTCTCTCCTGTTCCTTCCACCCCCCACTCATGTCCCGTGTCTCCCTCCTGTTCCCCCCACCCCTGCTCATGCCCCATGTCTCCCTCCTGTCCCCCCACACCCCGCTCATGCCCCGTGTGTCCCTCCTGTTCCCCCAGCCCCCGCTCATGCCCCGTGTCTTTCTCCTGTTCCTCCCACCCCACGCTCATGCTCCATGTGTTCTTCCTGTTCCCCCCACCCCCCGGCTCATGCCCCGAGTCTTCCTCCTGTTCCCCCCACCCCCGCTCATGCCCCGTGTCTCCCTCCTGTTCCCCCCACCCCCTGCTCATGCCCCGTGTCTCCTTCCTGTTCCCCCACCCCCGCTCATGCCCCGTGTCTCCCTCTGTTCCCCCCACCCCTCGCTCATGCCCCATGTCTTCCTTCTTTTCCCCCCACCCCCCGCTCATGCCCTGTGTCTCCCTCCTGTTCCCCCCACCCCCACTCATGCCCCGTGTGTCTCTCCTGTTCCCCCCACCCCCCCTCATGCCCCTTGTCTCTCTCCTGTTCCCCCCACCCACCGCTCATGCACCGTGTCCCTCTCCTGTTCCCCCCACCCCCCGCTCATGCCCCGTGTCTCTCTCTTGTTCCTTCCACCCCCCGCTCATTCCCCGTGTCTCCATCATGTTCCCCCCACCCCCTGCTCATGCCCCGTGTCTCTCTCCTGTTCCCCCACCCCCGCTCATGCCCTGTGTCTCTCTCCTGTTCCCCCACCCACCGTTCATGCCCCATGTCTCCCTCCTGTTCCCCCAACCCCCCATGCCCCTGTGTCTCTCTCCTGTTTCCCCCACCCCCTGCTCATGCCCCATGTCTCTCTCCTGTTCCTTCCACCCCCCACTCATGCCCCGTGTCTCCCTCCTGTTCCCCCCACCCCTGCTCATGCCCCGTGTCTCCCTCCTGTTCCCCCACCCCCTGCTCATGCCCTGTGTCTCCCACCTGTACCCCCCAGCCCCCGCTCATGCCCGTGTCTCTCTCCTGTTCCCCCCACCCACCGCTCATGCTCCATGTGTTCGTCCTGATCCCCCCACCCCCCGCTCATGCCCCGAGTCTTCCTCCTGTTCCCCCATCCTTGCTCATGCCCCGTGTCATGCCCGGGGCATGAGCGGGGATGTTCCCCCATCCCCTGCTCCTGCCCCGTTTCTCCCTCCTGTTCCCCCACCACCCGCTCATGCCCTGTGTCTCCCTCCTGTTCCCCCACCCCCCGCTCATGCCCTGTGTCTTCCTCCTGTTCCCCCACCCCCGCTCATGCCCCATGTCTTCCTCCTGTACCCCCCACCCCCCGTTCATACCCCGTGTCTCTCTCCTGTTTCCCCCACCCCCTGCTCATATCCCGTGTCTCCCTCCTCTTCCTGCACCCCCCGCTCATGCCCCATGTCTCTCTACCTGTTCCCCTCACCCCCGCTCATGCCAGGTGCCTTCCTCCTGTTCCCCCCACACCCCGCTCATGCTCCATGTCTCTCTCCTGTTACCCCCAGCCCCCGCTCATGCCCCGTGTCTCTCTCCTGTTCCCCCACCCCCCGCTCATGCCACGTGTCTCCCTCCTGTTCCCCCCACCCCACGCTCCTGCCCTGTGTCTTCCTCCTGTTCCTCCCACCCCCCCGCTCATACCCTGTGTCTCTCTCCTGTTTCCCCCACCCCCGCTCATGCCCTGTGTTTCCCTCCTGTTCCCCCACCCCCCGCTCATGCCCCGTGTCTCCCTCCTGTTCCCCCCAACCTGCTCATGCCCCGTGTCTCTTTCCTGTTCCCATCTAGCCCCTGCTCATGCCCCGTGTCTTCCCCCTGTTCCTCCCCACCCCCCGCTCATGCCCCGAGTCTCCCTCATGTTCCCCCCACCCCCTGCTCATGTCCCGTGTCTCTCTCCTGTTCCCCCCACCCCTGCTCATGCCCCGTGTCTCTCTCCTGTTCTCCCACCCACCGTTCATGCCCCATGTCTCCCTCCTGTTCCCCCAACCCCCCATGCCCTGTGTCTCTCTCCTGTTTCCCCCACCCCCTGCTCATGCCCCATGTCTCTCTCCTGTTCCTTCCACCCCCCACTCATGCCCCGTGTCTCCCTCCTGTTCCCCCCACCCCGTGCTCATGCCCTGTGTCTCCCACCTGTTCCCCCCAGCCCCCGCACATGCCCCGTGTCTCTCTCCTGTTCCCCCCACCACCCGCTCATGTTCCATGTGTTCTTCCTGATCCCCCCACCCCCCGCTCATGCCCCCAGTCTTCCTCCTGTTCCCCCCACCCCCCGCTCATGCCCCGTGTCGCCCTCCTGTTTCCCCACCCTCCTCCTGTCCCGTTTCTCCCTCCTGTTCCCCCCAACCCCCGCTCATGCCCTGTGTCTTCCTCCTGTTCCCCCACCCCCACTCATGCCCCACGTCTTCCTCCTGTACCCCCACCCTCCGCTCATACCCCGTGTCTCTCTCCTGTTTCCCCCACCCCCTGCTCATACCCCGAGTCTCCCTCCTCTTCCTGCACCCCCGCTCATGCCCCATGTCTCTCTCCTGTTCCCCTCACCCCCCGCTCATGCCCGGTGCCTTCCTCCTTTTCCCCCCACACCCCGCTCATGCTCCATGTCTCTCTCCTGTTACCCCCAGCCCCCGCTCATGCCCCGTGTCTCTCTCCTGTTCCCCCACCCCCCGCTCATGCCCCGTGTATCCCTCCTGTTCCCCCCACCCCGTGATCCTGCCCCGCCGTGTCTTCCTCCTGTTCCTCCCACCCCCCGCTCATACCCTGTGTCTCTCTCCTGTTTTCCCCACCCCCGCTCATGCCCTGTGTCTCCCTCCTGTTCCCCCCCACCCCCGCTCATGCCCTGTGTCTCCCTCCTGCTCCCCCAACCTGCTCATGCCCTGTGTCTCTTTCCTGTTCCCACCTAGCCCCTGCTCATGCCCTGTGTCTTTCCCCTGTTCCCCCCACACCCTGCTCATGCCCTGTGTCTTCCTCCTGTGTCCCCCACCCCCTGCTCATGCCCTGTGTCTCCCTCCTGTTCCCCCCACCCCCCCTGCTCATGCCCCGTGTCTCCCTCCTGTTCCCCATGGCCCCCGCTCATGCCCTGTGTCTCTCTCCTGTTCCCCCACCCTATGCTCATGCCCCGTTTCTTCCTCCTGTTCTCCCAACCCCCGCTCATGCCCGTGTCTCCCTCCTGTTCCCCCCACCCCCCGCTCATGCCCCGTGTCTCCCTCCTGTTCCCCCTACCACCCGCTCATGCCCCGTGTCTCTCTCCTGTTCCCCCAGCCCCCGCTCATGCCCCGTGTCTTCCTCTTGTCCCCCCTCCTATGATGCCCCTTGTTGACCTCTTGTTCCCCCCACCCCCCGCTGATGCCCCGTGTCTTCCTCGTGTTCCCCCCACCCCCCGCTCATGCCCCGTGTCTTCCTCCTGTTCCCACCAAACCACGCTCATGCCCCTTGTTTTCCTCTTATCCTCCCTCCTATGATTCCCCTTGTTGACCTCTTGTTCCCCTCACCCCCCGCTGATGCCCTGTGTCTTCCTCCTGTTCCCCCCACCCCCTGCTCATGCCCCGTGTCTCCCTCCTGTTCCCCCCACCCCAGTTCATGCCCCGTGTCTCTCTCCTGTTCCCCCCACCCATCGCTCCTGCCCCATGTCTTCCTCCTGTTCCACCCACCCCCGCTCATGCCCCGTGTCTCCCTCATGTTCCCCCAACCCCTGCTCATGCCCCGTGTCTCTCTCCTGTTCCCCCACCCCTGCTCATGCCCCGTGTCTCTCTCCTGTTCTCCCACCCACCGTTCATGCCCCATGTCTCCCTCCTGTTCCCCCAACCCCCCCATGCCCTGTGTCTCTCTCCTGTTTCCCCCACCCCCTGCTCATGCCCCATGTCTCTCTCCTGTTCCTTCCACCCCCCACTCATGCCCCGTGTCTCCCTCCTGTTCCCCCCACCCCTGCTCATGCCCCGTGCCTCCCTCCTGTTCCCCCCACCCCCTGCTCATGCCCTGTGTCTCCCACCTGTTCCACCCACCACCCGCTCATGCTCCATGTGTTCTTCCTGATCCCCCCACCACCCGCTCATGCCCCCAGTCTTCCTCCTGTTCCCCCATCCCCCGCTCATGCCCCGTGTCGCCCTCCTGTTTCCCCACCCTGCTCCTGCCCCTTTTCTCCCTCCTGTTCCCCCCACCCCCCGCTCATGCCCTGTGTCTTCCTCCTGTTCCCCCACCCCCGCTCATGCCCCACGTCTTCCTCCTGTACCCCCCACCCTCAGCTCATACCCCGTGTCTCTCTCCTGTTTCCCCCACCCCCTGCTCATACCCCGTGTCTCCCTCCTCTTCCTGCACCCCCCGCTCATGCTCCATGTCTCTCTCCTGTTACCCCCAGCCCCCGCTCATGCCCCGTGTCTCTCTCCTGTTCCCCCACCCCCCGCTCATGCCCCGTGTATCCCTCCTGTTCCCCCCACCCCGCGATCCTGCCCCGTGTCTTCCTCCTGTTCCTCCCACCCCTCGCTCATACCGTCTGTCTCTCTCCTGTTTTCCCCACCCCCGCTCATGCCCTGTCTCTCCCTCCTGTTCCCCCCACCCCCCGCTCATGCCCCGTGTCTTCCCCCTGTTCCCCCCACCCCCCTGCTCATGCCTCGTGTCTTCCTCCTGTTCTCCCCACCCCCCACTCATGCCCTGTGTCTCCCTCCTGTTGCCCCCACCCCCCGCTCATTCCCCGTGTCTCCCGCCTGTTCCCCATGGCCCCCGCTCATGCCCTGTGTCTCTCTCCTGTTCCCCCACCCTATGCTCATGCCCCGTTTCTTCGTCCTGTTCTCCCAACCCCCGCTCATGCCCGTGTCTCCCTCCTGTTCCCCCCACCCCCTGCTCATGCCCCGTGTCTCCCTCCTGTTCCCCCCACCCCTGCTCATGCCCCGTGTCTCTCTCCTGTTCCCCCCAGCCCCCGCTCATGCCCCATGTCTTCCTCTTGTCCCCCCTCCTATGATGCCCCTTGTTGACCTCTTGTTCCCCCCACCCCCCGCTGATGCCCCGTGTCTTCCTCGTGTTCCCCCCACACCCCGCTCATGTCCCGTGTCTTCCTCCTGTTCCCCCAACACCCGCTCATGCCCCGTGTCTTCTTCTTGTCCCCCCTCCTATGATGCCCCTTGTTGACCTCTTGTTCCCCTCACCCCCCGCTGAAGCCACGTGTCTTCCTCCTGTTCCCCCCACCCCCTGCTCATGCCCCGTGTCTCCCTCCTGTACCCCCCACCCCAGCTCATGCCCCGTGTCTCTCTCCTGTTCCCCCCACCCCTCGCTCCTGGCCCATGTCTTCCTCCTGTTACACCCACCCCCGCTCATACCCTGTGTCTTCCTTTGTTCCCCCCACCCCCCGCTCATGCCACGTGTCTTCCTCCTGTTCCCCCCACCCTGCCCTCATGCCCCATGTCTTCCTCCTGTTCCCCCACCCCCTGCTCATGTCCCCTGTCATCCTCCTGTTTCCCCCATTCCCCGCGCATGCGCCGTGTCTTCCTCTTATCCCCCCTCCTCTGATGCTTCTTGTTGACCTCCTGTTCCCCCAACCTGCTCATGCCCCGTGTCTCTTTCCTGTTCCAACCTAGCCCCTGCTCATGCCCCGTGTCTTCCCCCTGTTCCCCCCACTCCCCGCTCATGCCCCGTGTCTTCCTCCTGTTCCCCCACCCCCCGTTCATGCCCTGTGTCTCCCTCCTGTTCCCCCCACCCCCGCTCATGCCCCGTGTCTCCCTCCTGTTCCCCATGGCCCCCGCTCATGCCCTGTGTCTCTCTCCTGTTCCCCCACCCTACGCTCATGCCCTGTTTCTTCCTCCTGTTCCCCCAACCCCCGCTCATGCCCGTGTCTCCCTCCTGTTCCCCCCACCCCCTGCTCATGCCCCGTGTCTCCCTCCTGTTCCCCCATCCCCCGCTCATGCCCCGTGCCTCTCTCCTGTTCCGCCAAGCCCCCGCTCATGCCCCGTGTCTTCCTCTTGTCCCCCCTCCTATGATGCCCCTTGTTGACCTCTTGTTCCCCCCACCCCCCACTGATGCCCCGTGTCTTCCTCGTGTTCCCCCCACCCCCCGCTCATGCCCCGTGTCTTCCTCCTGTTCCCCCAACCCCCGCTCATCTCATGCCCTGTGTCTTCCTCTTGTCCCCCCACCTATGATGCCCCTTGTTGACCTCTTGTTCCCCTCACCCCCCGCTGATGCCCCGTGTCTTCCTTCTGTTCCCCCCACACCCTGCTCATGCCCCATGTCTCCCTCCGGTTCCCTCGACCCCCGCTCATGCCCCACGTCTTCCTCCTGTACCCCCACCCTCCGCTCATACCCCGTGTCTCTCTCCTGTTTCCCCCACCCCCTGCTCATACCCCGTGTCTCCCTCCTCTTCCTGCACCCCCGCTCATGCCCCATGTCTCTCTCCTGTTCCCCTCACCCCCCGCTCATGCCCGGTGCCTTCCTCCTTTTCCCCCCACACCCCGCTCATGCTCCATGTCTCTCTCCTGTTACCCCCAGCCCCCGCTCATGCCCCGTGTCTCTCTCCTGTTCCCCCACCCCCCGGTCATGCTCCGTGTATCCCTCCTGTTCCCCCCACCCCGTGATCCTGCCCCGCCGTGTCTTCCTCCTGTTCCTCCCACCCCCCGCTCATACCCTGTGTCTCTCTCCTGTTTTCCCCACCCCCGCTCATGCCCTGTGTCTCCCTCCTGTTCCCCCCACCCCCGCTCATGCCCTGTGTCTCCCTCCTGCTCCCCCAACCTGCTCATGCCCTGTGTCTCTTTCCTGTTCCCACCTAGCCCCTGCTCATGCCCTGTGTCTTTCCCCTGTTCCCCCCACACCCTGCTCATGCCCTCTGTCTTCCTCCTGTGTCCCCCACCCCCTGCTCATGCCCTGTGTCTCCCTCCTGTTCCCCCCACCCCCCTGCTCATGCCCCGTGTCTCCCTCCTGTTCCCCATGGCCCCCGCTCATGCCCTGTGTCTCTCTCCTGTTCCCCCACCCTATGCTCATGCCCCGTTTCTTCCTCCTGTTCTCCCAACCCCCGCTCATGCCCGTGTCTCCCTCCTGTTCCCCCCACCCCCCGCTCATGCCCCGTGTCTCCCTCCTGTTCCCCCTACCACCCGCTCATGCCCCGTGTCTCTCTCCTGTTCCCCCAGCCCCCGCTCATGCCCCGTGTCTTCCTCTTGTCCCCCCTCCTATGATGCCCCTTGTTGACCTCTTGTTCCCCCCACCCCCTGCTGATGCCCCGTGTCTTCCTCGTGTTCCCCCCACCCCCCGCTCATGCCCCGTGTCTTCCTCCTGTTCCCACCAAACCACGCTCATGCCCCTTGTTTTCCTCTTATCCTCCCTCCTATGATTCCCCTTGTTGACCTCTTGTTCCCCTCACCCCCCGCTGATGCCCTGTGTCTTCCTCCTGTTCCCCCCACCCCCTGCTCATGCCCCGTGTCTCCCTCCTGTTCCCCCCACCCCAGTTCATGCCCCGTGTCTCTCTCCTGTTCCCCCCACCCATCGCTCCTGCCCCATGTCTTCCTCCTGTTCCACCCACCCCCGCTCATGCCCCGTGTCTCCCTCATGTTCCCCCCAACCCCTGCTCATGCCCCGTGTCTCTCTCCTGTTCCCCCACCCCTGCTCATGCCCCGTGTCTCTCTCCTGTTCTCCCACCCACCGTTCATGCCCCATGTCTCCCTCCTGTTCCCCCAACCCCCCATGCCCTGTGTCTCTCTCCTGTTTCCCCCACCCCCTGCTCATGCCCCATGTCTCTCTCCTGTTCCTTCCACCCCCCACTCATGCCCCGTGTCTCCCTCCTGTTCCCCCCACCCCTGCTCATGCCCCGTGCCTCCCTCCTGTTCCCCCCACCCCCTGCTCATGCCCTGTGTCTCCCACCTGTTCCACCCACCACCCGCTCATGCTCCATGTGTTCTTCCTGATCCCCCCACCACCCGCTCATGCCCCCAGTCTTCCTCCTGTTCCCCCATCCCCCGCTCATGCCCCGTGTCGCCCTCCTGTTTCCCCACCCTGCTCCTGCCCCTTTTCTCCCTCCTGTTCCCCCCACCCCCCGCTCATGCCCTGTGTCTTCCTCCTGTTCCCCCACCCCCGCTCATGCCCCACGTCTTCCTCCTGTACCCCCCACCCTCAGCTCATACCCCGTGTCTCTCTCCTGTTTCCCCCACCCCCTGCTCATACCCCGTGTCTCCCTCCTCTTCCTGCACCCCCCGCTCATGCTCCATGTCTCTCTCCTGTTACCCCCAGCCCCCGCTCATGCCCCTGTGTCTCTCTCCTGTTCCCCCACCCCCCGCTCATGCCCCGTGTATCCCTCCTGTTCCCCCCACCCCGCGATCCTGCCCCGTGTCTTCCTCCTGTTCCTCCCACCCCTCGCTCATACCGTCTGTCTCTCTCCTGTTTTCCCCACCCCTGCTCATGCCCTGTCTCTCCCTCCTGTTCCCCCCACCCCCCGCTCATGCCCCGTGTCTTCCCCCTGTTCCCCCCCACCCCCCTGCTCATGCCTCGTGTCTTCCTCCTGTTCTCCCCACCCCCCACTCATGCCCTGTGTCTCCCTCCTGTTGCCCCCACCCCCCGCTCATTCCCCGTGTCTCCCGCCTGTTCCCCATGGCCCCCGCTCATTCCCTGTGTCTCTCTCCTGTTCCCCCACCCTATGCTCATGCCCCGTTTCTTCGTCCTGTTCTCCCAACCCCCGCTCATGCCCGTGTCTCCCTCCTGTTCCCCCCACCCCCTGCTCATGCCCCGTGTCTCCCTCCTGTTCCCCCCACCCCCGCTCATGCCCCGTGTCTCTCTCCTGTTCCCCCCAGCCCCCGCTCATGCCCCATGTCTTCCTCTTGTCCCCCCTCCTATGATGCCCCTTGTTGACCTCTTGTTCCCCCCACCCCCCGCTGAGGCCCCGTGTCTTCCTCGTGTTCCCCCCACACCCCGCTCATGTCCCGTGTCTTCCTCCTGTTCCCCCAACACCCGCTCATGCCCCGTGTCTTCTTCTTGTCCCCCCTCCTATGATGCCCCTTGTTGACCTCTTGTTCCCCTCACCCCCCGCTGAAGCCACGTGTCTTCCTCCTGTTCCCCCCACCCCCTGCTCATGCCCCGTGTCTCCCTCCTGTACCCCCCACCCCAGCTCATGCCCCGTGTCTCTCTCCTGTTCCCCCCACCCCTCGCTCCTGGCCCATGTCTTCCTCCTGTTACACCCACCCCCGCTCATACCCTGTGTCTTCCTTTGTTCCCCCCACCCCCCGCTCATGCCACGTGTCTTCCTCCTGTTCCCCCCACCCTGCCCTCATGCCCCATGTCTTCCTCCTGTTCCCCCACCCCCTGCTCATGTCCCCTGTCATCCTCCTGTTTCCCCCATTCCCCGCGCATGCGCCGTGTCTTCCTCTTATCCCCCCTCCTCTGATGCTTCTTGTTGACCTCCTGTTCCCCCAACCTGCTCATGCCCCGTGTCTCTTTCCTGTTCCAACCTAGCCCCTGCTCATGCCCCGTGTCTTCCCCCTGTTCCCCCCACTCCCCGCTCATGCCCCGTGTCTTCCTCCTGTTCCCCCACCCCCCGTTCATGCCCTGTGTCTCCCTCCTGTTCCCCCCACCCCCGCTCATGCCCCGTGTCTCCCTCCTGTTCCCCATGGCCCCCGCTCATGCCCTGTGTCTCTCTCCTGTTCCCCCACCCTACGCTCATGCCCTGTTTCTTCCTCCTGTTCCCCCAACCCCCGCTCATGCCCGTGTCTCCCTCCTGTTCCCCCCACCCCCTGCTCATGCCCCGTGTCTCCCTCCTGTTCCCCCATCCCCCGCTCATGCCCCGTGCCTCTCTCCTGTTCCGCCAAGCCCCCGCTCATGCCCCGTGTCTTCCTCTTGTCCCCCCTCCTATGATGCCCCTTGTTGACCTCTTGTTCCCCCCACCCCCCGCTGATGCCCCGTGTCTTCCTCGTGTTCCCCCCACCCCCCGCTCATGCCCCGTGTCTTCCTCCTGTTCCCCCAACCCCCGCTCATCTCATGCCCTGTGTCTTCCTCTTGTCCCCCCACCTATGATGCCCCTTGTTGACCTCTTGTTCCCCTCACCCCCCGCTGATGCCCCGTGTCTTCCTTCTGTTCCCCCCACGCCCTGCTCATGCCCCATGTCTCCCTCCGGTTCCCTCGACCCCCGCTCATGCCCCGTGTCTCACTCCTGTTCCCCCCACCCCTCGCTCATGCCCCATGTCTTCCTACTGTCCCACCCACCCCCGCTCATGCCCTGTGTCTTACTTTGTTCCCCCCACCCCCGCTCATGCCACGTGTCTTCCTCCTGTTCCCCCCACCCTGCACTCATGCTCCGTGTCTTCCTCCTGTTCCCCCCACCCCCTGCTCATGTCCCCTGTCATCCCCCTGTTTCTCCGATTCCCCGCGCATGCGCCGTGTCTTCCTCTTATCCACCCTCCTCTGATGTTTCTTGTTGACCTCCTGTTCCCCCCACCCCCCGATCATGCCCCGTGTCTCTCTCCTGTTCCCCCAGCCCCCGCTCATGCCCCGTGTCTCCCTCCAGTTCCCCCACCCCCCGCTCATGCCCCGTGTCTTCCTCCTGTTCCCCCCACCCACCGCTCATGCCCCGTGTCTTCCTCCTGTTCCCACCAGCCCCCGCTCATGCCCGTGTCTTCCTCTTGTCCCCCGTCCTATGATGCCCCTTGTGGACCTCTTGTTCCCCCCGCTGATGCCCCGTGTCTTCCTCCTGTTCCCCCCACCCCCTGCTCATGCCCCGTGTCTCCCTCCTGTTCCCCCCACCCCCGCTCATGCCCCATGTCTCTCTCCTGTTCCCCCCACTCCTCGCTCATGCCCCATGTCTTCCTCCTGTTCCACCCACCCCGCTCATGCCCTGTGTCTTCCTTTGTTCCCCCCCGCCCCCCGCTCATGCACCGTGTCTTCCTCCTGTTCCCCCCACCCTCCACTCATGCCCCGTGTGTTCCTCCTGTTCCCCCCACGCCCTGCTCATGCCCCCTGTCATCCTCCTGTTTCCACCACTCCCCGCGCATGCGCCGTGTCTTCCTCTTATCCCCCCTCCTATGATGCTTCTTGTTGACCTCCTGTTCCCCCCACCCCACGCTCATGCCCCATGTCTCTCTCCTGTTCCCCCAGCCCCCACTCATGCCCCGTGTCTCTCTCCTGTTCCCCCACCCCCCGCTCATGCCCTGTGTCTTCCTCCTGTTCCCCCCAACCCCCGCTCATGCCCCTTGTCTCCCTCTTGTTCCCCGCACTCGTGCCCGTGTCTCTCTTCTGTTCCCCCACCCTTCGCTCATGCCCCATGTCTTCCTTCTGTTCCCCCCCACCCCCCGCTCATGACCTGTGTCTTCCTCCTGTTCCCCCAACCCCCCATTCATGCCCCGTGTCTCTCTCCTGTTTCCCCCACCCCCGTTCATGCACCGTGTCTCCCTCCTGTTCCCCCACCCCCTGCTCATGCCCCGTGTCTCTCTCCTGTTCCCCCCACCCCCGCTCATCCCCAGTGTCTCTCTCCTGTTCCCCCCACCCACCGCTCATGCCCCGTGTCTCCCTCCTGTTCCCCAACCCCCCGCTCATGCCCCGTGTCCCTCTCCTGTTTCCCCTACCCCCCGCTCATGCCCCGTGTCTCTCTCCTGTTCCTCCACCCCCTGCTCATGCCCCGTGTCTCTCTCCTGTTCCCCCACCCCCACTCATGCCCTGTGTCTCTCTCCTGTTCCCCCACCCACCGCTCATGCCCCATGTCTCCCTCCTGTTCCCCCAACCCCCCATGCCCTGTGTCTCTCTACTGTTTCCCCCACCCCCTGCTCATGCCCCATGTCTCTCTTCTGTTCCTTCCACCCCCCACTCATGTCCCGTGTCCCCCTCCTATTCCCCCCACCCCTGCTCATGCCCCGTGTTTCCCTCCTGTTCCCCCCACCCCCCGCTCATGCCCCGTGTGTCCCTCCTGTTCCCCCAGCCCCGGCTCATGCCCCGTGACTCTCTCCTGTTCCCCACGCTCATGCTCCATGTGTTCCTCTTGTTCACTCCAGCCCCCGCTCATGCCCCGAGTCTTCCTCCTGTTCCCCCCACCCCCCGCTCATGCCCCGTGTCTCCCTCCTGTATCCCCCCCGGCTGCTGCCCCGTGTCTCCCTCCTGTTCCCCCACCCCCCGCTCATGCCCTGTGTCTCTCTCCTGTTCCCCCACCCCCTGCTCATGCCCCGTTTCTCTCTCCTGTTCCCCCCACCCCCGCTCATGCCCTGTGTCTCTCTTCTGTTCCCCCACCCACCGTTCATGCCCCATGTGTCCCTCCTGTTCCCCCAACCCCCCATGCCCCGTGTCTCCCTCCTGTTCCCCCACCCCCCGCTCATGCCCCGTGTCTCCCAACTGTTCCCCCAGCCCCCGCTCATGCCCCGTGTCTCTCTCCTGTTCCCCCCACCTCCCGCTCATGCTCCATGTGTTCCTCCTGATCCCCCCACCCCCCGCTCATGCCCCTAGTCTTCCTCCTATTCCCCCACCCCCACTCATGCCCGTCTCTCCCTCCTGTTTCCCCCCTGCTCCTGCCCCGTGTCTCTCTCCTGTTCCCCCACCCCCCACTCATGCCCCGTGTCTCCCGCCTTTTCCCCCCACCCCCCGCTCATGCCCCATGTCTTCCTCCTGTTCCCCCACCCCCTGCTCATGCCCCGTGTCTTCCTCCTGTTCCCCCCACCCCCTGCTCATACCCGTTGTCTCTCTCCTGTTTCCCCCACCCCCCTCATGCCCTGTGTCTCCCTCCTGTTCCCGCACCCCCCGCTCATGCCCCATGTCTCTCTCCTGTTTCCCCCACCCCCCGCTCATGCCCGGTGCCTTCCTCCTGTTCACCCCACACCCTGCTCATGCCCCGTGTCTCTCTCTTGTTCCCCCCAGCCCCCGCTCATGTGCCGTGTCTCTCTCCTGTTCCCCCACCCCCTGTTCATGCCCCATGTCTCCCTCCTGTTCCCCCCATCCCGCGCTTATGCCCCGTGTCTTCCTCCTGTTCCTCCCACACCCCCACTCTTACCCCGTGTCTCCCTCCTGTTCCCCCACCCCCTGCTCATGTCCGTCTCTCCCTCCTGTTCCCCCCACCCTCCCGCTCATGCCCCGTGTCTCCCTCCTGTTCCCCCCAACCTGCTCATGCCCTGTGTCTCTTTCCTGTTCCCCCCAGCCCCAGCTCATGCCCTGTGTCTTCCTCCTGTTCCCCCCCCACCCCCCGCTCATGCCCCGTGTCTTCCTCCTGTTCCCCCCACCTCCCGCTCATGCCCCGTGTCTCCCTCCTGTTCCCCCTACCACCGCTCATGCCCCGTGTCTCCCTCCTGTTCCCCCTGCCCCCGCTCATGCCCTGTGTCTCCCTCCTGTTCCCCCACCCCCCGCTCATGCCCCGTGTCTTCCTCCTGTTCCCCCAAACTTCGCTCATGCCCGTGTCTCCCTCCTGTTCCCCCACTCCCTGCTCATGCCCCGTGTCTCCCTCCTATTCCCCCCACCCCCCGCTCATGCCCCATGTCTCTCTCCTGTTCCCCCAGCCCCCGCTCATGCCCTGTGTCTCTCTCCTGTTCCCCCCACTCATGTCCCGTGTCTTCCTTCTGTTCCCCCACCCCCCGCTCATGACCTGTGTCTCCCTCCTGTTCCCCCCACCCCCCGCTCATGCCCTGTGTCTCCCTCCTGTTCCCCCCACCCCCGCTCATGCCCCGTGTCTTTCTCCTGTTCCCCCCACCCCCAGCTCATGACCCATGTCTTCCTCCTGTACCCCCCAGCCCCTGCTCATACCCTGTGTCTCTCTCCTGATCCCCCACCCCCGCTCATGCCCTGTGTCTCCCTCCTGTTCCCCCACCCCCAGCTTACACCCTGTGTCTCTCTCCTGTTTCCCCCACCCCCCGCTCATGCCCCGTGTCTCCCTCCTGTTCCCCCACCCCCTGCTCATGCCCCGTGTCTCTTCCTGTTCCCCCCAACCCCTGCTCATGCCCTGTGTCTCTCTCCTGCTCCCCCCAACCCCAGCTCATGCCCCGTTTCTCTCTCCTGTTCCCCCAGCCCCCGCTCATGCGCCGTGTCTCTCTCCTGTTCCCCCACCCCCTGCTCATACCCCGTGTCTCTCTCCTGTTTCCCCCACCCCCCGCTCATGCCTTGTGTTTCCCTCCTGTTCCCGCACCCCCCGCTTATGCCCCATGTCTCTCTCCTGTTCCCCCCACCCCCCGCTCATACCCGGTGCCTTCCTCCTGTTCCCCCCACACCCTGCTCATGCCCCGCGTCTCTCTCTTGTTCCCCCCAGCCCCCGCTCATGTGCCGTGTCGCTCTCCTGTTCCCCCACCCCCTACTCATGCCCGTGTCTCCCTCCTGTTCCCCCCACCCCGCGCTTATGCCCCGTGTCTTCCTCCTGTTCCTCCCACACCCCTGCTCATACCCCATGTCTATCTCCTGTTTCCCCCACCCCCTGCTCATGCCCTATGTCTCCCTCCTGTTCCCCCACCCCCTGTTCATGCCCCGTCTCTCCCTCCTGTTCCCCCCATCCCCCGATCATGCCCGGTGTCTCCCTCCTGTTCCCCCCAACCTTCTCATGCCCCGTGTCTCTTTCCTGTTCCCCCCAGCCCCCGCTCATGCCCCGTGTCTTCCTCCTGTTCCCCCCCACCCCCGCTCATGCACGTGTCTTCCTCCTGTTCCCCCACCCTCCGCTCATGCCCGTGTCTCCCTCCTGTTCCCCCCTACCACCGCTCATGCCCCGTGTCTCCCTCCTGTTCCCCCTGCCCCCGCTCATGCCTTGTGTCTCTCTCCTGTTCCCCCACCCCCCGCTCATGCCCCGTGTCTTCCTCCTGTTCCCCCAACCCCCGCTCATGCCCGTGTCTCCCTCCTGTTCCCCCACCCCCTGCTCATGCCCCGTGTCTCCCTCCTGTTCCCCCCACCCCTGGCTCATGCCCCGTGTCTCTCTCCTGTTCCCCCCAGACCCTGCTCATGCCCTATGTCTCTCTCCTGTTCCCCCCGCTCATGTCCCGTGTCTTCCTCCTGTTCCCCCACCCCCCACTCATGCCCCATGTCTTCCTCCTGTTCCCCCAACCCACTGCTCATGCACCGTGTCTCTCTCTTGTTCCCCCCAGCCCCCGCTCATGCGCCGTGTCTCTCTCCTGTTCCCCCACCCCCAGCTTACACCCAGTGTCTCTCTCCTGTTCCCCCCACCCCCCGATCATGCCCCGTGTCTCCCTCCTGATCCCCCCACCCCCTGCTCATGCCCCATGTCTCTTCCTGTTCCCCCAACCCCCGCTCATGCCCTGTGTCTCTCTCCTGTTCCCCCCAACCCCAGCTCATGCCCCGTTTCTCTCTCCTGTTCCCCCCACCCCCGCTCATGCCCCATGTCTTCCTCCTGTTCCCCCCACCCCCCGCTCATGCCCGGGGCCTTCCTCCTGTTCCCCCCACACCCTGCTCATGCCCCGTGTCTCTCTCTTGTTCCCCCCAGCCCCCGCTCATGTGCCGTGTCTCTCTCCTGTTCCCCCACCCCCACTCATGCCCCGTGTCTCCCTCCTGTTCCCCCCACCCTGCGCTTATGCCCCGTGTCTTCCTCCTGTTCCTCCCACACCCCCGCTCATACCCCATGTCTATCTCCTGTTTCCCCCACCCCCGCTCATGCCCTATGTCTCCCTCCTGTTCCCCCACCCCCTGCTCATGCCCCGTCTCTCCCTCCTGTTCCCCCCACCCCCTGATCATGCCCGGTGTCTCCCTCCTGTTCCCCCCAACCTTCTCATGCCCCGTGTCTCTTTCCTGTTCCCCCCAGCCCCCGCTCATGCCCCGTGTCTTCCTCCTGTTCCCCTCCACCCCCGCTCATGCCCCGTGTCTTCCTCCTGTTCCCCCACCCTCCGCTCATGCCCCGTGTCTCCCTCCTGTTCCCCCCTACCACCGCTCATGCCCCGTGTCTCCCTCCTGTTCCCCCTGCCCCCGCTCATGCCCTGTGTCTCTCTCCTGTTCCCCCACCCCCCGCTCATGCCCCGTGTCTTCCTCCTGTTCCCCCAACCCCTGCTCATGCCTGTGTCTCCCTCCTGTTCCCCCACCCCCTGCTCATGCCCCATGTCTCCCTCCTGTTCCCCCCACCCCCCGCTCATGCCCCGTGTCTCTCTCCTGTTCCCCCAGACCCCGCTCATGCCCTGTGTCTCTCTCCTGTTCCCCCCCGCTCATGTCCCGTGTCTTCCTCCTGTTCCCCCACCCCCCGCTCATGCCCCATGTCTTCCTCCTGTTCCCCCAACCCACTGCTCCTGCCCCGTGTCTCTCTCTTGTTCCCCCCAGCTCCCGCTCATGCGCCGTGTCTCTCTCCTGTTCCCCCACGCCCTGCTCATACCCCGTGTCTCTCTCCTGTTTTCCCCACCCCCCGCTCATGCCCTGTGTCTCCCTCCTGTTCCCGCACCCCCCGCTCATGCCCCATGTCTCTCTCCTGTTCCCTCCACACCCCGCTCATGCCCGGTGCCTTCCTCCTGTTCCCCCCACACCCTGCTCATGCCCCGTGTCTCTCTCTTGTTCCCCCCAGCCCCCGCTCATGCGCCGTGTCTCTCTCCTGTTCCCCCACCCCCTGCTCATGCCCCGTGTCTCCCTCCTGTTCCCCCCACCTCGCGCTTATGCTCCGTGTCTTCCTCCTGTTCCTCCCACACCCCCGCTCATACCCCGTGTCTATCTCCTGTTTCCCCCACCCCCCGCTCATGCCCTATGTCTCCCTCCTGTTCCTCCACCCCCTGCTCATGCCCCGTCTCTCCCTCCTGTTCCCCCCACCCCCCGCTCATGCCCCATGTCTCCCTCCTGTTCCCCCAAACCTGCTCATGCCCCGTGTCTTCCTCCTGTTCCCCCCACTCCCCGCTCATGCCCGTGTCTCCCTCCTGTTCCCCCCTACCACCGCTCATGCCCCGTGTCTCCCTCCTGTTCCCCCTGCCCCCGCTCATGCCCTGTGTCTCTCTCCTGTTCCCCCACCCCCCGCTCATGCCCCGTGTCTTCCTCCTGTTCCCCCAACCCCCGCTCATGCCCGTGTCTCCCTCCTGTTCCCCCACTCCCTGCTCATGCCCCGTGTCTCCCTCCTGTTCCCCCCACCCCCGCTCATGCCCCGTGTCTCTCTCCTGTTCCCCCCAGCCCCCGCTCATGCCCTGTGTCTCTCTCCTGTTCCCCCCGCTCATGTCCCGTATCTTCCTCCTGTTCCCTCACCCCCGCGCTCATGACCCGTGTCTCCCTCCTGTTCCCCCCACCCCCCGCTCATGCCCTGTGTCTCCCTCCTGTTCCCCCACCCCCGCTCATGCCCCGTGTCTCTCTCCTGTTCCCCCCACCCCCAGCTCATGACCCATGTCTTCCTCCTGTTCCCCCACCCCCCGCTCATGCCCCGTGTCTTCCTCCTGTGCCCCCCACCCCCAGCTTACACCCCGTGTCTCTCTCCTGTTCCCCCCACCCCCCGCTCATGCCCCGTGTCTCCCTCCTGTTGCCCCCACCCCCTGCTCATGCCCCGTGTCTCTCTCCTGTTCCCCCAACCCCTGCTCATGCCCTGTGTCTCTCTCCTGTTCCCCCCAACCCGAGCTCATGCCCCGGTTCTCTCTCCTGTTCCCCCCACCCCCAGCTCATGACCCATGTCTTCCTCCTGTTCCCCCACCCCCCGCTCATGCCCCGTGTCTTCCTCCTGTGCCCCCCACCCCCAGCTTACACCCCGTGTCTCTCTCCTGTTCCCCCCACCCCCCGCTCATGCCCCGTGTCTCCCTCCTGTTGCCCCCACCCCCCGCTGATGCCCCATGTTTTCCTCCTGTTCCCCCAACCCACTGCTCATGCCCCGTGTCTTCCTCTTGTCCCCCCTCCTATGTTGCCCCTTGTTGGGCTCTTGTTCCCCCCACCCCCCGCTGATGCCCTGTTGTTTTCTCTTTATACACCCCACCTTCCCTTTCCATGGTGGCCATCTTGGTAAAAGATTTGCCTTCCTACACGTCCCGGTTTGGGAAGAAAAATCTTTTTTTTACCACCCCGGGTTCCCACTTTGAGAACCTAGGATGCTAGTGGTCTTCATCCATTGAAAAGGACGTTATGGTTACGTTGCACTAATAAAAACCTATAAAATTCAGTTAATAAAAATGTGTTAAAGGGACGTTATGGTTAAGTTGCACTAATAAAAATCTATGAAATTCAATGAAAAAACTTTGTTAAAGGGACGTTATGGTAAAGTTGCACTAACAAAAACCTATGAAATTCAGTAAAAAAATGTTGTTAAAAGGACGTTTTGGTTACAAGTAAAATTGAAAAACCCCTGAAATTCACCAGTTATGGTAAACTAAGCAAACATAACTCGCGCCACCACCGCGCACTGCTAAGACTAACACCCAGGACATCAAAGATGACATCACAAATATCATTGATGACACCACATTGATTTTTATCAAAACATAACTTTTGCACATATGTACATTTCTAAAACTATGTACCCTAATAAAATAAGACACATACATTTCATATTTGATTGTCTATATTCACATTCAATCCCCATCTTTGTAAGAGCTGTCTCTGTCATTTTACGGAATTTTATCAATTTTAATCATAACAGTTTGGATTAATAATTTCTAATTTGGTACATCGCTGGGCGCTTATCAGTGGATCATGTACATACAATCTTAGGTTTGCAACATTAATCATTCTGCTACAATGAGAATGTTTTCAAAACTTTGGTTCCTTAAATGGTAGAGGTTTCATCAATGTCTTCAAATCAAAAGCCTGCAATTAAGTTAATGTCTACCAATTTTCAGATGTATCCCTCATTAGGTTGTTCAGTTAAAGAGTTTCAACTTTAATCACAAATAAGGATTTAAATAGTCACAGCAGTTTTTTTTTCTTTTCACCTCCCCTTCAAAGCAACAGCTGTCCAGTCCTTTGATCAAGGAGGTGTGTCCCCTTCCTGGAGAGGGAAGCATCCTGCCCCTCCCAGCAGAGGTCAATGCTCAGCCTGTCCTTTGTTCTTGGCTCGGCCTGAGACGAATGTCTGATGCTCTCTTTGTTGTCAATATGCGGGAACCATAAGGCTTCCTGTTTTCAAGAGAGTGTCAAGCTGAGATGTCAACTTTCCCAGGCCAGGCACTGCCCAATCAGAATTAAGCAGTTTCTTCCTCTGGGTTACTGTAAGATTCACAATAAATTGTTTTCTTTAACACCTATAAAAATAAGCATAGTTTATAAGGGATTTGGACATTTAAAAGAATTAAGCCCTTCACAAACATCCTTTAAATAGGCGCATTTTACAATTTCTTCCAGAAAAAGAAACATCTTTAAACTGGGTCTGACAGCTAATTTTCTTAGGCAGTTGTCAGGCAGGGAGGCCTGGATTCCTCTGACTGCCTGGAGAATCTCTGATTTCAGCACACTTTTCCTTTCAATAATTCACTGGGAAAATGACTGAATTTTTAAGGGCATTTTCTGATTTTAGCCTTTCTGTGGCCTTGCTTCAGGTGACAGGTGACAGATGACAGGTGACAGGTGACAGCAGTGATTCCTGTTTTTACACCAACTCTGCCTGTGTGTGTCAGGGTGTGAAGCTCTTTTGTGGTTTATGAACCCTGTGCAGTTTTGCAGATGTAGCGTGCCTGTGGGTTATTGCCTCCATTTTTGGGAGTTTTCTTTCCCCATTGGAAAAGGGGTGCAGTGGAGTGCATTGGCATGGGTAAAAATATTCCACATGTGTGCATGTGATTCAGCAGTTGCCGCACAGTACTTTGCAAAGTGTGTTTGGGCTGGCTGAAAGTATAGTAGAAAATCTGGAGCAGCCAGACCGCCCGTTTCGTACCTTTCACACATCTTGGGCCATTGGATTTGTGCTAGTCCCCAGCTCCATACAAAGCTTGTTGCCATACTCTGCAGTTTTTGAAAGAACAGTTTGCCAGGCCATATCGGGATGTTACAGAATAAGTATAGTAATTCTGGCACAATCACCATTTTCAGTCGTGCAATGCGCTCATATAATGATATTGGGAATTTGTCCCATACCCTAAGTTTGTGTTCTAGAAGTTCCAGGTAGGGTTCATAGTTATTTGCTTTTAAGGTCCGTTTGTATGTGGATAGTATGATTCCTACGTATCGGGCAGAGGTGGGTGACCATTTAAGTTGTGTGGTGGTTTGGGATTGCATTGTGGAGGGTGTTAGAGGGATCAGCTCAGATTTTGCTTGGTTTATCCAGTACCCAGAGTGCTTGGTGACAGTCTGAATTTCCCGCATCACTGTTGGTAGGTGAATTTCGGGGTTTCAGAGGTATAGCATAGTGTCAACTGCATACAGTGAAACAAATTGGGGGGTTCCCTTATCCAAATTCCCCTCCATGCATGTTCGTGTCTCAATTTAGCTGCCATGCCCTCTATAGTGAGTGCAAAAATGAATGGAGATAGCCGGCATCCCTTTCTAGTACGTCTTTCAAGCATAAAGCTTGCTGATAAGGAGTTATTGGTCCTGACGGTTGCCCTTGGGTCGGTGTATAGGACATGTGAATACAGGGCCAAATCTGATTTTACTCAGAACTGCACACATGTACCTCCAGGACACAGAGTCAGATGCTTTTTCAGTTTCCAGGATGACCGCTATGGTCTGGGCTTTCGGGTCCATTAGTGAGGCAATAGAGAAGAACCTCCTGAGGTTTAGTGCGGTGGATTGGGTGGGAATAAATCCTGATTGGTCGGTATGGACTAACTTGTTCATATATTTTACTAGACCGTTAGCAATTGCGTTAGCATATACTTTAGCACCCAAATTAATTAATGATAGGGGTCAATAGGCAGCGGGATCTTGATGTGGTTTTTTTGTGGTTTAAGGAGGACAGTGATTATTGCTTCTCTTATGGTGTTTGGCATTGACACTTTTGTCAGTCTGCTTGTAAATCCGTGATGACTTGTTCTATCTCTTCAGTGGTTAGGGGAAGATCGAGGTCGGCTGTGTCTGTTTCATCCAAGCTGGGCAGGGGGAATGAGTTCATGTGTTCCTGTAGTTCCTCTGGTGTCATTGTCTCTGCCTTGGCATAGAGATTCTTGTAGAAATCTCGGAATATATTGTTAATTTCTTCCGGTTTGGTCCGCCCTGTCCCGTTGGTGTTAGTTATGCTGGTCATGTGTCTCATCCCTTGTTCTGCTTTTATGAGGTTGGCCATGGTCCGGCTAGCTTTGTTCCCTTCGCGTATCTCCTAGTTCTCACCGGCTGGGTCATATAAAAGAGTTTGCGTTCGGCCAGTGATCTGAAGTTTGTGAGTTGCTCAGATATTTCTCGGAGATGGATGTCGCTATTACTCAGTGCATGTGCCGCTTCTAGTTTCTTCAACGTGCGTTCAGTGCCATCAAGCTCCTTTCTTATTTCTTTTAATATTCCATGTGTCCATGACATCAATAGGCCTCGCAACCATATCTTAAAGGTTTCCCAGATCTTGGCGTTGGATCTGATGGAGCCGAATTTAGTTCAAAGAAGTCTTCTATTGATTGGGGTCAGATTTCCCCAAAAAGAGTCACTCTACACCGATTTCCAAACAAAATACCACAAGCGTCTTCAAGAAAAAACTGTTTCTCTAGCTCGGCTAAATAAAAGTACATTTATTCCAAAAATATTGCCAGTCATGAAATACTGCTCTGGATCAATGCCAAATCCAATTCCGAATTCAAAAGTCAGTCAGACAATTGCGTTCCCCTTCCTACCGTGAACAAAATTGTGGACAAAGCATGCTCTAAATCATAACATCGTCAAGACAGACAAAACATGAAACATGAAAATCTATTCCCACGACCTAACTACCAGAAAAAAAACACAGCTACACACAATGTTCAAACTTTGACTCCTGCAAAACCGATAAGTGTCATGTTATCAGTCAGCATTAGTGACATTAGCGGCATGTATCCATGCCTTCCGACCATCCACACGGACTGCCGTTTGTGTTGCCAAGAGAACTTGATAGGCCATCTTGTTGCAAGCAATGATTTCCTTTCAAAGTTTTTAATGAGGATCCAGTTTCCGGCTGCAGACAATGCCCCGGGCCAATATATCTGACAGGAAGAGCCTCCTGCACCTGCTGATGAATCAACCAAAGCTTCTGTATTAAAATGTTACAGTATGTACTGAGCACAGGATATTCTACTTCACTCAAACGCCTCGGCTGCAGTGCACACCAAACATTATCAGGTCTCCCCATCACAATCTCGTATGGGTAGAGTCCAGTCCTTGCTTGCACAGATGTGCGCATGCACAATAAAGCTAAAGTCAATGCATCTGTCCATTTTAGCTTGCTTCCTGCACATATTTTGCTAATCTGTTTTTTAGTATGCCGTTCTGGCGCTCAGCAAGCCCAGCACTCATCAGGTGCCTGGCGCAATGGAATCGTTTATCAATCTGAAGGCCTGCAGAAATCTGTAATATCACGGCGGCCACAAAATGCGGGCCGTTAGCTGACCATATGACCCGTGGCAGGCCGAATCAGGAAAAGTATTATTTTAACATTAATTTAGCAGTTCTCATGGCTGTGCAGTCCTTCAGCGGATATGCTTCCACCCATTTACTGAACACACACACTACCACCAGAATGTATTTTAGGTTCTGACATCTTTCCATTTCTATGAAATCAAAATGGATCACCTCAAAGGGCATAGAGGGGGGGGCAAAAATACCTGTTGGAGTAGCTGTTCCTTTTCCAATATTGTGTTGCAGACATGTTGTACAATTCTGAACTTGTCTTTCCACATTTTTTCTTATGTGCGTGTTCTGCCATACTGTAGCCAAATGCTGAATCATCTTTTTCGCACATATGTGCGTGGGGCTGTGGGCCATGGTGACCATTGCAGTTACATAGGAGTTGGGCAGCATCCATTTTCTACTCTCCTTGTCCACCCAGCAACCTTCCAAGTCTAATTCTGCAGAGCAGTTAGCCCACCCGTTTATTTCATCAGCAGTTGCATCCGCCTGCATTTCTTTGACTGTGGCAATTCCATTCTGTATCATGCAGGGCACTTCTGACTGCAGTACCAACATTTTTGTGTCTAAATCCGCTTTGGACACATAGGTACAGACAGCAATCACGCTATCAAAAAGCCATGTTGGATTCTAGTTCCATGTAATGTGAGAAAACCCCTCTCAGCCCAGAGTCGGCCAAAATGATGTACCACCCCGAACGCATACTGACTGTCAGTATATATGTTTACATTTAGATTTTCAGCAATTTCACATGCTCTTGTCAATGCTATTATCTCTGCTGCCTGCGCTGAATTGTATGGAATCCTTTTGCTTTCTACAATGTTTTTTAGTGTTGTGATGTAATCAAAAATAGGCGTCCCCAACACCATGAACTCAGGGGAGAACCAAAATAAGACAGACCCACCAGGGGGGGAGGGAGGGAGTTCAAGGGGATAAGGCCGTAGAGTCAATCAATGGAATATACTGCCCATTGTGAAGGAGCTAAATGTAGGGGCAGATCAGGTCAAGAGACATAGAGAAATATTCAATAAATCTTTAATAAACACATATTCAATTACCATACAATTAAAACCAGCATAAAAACGCATAATTAATGCTCAGCATGTCCAATCGAAGTGCATAATATTTTACTAAGCATCCTAAGATGTAAACATAAGTTAGTTTAAGTTTAGTGTTGTGATGGCATAGGCAGCAGTTGACGTGCCATCAGGTAATTTAAAACAGAAACCGTCACAAAACAGTTCTCCATCTGGCTCTTTCTGTGGGGTGTCTGTTAAGTCAATTCTTCCTTTCGTTTCTTCCTCAGTAACCATTAAACAATCATGGGGAGGTGATTCATTCTCACCTACTTCTTCACTGGGAAGGGGCATTCATTCTGCAGGATTCAAAGCGCAAAACACCTCCGAATTTGAATATGTGGTGCAAACTGGACAATTTCATATCTAGTCAATCTAGCTGATGAGAGGTGTTGCGTCTGCGTTCTGTTCAAGAGAACGTCTATTGCATGTGGCACTATCAAAATTAAGGTGGCGCCCCAACACCATCCCTTCAGTTTGTTTCACTGACGCGGCAGCTGCAGCAACAGCTCGCAAACAACGCAACAAAGCGCATGCTACAGGGTCCAGCACGGGAGAAAAATAACCGCATGGTCTATTTCTTCCTCCTTGTTCCTGTGTCAAAACAGCCAGCGCGCAGCCTTCATTTTCATGCACAAATAATTTGAAAACTTTTTCATAATTTGCTGTGCCCAAAACTGGAGCTGAGCACAAAGCAACTTTGAGCAGATCAAATGCATTCTGACATTCCTCACTCCATGGCAAAGGCAAAGCAACATCCTTCTTTGTCAATGCCACCATTGGCTTTACAATCATCGCAAAATTTGCTATCCATTGGCGGCAATAGGAAGCCATGCCTATTATGGCTCGGGCTCCTTTCTGTGTTTTTGGAAAAGGCATACCAGAGATACTTTCTATCCTTTCTGGTGTCAGTCTTCTTCCCTCTTTTGAAAGTAGGTAGCCCAAATAGGCCACCTCGTTTCGACAATACTGGAATTTTTTTAAAGAAGATTTATGTCCATGTTCTGCTAAATGCCACAACAACAAAACAGTTCCCTCTTTAAAAATGTCTTCTGTTTCAGCAGCAATTAACAAGTCATCTATGTACTGCCTATTTGCTCTCTGCACAATTGAGCAGTCCCGTAAACACTCTGCATCTCAGAACCCATGCTGCTTTGCCACCAGTAGCTTCCACAGCTTCCAGCAATACCATCTCCTCCAACATAATATCCTCAACTACTGAAACCCCTTCCTACCAACCGTCTTCAGTTTCTCTGACCCACGGCTCTGCTGCCCTGGTCAGAAAGGGGACGGGTGGGACTCTTCTTCAGCTATTTGTGTGGTGAATAGGGTATCTTCATGACACGGACACATTGTGCACAAATAAACAATAACGAGCAAGTTGACCCAAAACTATCACAACCCGTGAGGAAATTGAAAGATCAGTATTCACATCAACTAAGAGATTTTTTGTTATGGAGCTGGCAGACACGACAAAACATGGAGGAAATCTTGAAAAACCCTGGCCCTAATCTTAGGATGAAAAAACAAAACCATCTACAAGATTCACATGAGTGCCCAGAAAAAATCTATCTGGTGAAAGAAAAAAAAAACCTTCAAGGCAGAACCACTGAAGCCAAACTTATGCTTACAAGGGAGTACAAAATCCTTTACAACTACTGAAATCTAACTCCCTGTACCTAGGCGCGCCAACAACAAACAGCCTCCTTCAAAGCCATGTGCATCACCCACTATGCAATTCACAAGAAATGGCCGGAATTCCTCCAAAACAAGCTCACTCGCTATCGCCCAACCAGAATCCTAAGATCAGGCTCCGCTCACCTCCTGGGGGTCCCCCCTTTAAAGTTCTCCAGACTGGGATGTGTCTGTTTCTCTGTCCTTGCACCCAGGTTCTAGAACTCCCAACCCCCCTGGATCTGCATCTTAGAGGATCACCTGGCCTTTTTTTTTTTTAAACCTGGCTCTTCCCCCTGACTTCCTGATCCCCCTTGCCTCCCTGCTCCTACTCCCCACCTCTCGCACACACATTTCATCCTGCAGTTTCCAACCACCCCCGCACACGCTTCCCACCTACCCTCTGTCAGCTACTAGCCTCTTCTTTCCTTTTAACCGCTTTACTCTGCCACCCAACCTTCCTTGTGCGGTGAAAAGCTCACATGGAGGATTCATGTAGTCTCTCTAGCTATTATTCCTGATAGTGTACCAGGTATTGCACTCTTATGGGCCTAGGGGATGGGCAATGCATCCCACTTAAAATGCACTTCGGGAAAATCATGCTGATCATTGCTGATCAATCAGGCACCTCAGATCGCTCGCTCATGGATGGCACTGCATGCAACTCTAAAGCACAGGAGGGTGGGCCATGCCGTCATATGTAATCATGAAATGGGGACCCTGTTTTTGCACTAGAAGGAACTAAGGATGGCAATCTCTCACTCTAAGAACCAGTGGTCGAAAGTGTATGAAAAGAAGTAGTGGAACTAAGTTCCCTGCTGGCCTGCCCTGATCCCCATAAACCACTTTGCTGTGCCCCCTGCCACGCACAATACAAACCCTCAAACAAATGCACCTGCTGTTTAAGGGAACGTTCAGTACACTGCACTGAAGAGTACGTTTCAACTGCTTCAAACGCTTTTATTTTTAAACAAAACCATTTCGGAGCAGTTTCTTTTTTTAAATAAAAGTATAGGAGCAGTACAACGTAATAGAAAAGTAGAGGAGCATTGCTCCCAACCATACCCGCCCACTTCGACCACTGGTAAGAACCTGTTGGTCACTTATAGGCAAGTCAGGACAGGTCAAGGACACAGACTACAGTCATTTTGTAGTGGAACTCCAGGACTGGAAAGGTTCTGCACAAGCTGTAATGTTGGTTGTAAGCACTCCTGAATACATTTGGAGTCTGAACTCGAGCTCTAGGATTCAGACTGTTTTTGCTTGTGTGCCAGTGAACTAGTCGATAGGTAGGTTTGTGTTTTTGGAGAAGCCACATTTCAGTATATCAGTTTTGCACCCATTTAAGAATAATAAGTTGCCAGTCAGTCAGGACTAGATGTCAAGCAAGTATCCTAATATGCTGTGTCGCTTGCTTTTGGCTTCTGAATCGTGGATCAAGATCTGGAAGTCATAAATGTAAAGTTGGAATAGGAACATGGAGGAATCAAGGAGATCATTAGGGGGCCTTCTGTACGTGGGACACACCCACAGGGAGTGAGACAGTTCTTGTTGCCCCCCACATGGTTGGTGATGGAATGCAGATATTATTGTCCCATCGATATCGAAATGACCAGTCTTCTAGAAATGAAGTCAATCAGGTGAGAGTAGCAGTGGTGATCTTAGTGTCCCCCTCTAACCAGTACATAAGAGTGTTCTAGTGCAATGTATCATTAACAGCTGAGTGGTCTAGCAAGAACCAGGCTAATGGATTGTTGACATTCAGAGATGTAAGAATTTATTCTCTAATGTTGAGATGAGTCATTTTGGTACCCCTGGCTGCATGAAGTCTGTTTGATTGTTGTGGGCGTCATGGGTTTTCTTTATTACTGTAGTTGATATTTGGCCACCTTCTCCATGATTTTCGTTTCAAGGACAGGTTGGAGATCAGATAGAAGTTTGCTGCAATATTTTGAGAGGCATTATATTTTTTAGGCGCGTGCAAGCTAGTCTGTGATGCTTCTAACTTTTCACATGGCTGCTGGACATATGTAGGCATATATAGAAGTGGCTTTAAGTTTGATGGCCAGCTTTATCAAACCTTATTCAGAAACTGGTGTAAAAGAAGGGAAAGAGAGTGTGATTTTTGGGGTGTCCTAGGTCTTGATGCATTGCAATACGCTAGTCTAGATACTGTAAGTGACTTCAATCCAGCACTCCAACTAAGTCAATGCTTAGTATCGGATGCCCAATGGAAGCCCTTATTTAAATATTTTTATGTCAACGTTCTTTAAATCTGGATGATGGACCCTTATATAACGCCCCTCTCTTCGAATCTCCCTGACCTCACTGAGCCAAGAAGTAAGTTTGTTTTGCAAATTAAAAGGTTTATTTGAAGAAATGAACAATATATATATCACACTTTTATTAATAGAATAATATCTGAATAGCACACTTATGAATATGTACAGTGATCAGCAATGGGTAATATTACAATATCAACAATCTCTTTAATCAGTTAGGAGTAGGAATGGGAAGGATAAGGTAACAGAGAATACTTTGTATGACTCAAGGAATGCAATGATGGGAAAGAATGCAACACAGAAATAAACTTGATATGATTTCAATCAAAAGATAATATGATCACTTTTTCCCCTGTTATTACTCAATCCCCCCACTATACAATATGAAGAGATGGAAATGAGGGCATACAGGTTTCAAGAATACAATCAATAATGCAGTTCAATTCCAGTTCCCCCAGCAAGCTTAGAGAGAACAGGTTTGATTTTAAAACAAGTCAAAAATGCTTTTGAATGGGATTGCCATGAATGGGAAAATATGCTAAAATGATTTTAATTCACTAAAGGAGATTCAGGATAAGGGATAGTTACTTTGAATTGGTTCAGGTCAACACTAGCAATGATTATGAATGATTATCAGATTGAAAAAGAATTTCAGCAGTTGAAAACAAGAAACAGCTCTTTTGACATGTGGTGAAATGGAGCTAAATTGCAATTTGCAGCAATTTTTCCGCGTGCGGGAAATGCGATTGCGGGAAAACTATACATTTTGAGTCAAGATTTCAAAATGAAAGATGCGCAATTGAAGATTTGAAACAAAGATTTCTTAACACTAAAGAATCTTTGGAGCTGCAAACTACACGACAGCACAGCCACCTATGCAGAGGCGCCTCCGGATGGTTTCTGTCTGAACGAGACGATTGCCTTTCTCCAGAAAATATATATTAACGCCAAGATGGTTATCAGGACATTGATCAAGGATTATGTGGATGAGAGAAGAATTTAGGATAGACAAAAGAGATTCAATAATGCAGTTCTGGGCAGATTGAAATGGATGGAATGGGATTACTTAAACTAAGAGATTGGTTATGTACAGTTCTAGACTGGATACTCACTTCCATGGCTTTAGAATGGAGTGAGGCCCATCAAAGATCTGGTCAAGGGTTTGGCTGGGACAGGTCCACCGGACAGGTCTCAGGCCCTGGGTTCTGCTCTCAGCACGGCATTCTGGTCTGGATCTGATGGGTTCTGGATACAGCTCTGCTCTCTGGGTCTGGACCTGGGTTCTAGCACAGGGTTCTTAGCTAGAAGCAGAACAGCTCAGCCAGGCTGTTGGATTTTGGTTAGGCTCCGTGGATGTTTAGGGGTTAGAATCAGGTTGCAAAAGATTCTGAAGGCCTCTAAAAAAGGTTCAGCTTGTGGTTTAGGCCTCTCTGCTTCAAGATTCTAGAGTTTGGTTCTAGAGTCTCTGTCTGGATATTGTCTGGATCTGGTCTGGATCTTCTTGCAGGGTGCCTCGCCAAGAAATCAGTTGAGTAGTGGAAAAGTGTGTGTGTTCTATCTGTCCTCTGCAGTCCCTATTTATGTATTTCTAAAGTGGGTGGGGCGGCTGATTCTACAATGCCCAACCCTCTAAGGATCTGATAGGTTAGAGGATTCCTTGTCCCATGATTGGAGAAAGGATCACCGTGTCATCCTGTGTCATCTTTATGGCTTGGGGGAAAACAGTCCCCTTTGTCTCTGTACAGTATATCTTATCTTTCATAAAACACATATTTACAATATACACAACGTGTTACTATTAAATAAATTACATGACAGATTAATTAAGGTACATTTCTGTTCAACTCTCATCTTCCTAAGAGCTTTGGTTCAGAAATGACCACTTTTTCACGCTTTTGGTGGGTTTCCCTATATTAGCTCTGCACCAATTTTTAGACATGCATGCACACCCCATCTGAGCACATTTCTGTAATTTTTCAGGTTCCTGGCATAAACATAGTATCTACAATAGGAATAATTCCGTGGGTTTGGTCTCAGAACATCACACAGAGTCCAGCTTAGTCTTCAACTGTGAGCACATTTTTCATTTTAACAATCTCAAAGTTTCACATTTTGGTCAGTTCAGTGCAATTTGTTATAAGCATTTTTCTAAAACATACATGTGCTGTGCTTTCTGAATCCACACAATGGTTGGTCTCCTCCTCCAAGGCCTGGGCTGACTCAGACGTCACATGTCCTTCTTCCTGCTAGCAATTTGTTGTCAGTCACACCCGAATTAGCATTTTCTATTCAGCCCAAGGATTCCTTTGTCTGCACTGAGAGCAACAGGCCACGGTGCCACTCACAGCTCCTTTTGACACCAGCCTGTCAATCTCTTAGCCAAGGGCAGGGGGAAGTTCCTTTGTCCAGGGAGAAGGTGTGGAATTCGTTTGAACACAGTGTGGGAAACTTTTAACTCTTAACCCAATGTCTAAAAATTGTCTTTTCTTATAATATAACTCATATTTTTAACACATACATTAAACAATTTCTTGCTTCAAGCCTTTTCAGAATATAGTTTTAAATTGTATCCACCTCTTAGGCTTCTGATAGCAAGTCTTTCTTTGGCATAGTTTGGGCTCAATGTACAACTTTACACAAAATGGTTTTAAAACGCCGGCTTCTGGTAGAGGTGAGTAATGGTATTACACCCATTTTTGACAGGTCTCTTCCAGCAAGCAATCCTCAAAAGTGGACTTTGTTCAGCTATAGATAAACTTCTGTGGACCTTATATTTATGTAGATTCTTGCGGGAGAATGATGTTGACCACCCAACAAGGAGGTTGGATCTTTTTGGGTGGTTTGTGAGCCATGATTTCTGCAAATCTGACACAAAATAAAAACGGATTTTTGAAACCAGCTCAGTTTCTTTGGCAATGATTTTGCTCTGTGAGAAGCCAAATGATGGGTTTTGGTAGTGGTCTCCTGTGTTACCACTGACATAGGCTATTTTTCAGGTTTTTTCTGGTGATTTCTGGAGAGCAGCATGCTTTCCGGCGGCAAATATGATGTTTCTGCTGCCAGCAATGCACAGTGATGTTGCAGGACTTGGATTAGTGGGTTAAGACATCCCACAAGCCCCCCTCTTGCGATGGCCGTTGATCTTCCATCAATGGAAATTTGCAAGGCTGGGATGTCCGCCTCATCTCTCCGGATTCCACAAATGGCAAAGTTCAGCATCTTTTCCTCCATCAGGGGTGGATCGCTTGGTTCTCCACACAAGTCCTGATGGAAGCATTGAGCGATACTCCGGGCCCCTCGGATCTTTGCTCCCAGTCCCCGGGTCGTCCTCCTTGGTCAGTCTCCATGGTTTATCTCTCTCTCTTTCTCTCTCTCCTAGGATGACAAACCAAAAACATATTTGTAGACATTTCCCCACCACTATTAATGTAGTGGGGCGGACATATACATTTTATAAACCAGGAGACATTTGCATTATTGTATTTTATAGACTATAGGTGGAATATTTTAGAGTTGGAATTTTATGGATCTGGAGTGGCCCCCTTCCACCTTCCAGAAGAGTCCTCCAGTTGCTGCACAGTGTGTCTAGGATGGCAACACTTTAGCTGATTAATTTGGACCCACTTGCCTTCCCCTTCTGCCAAACTGCCTTTGGGGATGCGGATCTTGTAGGCGACTGGTCAGATATTGTCTACAATTTCAAAAGGTCCCTTCCAGGTAGGCAGAAATTTCCGCTGTTTGGCCTGGTTCCTTTGGAAATTGTACAGATAGACCCGGTCTCCTACATTGTATTCTTTCCTGGTAGTCTTTAAGTCATAGTGGGTCTTCATGCTGTCGGCTGATCTTTCTAGATTTCGCTGAGCATAGGCAAAAGCATGTGGAAGGTGTTTTCTTAAATTTTCAACATACTCATGCGTTGTGGAGGCATTGATCAATGTCTGCTTTTGGGTTCTATAGAGCAGATGCTGGGGAAGCACCATCCTGCGTCCATTCATCAGCTCAAACGGTGACATTTTAGTTGCAGATGAAGTGGTAGATCTGATGACCATTAGGACAAGAGGTAATCGAATATCCCAACTTGACCCAGAATCTGCCACAAATTTTTTTAATATGCTCACAATGGTTTTGTTGTATCGTTCTACTGCACCATTAGAGGCTAGCCAGTGAGCAATATGTTGCTTCCTTTTAACCCCAATTATCTCCCACATCTTTGTCATTACTTCGCTGGTGAAATGGCTACATCTGTCTGACTCAATCCTTTGGGGTAGTCCAAAACGCGAAAAGATGTGGTTGATCATCAGGGCAGCTGCTGTTCCTGCCTTGCAGTTTGTGGCCGGGAGACATTCCACTCATTTAGTAAATAAGCATGTCACGGCCAACATGTACTTATTCCCCCTAGAGGAGCGAATCACAGGCCCAATTAAATCTACTTGCAAATCTGACCATGGCAGTGTCATCCCCCTCTTTTGGAGAGGCGCACGGTGTGTGAGGGATGTTGGCTGAAATTGTGCACACACAAGACACCCCTTCACGTATTGGTCCTGCCCCATATGTTGCCAGTATGCAACCTCTCTTAAGATTTCAAGTGTTGTATGAAACCCCCTATGACCGGCTGTGGCCGCATCATGGGCGGACCTAACAACAGGCTTCGGAATGAGGTAGGAACCACCCACTGATCATGGCCAGCTAGGGATTTCCTCACCAACAAACTGTCTTGGATTCGGAACATTTTCAGACATTTCATCAACACTCTGAGGTCCTCTTTCCCAATGTAATCGGTATCCGTCAGGGGAAAGTTCTCAGGGTCCTCAATGTGTTGATAAAACTTACCAATTATCGGATCCCCCTTCTGAGCCGTAATCAAATCAGCATCAGGGGTCTCCTTACTCCATTGTGCAGTTCAAAGATCATTGTGAGCATTTGTCTGGGACCTTGTGACAACAGTGACCTGGATTTCCCTCAACAGGGACTCGATCACTATTAGATCCCCTTGGATGGCTCTGGTTTTAGCCAGCTGATCAGCTAAGTCATTTCCAGTTTTGTCTGGTCCCTCTACTTTGGAATTACCCTTTATCTTTTTCCAGTAGATGGCCATCCCATTCGAGGTGACCAGATCATCAATATTTTGAATTAACTTCCCAGGTTTCAAGGGTTTGTTATTAGCACATAACATGCCTCTGGTTTTTCAGTTAACCAGGTGCTCCACAAACCCGTTCCGTACATAATCAGAATCTGTGATTATGACCAGTTTGTGGAGTTGATGTTGGACAGCAGTGAGGATGGCTTGATGCACAGCCATCAACTCTGCCACTTGACGACTTCGGGGACCAATCTTGTACCCAGCAGAGGGTTCTGGGGACTCATTCACCCATGAATTCCCTACGCCAGCCACAAGTTCTTTTTCCCTGTTATTGTCAACATGGAAAGAGCATCCATCCACATAGACAGTGGGCATTCCCTCAAACTTGTCTTCTTCAAAGACTTTGTGTGGGGAATTGAGGTATCACTCCATGTTGTCCTTGATTTTTAGACTTTCATCCTCAAGACAGTTTTCTCTGGCACAATCATGCAAGTCAGCCAGACCTTGCGCGAGGGGACTCTTCTTATTTTGGTCATATCTGACCTCCACAGGTAAGCCTACATTGACAGAATCCATTAAGTAATTCGGGAATTACTCACATTTCCGGCCCAGATTCTGTCACTTTGGAGATATTGCAGAGGCTGGTGTGGAGTCTCCACTATGATGTGTTCCTCCTGGATAAACAGGCGGTAATTCTTCAATGCCCACACCGTTGCCAGGAGTGCCTTCTCACAATCATTGAATTTTTCCTCCACAGAGGATAAAGTTTTGCTCGCATAGGAGATTACTTTATTGACATTGTCATGCTTTTTGTATAATACTGCAGTCACGAATGTATTAGAGAACCCTGTCTCCAAGAAGAACTCCTTGTTTCTGACAGGGTAAGCTAGGCAAGGCTCTTGTGAGAGGCCTCTTTTTAGTTATTTTACTGCCTCAGCTTGTACTGGACCCCATTCCCACTTGACCCCCACCTTCAAAAGATGAATCAGGGGTCTGGTGATGTCTGCGTAGCCCTCAATGAACTTTCTACTGTAATTAGTCAGTCCAAGGAGGCTCCTTAGTTCCCGCAGAGTTGTGGGGTCTTTTAGTTTCTGGAGGGCTTCCACTTTCTTTTCCTGGGGCCAGAGACCCT
This sequence comes from Ambystoma mexicanum, assembly GCF_040938575.1. Lineage (NCBI taxonomy): Eukaryota > Metazoa > Chordata > Amphibia > Caudata > Ambystomatidae > Ambystoma > Ambystoma mexicanum. The sequence goes on from NC_090937.1 coordinate 1,440,693,315, forward strand.
GAGGAGTAATCTCATACCCCAAGAAATTAACACGGGTTCTACACCACTGTGCTTTCTGAAAAGAAAGTTTTGCTCCAGCGGCCCTCAACTGTGTCAGAACATAACGGATCTCTGCTATGCGTTCCTCCACAGTTGAGATTTTGATGAGGACATCATCTACATAAGCCAGGTTACCCCTTTCACCCAGGTCAGGCATGGCCTTATGTAGAAAAATGTTGAACTCATTGCCGGAGTTGAGGTATCCGAAGGGAGTCTGGGTCCATGTGTACTGCTGGCCCCCAAAGGTAAAAGCCAGCTTGTATTGGTCCTCTCTACTGACAGGTACAGTCCAGTATCCATTGGTCAGGTCTATTGCAGTGAATACATGTGACCCCTGGATCTGGGCCAGCACTTGGTCAATGCAGGGAAGAGGCCATCGGGAAGTATGGACCCGTTTGTTGTGCTCCCTAAGGTCGGCGCAGAGTCTCCACTGGCCGTTTGGCTTCAATATCCCCAGCACTGGATTATTGAAGGTGCTGTGGACTGGACGGATTATCCCACGGGACTCAATGTTCTTAATGATTTCAGTAAGGGACTCCATTGATGCGAGAAGCGAGCGATATTGCTTCACAAACACTGGAGTCATACCAGGGTCTGTGGGAATTTTTATTGTGTGGATGTCGGTGTGACCACAGTCATATGAGTCCACCGTAAAGAGATCTTGAAAATCCAAGAAAACTTGTTTTAACTTTTGCTTCTACTCCAGAGTCTCACAGGCATCAGCTAGGTTGACTCTCTCTTCAACCATCTGTCTGAAGCCTGGAAAGACTTCCTGTTTCGCTATCTCAGCGGCCTCCTCCAGCTTGGTGGAGAAGTCCCTGGTCAAAGTGCTGATTTGGACTGGTGGCTTCAGGTAGGAATAGCAGCCCTCATGGACCTGGAAAATCACCTCATCCCTCCTGAAGTCAAAAGTCACATCTTCCTTACCATAAGGGCAGGAAGTGTACACCAGGAAGTTTCCCCCATGCCGGGTAAAGATCCTGTCAAAACAGTCCTTGGGGATTGGTCCTAACAGTTAATTTCCTAAATCAATGGAAAAATGTCGGTCATCAACCGCCATTCCAATAATGGTGCCTGCGGCTAGAGTGATACTGTTTAAGTCGCTGTTATCCACCTCTATTGGAATGGTATCATGTTCTATATTGACTAATGGTGTTGGGTTTACTCCCAACCCTTGCTGTTGGAGAGAAGCATTGAGATTCATATAAGCATCAGGGTTTTTCAATTTCTGTCCTCTTTTAACTTTCACTTCCAGGGAGAATTGTCGGGTCCTTTCTGGGATGGTGACTTCCTCTCCAATCTGAATTTCAACTGCATAAGGGGGCAATTGAGCTGACCTAAATGCTTTCTCTGGATCATCAAAGCCCATGGGATTATCCGCTAATCGGGAGTTAGCTTTGAAGTTCATTAGGTCCAAACTAATGGCAAAGCGATTGAGAATATCACTGCCTAAGTAAAAGTCGGCAGAGACGTCTCACACGACCCAACAATTATGGAATATGCTCTTGTTGCCTATGGAGATTTTGAGCATACACCTGCTTGGCAGGAGATGTTTGGAATGGGTGCTTCCAGATCCATTTCCCATTTGTCTCTGACTCTAAATGTGGGAATGGCTGGATCTTTTCAGAGTTGGCGGACATGGCTTCGCTGATGAAGCTCTTACCATTTCTCACACACACTCGGGCGAGAAGCGAGTCCTTCCCTTCATTTAACTGAATTGGGATGAACAACTGCTCTCCAATTTGCTGAACATCAGCCAGGCTCTGAGCTGATTTCACATCTTTCTGGACTATAGGAGTGGGAATGTCTATTTCTGGATTGGTAAAGAATGTCAGAGTGTTTCCTTCCAGTGTGGAATACCACCTTAAACTGGAAGGAAGGTTGATTTTCAGAAATAGAGGGGACCCCCCATCACCAGTCTGTTGTCCTACTGCTATTACTGTCACGTCTGAAATTTGGTTGTTCTGGAGGTGAAATTCTACTCGGTCAGATTTTTGTTCAACCATGTGGCATGTGCCGTTTAAACTAACATGGTTGACACTCTTTTTCAATTTTATTGGTCGGCTAGTCTGGGTCCAGAGGACCTTGTTTAAACAGTCTATTAAGGGTGACAACCTTCTCAGGAGGTCATTCCCTAGTAAACAAGGGGTGCCCTCTGGAGTCACAACTATGACCGGGTGTTTCACCTTGTGTCGCCCAATTTTAATGTCCAAATCCGCAGTCCCCTCGATGGGAATTTCCTTCCTGTCAAAGTTCTGAAGTTGTCCAGGAAGAGAGGTGAGAGGAATTTGGTATTTCTTCCCCTTCCTGAATTCAGTTAATCAAAGGCCTTTTTGGACAGAAGGGTAGCTTGGGATCCAGTGTCCACCAGTGCCAAAATTGTACCCTGCCCCTTTACTTGAACTGGGGCATAATATCTTCCCTCCTTCTCCGCAAGGGGGCACAGATAATGCCATTTTTGGACAACTGGTGGGCTATTTTTTTAGTTTTGGACATACAAAGATAAGAGATTTGGGCAGAATTCTGTGGGGAGTCTTGGGAATCTGAAAGAAAAAGTTGGCAACTGGAGATAGGAGAAGTTTTGAGTTCCCCTGGTTCCGGTTCTGGGCTCTCCCCTCCCCCCCCTTTTTGGAGGCAGTCACCAGAATGGGTTTTTCTTTCAGTTGGTTCTAGGATGGGATGATGGGCGGCGCTAGCTCAGTCCCCACATCTACCCAGTCTGGATGTGAATCCCTTAGGACCCATTTTTCTTTGGGAGGGGTTCCCCCATCTCTGAAGGAGAAGATCCTTTTCCCAGGATCCTCTGAGGATCCCTCTCCTTCAAATTGGAATTTTTACCTCCTCCACAAAATGGGTCTTTTTGGGTCCTTTGTTTCTCCTACCCCCCTTTGCTCCTTGGGTGGCAGGCTTTCAGGGGTAGGAGATTTTGTTTCTGGTTCCTGGGTTTCCAGGGGCTGTTTACAAGTGGGGAAGGAAGCTTCCTCCAAGGCTTTACGCCCCACTTCCCCTTGTGCCTCCCCCTGGGAACCGGTGAGTTATCAGGGTGCTGCCCCCGTCATTGTTCTGGAGCACCAGGTCCAGAGTTTGGGGCATTCTGTGCCAGCATGCTCATCTGAGGGTTCTGCTGAGCCCTCAGCATGCAACCCAGATCCTGTGCCATGTTTTGGACTTGGCGCTCAAGCTTTGAAACACGCTCAGGCTGATACAGAGTTCTGTTTTCTCCCCTGGGCTCATCCCGGGAAGGGTAGCTATCCCTTCTCTGGTAATATCCTGGGTTTTGAAGATTTGGGTACCCCTCCACCCTTGGCCTTCCTTCTCCCGGATTAGTTTGTCTGGTCTCAGGAAAGTGAGGAAAGAAGGATGGATTATTTTGGGGTTGGAAGTTCTGTGGGTACCTGGGGAAAAAGTTCTGCCCAGGATCTGGGGAATTTCTGCCCTGCAGGGGGAAGATGGGAGGGAAGTTCCCAGGGTTAGGTGCTTGGTTGGATCCCCCCCTTGGGCTGGAGGAGTCCACACATAACCCAGGATGGGTCAGTTCCCCTTGTAGCGGGGATTTATATAGTCTGTGGAGTGGGGGACACCATTTGTGGGACTTCCTCCTTGACTCCCTGTCTGTGACTGGCCCGAGGGCCATCTGGGCTTGGAATTATTCTGTGCAGGCAGGTTTTTAGGCCACCCACCTCCAAATCTAAAATGGGGGCAACCTTTACCTCTGCCACCTTAGCAGCGGCATTGGTGCTGGTCGGTTTAGGGCTTTTCTGAGCATTATTTTTATTTTCTATGGGCTTCTGCATCTCATAGATTTGGGTGGCCTGTTCAATGACCCAGTCTAGTGACCTTTTCTCATGAAAATCTCTCACTAGCTGGGTCATGATGTATTTGGGTAAGGCATGGAAAAACGTATTAACAAATTCTTTACTGTCCGTGCGCACCCTTTTGGTAGTCTGCGCAAAGGCACACTCAACTCCTGCGCAAATTCCTCGTGGGGCCTGATCCTCCCCACATTGTAAATTGTAGGCTGCCTTGCGAGCCTCTTGGGGATTTCTATGAACAGAAAAGTGCTTTAAGATGGCCGCCCTGTAGGTGGACCATCTTGAATGATTTTGGTCCTCCAGCCCCACAAAGAAACTGGAGTATTCTGGGGACAATGTCCATTTTACGTACTGAATGCAGCTACTGCTGTCTTTCAAATGGAAAGTCTCCATCATTTGCTCAAAGAGCTCTAAGTGTTCCCACACAGAATACCAGGCGTTCTTGTGATAAGGCATGATGACACTCCTTATTGCCTTAATCTGTTTTAAGGGGTCCTTAAGCAAGGCCCTTTTTGCCTTATTGGCCTTCTTGGTTTGGGTAACCCTGGTCCATTCATCCTCTGACTGCGCCCAGAGGTGCCCGTCTGATCTTCCAGGTTTTCCCGGATTCTGCGAGCCTGGGAATGACTGGCAGAATGTGGGAACCTAGTCTCCTGCGTCCTGGACGCTCAGAGGAGTCTTCTGATTCCTCCTTGCTCCCAGGATTTGATGGGTACCCCCCACTGACCTAACTGGCAGAGGTTTTCAGGATGCCCTCAGTGGGCCTACTTTCCTGGGGTTCCCCACTAAATTGCACTGCACTTGGGTGCCCATTCCCAGATGCCCGCCCATCCATTCCTGGGAGGTACTGGCCTATGAGCCCAATACTTCTGACTGGATAGTAATCTGCCATCCCCGTGGCCCTGGGCTCATGTACGCCAGCGGACATGGGGGTGGCAGAGTCAGGGACTGGGAGAGATGAAGGCCTCTTTTACTAGGGCTCCTGAGGTTATGCTCAGGTGTTTCCCTTTCCCAGCGAACCTCATCTCTATCAGCCCCTGCTCCCTGTTGCCATGCATGAGCCTGAGCTTTCAATTCCTCAATCAAGGCCTTACTGGACTCTATCAGTCTCCCTTGCTTGGCTACCTGTCGCTGGAGCTTATCATTGTGCTGACAGAGGGCCTCATTTTCTCTCTGTGCTTCCTGGTTTGTCTTGGAGTACTGGGCCAGTCTTTGCTGCAGGAGGGTTACCTCCTGAGTCCCATCCCTACTGGCCTGTTCCTTTCTTGCCAGAGCATCTTCCACCCTCCTGGTGTGCTCTAACAAGTTTTGATGCACTTTTTGGAGGTCACCCTGTTAGAGGATTCAATTCAACACTACAGCTAAGTCAATGCCTAGTCTGGGATACTGAATGGAAACCCTTATTGATATATCTTTAGGTCCAGTTCATGCGTTCTGGATGACTACCCCTATATAACACCCCTCTCTTGGAATCCCCCTGACCCCACTGAGCCAAGAAGTAGTTCTGTTTTGCAAGTTAAAAGGTTTATTTGATAATTTAAACAATAGATATATATATCACACTTTATAATAATTTAATAATTGAATATGACACTTAATCTGAGCAGTAATCAATAATGGATAGTCTGGCACTGGCACACTTGTGAATAGGAACAGAAGAATAAGGTGGTAGAGAATACTTTATATAAGTTCAGATGGATGTAATGTTGAATGAAAATGCAATACAGAAAATACTCAATATGATTTCAACAAAACAATGTAATCACTTTTCTCTGGCAATCCCCTCCCTCCTTTTATGCAATGCAAGGAAATGGAAGGAAGACACACAGTTCTCAGAAATGCAATCAAATGTAATTCAGTTCACCCCAGCAAGCTTAGACTATAGAAGTTTGAAACACAGGCCCAAAATGCTTTTATATGTGCTGGCAATGAAGTGAAAAATATGCTAAAATGCTTTTAATTCCCCCTAGAGGTTCAGGGTGAGTGGTATCTAGTTAATATTAGTCCAGGCTCACTCTAGCAATGATTCAGGGATGGTTCTTAAGAGGCAAACACATTTTTAGCAAGGAAAGCAAGGAAGCTGCTGTTTTCACACGTGGAGAAATTTGCAAATCGCGGCAAATTCGCGAGTGCGTTTCTCGCGATTGCGGCAAAAGTGTATGGAATAGGAATGAGGTTCTAGGTTCGTTGAAAAGCCAAGATTGCCAGCTTTCAGAAGTCTCTAAGACAAACGGTCACAGAGATATGAGCGATATGGTAAAGGTCGTTTTTCAGATTTGAAATTTTAAAGTTCAACGTGACAAGTGACAGCTAGCAACTAGAAATGACAGGTGACAGCTTTGCAAATGACAGGTGACAGTTAGGAGACAGTTCTACTTAGATGAAAATAGCTTGGATTAGATTATTTTAACTAAGAGATTGGTTCTGCACAGTTCTGCTAGGTACTCACAATATATTTAGAAATAAATGGGCCTCGCCACGGATCTGGTCAGGTTTTCTTCACTCACCACGGACGGTCTCTGCGCACAGCGGTCTGGGTCAGCTCTCCTCTGCTGGTCTGGTCTGGGTGTCTGGTTCTCATCAGGTCAGCGGTCTCCGGTTCAGCTGGTCCCTCTCTGGCTACAACACTGCTCTCTGGCAAAAGGCAAGAGTTCTTGCAAAGAATTCAAACAGCTCGCCTGGCTGTGATAATGGCAATGATTTGAGGCCTGCTAAAGAGGGATTTAGCTTGTAGTTGACCTCTCTGCTACAAATTCTGAAGTAAAGTCTTGGTCTCTGAAGGTGGATAGATTGAAGTCTCTATGTTGGCTCTCTGGAGGTTGATGGAGGTAAAGTATGGATTTTCCCGGCAGAGCGTCCCGCAGCAGATGGAATAGAATCTCCCTATCTGTCCTGACTGTCTGCTTTTATGTGTTTTGAAAGTGGGTGGAAAGGCTAGCTTCCTAGGCCCTACCCCTCTCCACTTGTCATTGGCCACTTCATCCTCTTCCCCTTGATTGGGGGAATGAAATGAAGTGTCATCATGATGAGGTCTGTTTATGATACAGAGAACCCACCCCTGTCAAATTACACACAATCTATATTTTGACCCAAAAGACATATTTGCACAGGTACACATTTGTTTATAATTACATGCACCCATCACATATCACAGGAGGTATACCCTGTCCAAATCTGCTCTTCCTGGGAGCTTGCATTCAGAAATGGCAACATTTGCACTTTTTAACTGGTTTCTTAATATCGGACATTACCCCAAATTTATACACATGTGCGCAAGGAGTATGGACATTACTTGATGAAGTGTCAGATTTTTAACATGCATACATTTTAAGTAATACCCTCTTAACTGCTAGTTTGCCCCCAGATCATGCCACCGGTTCTAAAAACCTCTTAAAATGTGGGCAGAAAAATCACAAGAATTATGGTATCATTTAAATAATTATGACAAGTCCGTACTATGAGTTATTCATCTTTTTCTAAAACCATATTCTGGCTACAGGGGTGTGTCTTTTCAGGTCACATGGTACAGAAACCAGTCTTTCCACTTTCTTCAATCTCAGCCTCTGTCTCCAGTTTCTCCCCCTCCCAGTTTCTGCCAAGCCAGCTTGCTCTCACATGCAGTGCTCCTCCCCTTTCCTTCCAGGAGGAAGCCACATTTACGGCCCCCATAATAAAACATTTGCCTGGGCCCTGGAAGGCCCATTGTTCAAGAGGAAGGCCCATTTATGGCCACTTCAATAAACCCTCTGCCTGGGTCCTATGTTTAGTCTCTAGCAGTCCCTTGGTAATTCAATCAGAGAAGTGTCATATCCCTTTTAGTGGGAACAGCAAAAGGCAGCTAGGCCTGGGATCTGCTGTTGTGCAAGTCTCAACTCCTGTCGGGGGTAGCTGGTGGGCAGAATTCAGTTCCTTAAGCCAGGCCCCAGCTAATGTCACTTTTAGTTACCCAGTTTTCTGCATTCAAATAAAACTACCAATTTTTACATATGCAGCTAAAATGCTGATTCTAAGTTTAAACTATGACATTTAAACAATTGAAACCTATGTGACACTCAAAAGTAGGTAACTCATTTCTTTTAAACATTTAGATTTTTAGTGTCTTTTAGTCCAAATTTACTTAAACTGCTGAAATCCACAGCTCAGCCAGTCTTGTTATAAACCTTCAAGTCACTTCAGAATATAACTTTACATTGGATCCACCTCCCAGTAAGTCTTTCTTTGGCCTGCTTTGGGTTCATCTATTCAGTTTTACACAAAAAAAAAAAGTTTGGTGTTTGTTTTAAAACGCCGGCTTTCTGATAGTGGTGAGTACTGGTAATGCACCCATTTTTGGGATTTAAGAAAATGAGTTCCCCACAATTCTAGGTTGCTTTTGGCAATCAGCATTGCCATTCCCAATGGTTTCAGACTACTGTGTGGGTAGTCCAATGGTGGTTTTAGGCTATGCCCTTCTGTGCCCATAACATCGGCAAAAATGAGTGGCAGCCTATTCTTCATGCATTTCCCTGTGCATTTTCTGGGAAGCTCTGGCCATCATGATGTTTTCCATGTGAGTACTGCACAGTTTTGAGGTAGGGCTCGGATGCATGGATAAAAACATCCCACAAGCCCCCCCTCTTGCGATGGACATTCTGTTTCACTGATGGAACTCGCAAGACCTGGGATGTTTCCTCATCTTCTTCCAATAGATGGCACAGTTCAGCATCTTTTCCTCCATCCGGTACTGATCGATCAGTTCTCCTCGCCGGTCCTGATGGGAATATTGGGCGGTACACCGGGCCCCTTGCGTCTCTGCTCCCGGTCTCCGGATCGTCCTCCTTGGCCAGTCTAGAGGTTTTCTTTCTCCTAGGACGACAAAGGAAGAACGGCAATACCTATTCATAGACATTTTTCCCCCACCATTGATATAGTGGGGTGGCATATGAATTTTAGAACTCAACAGATATGCACATGCACATTTTTTTAACTTAAGAGACAGGAACACATAAACTTGAGAAACACAGAATTTGATAGGCTATATGTAGGATCTTTTAAGTTAGAACTGAATTAATCTGAGACAGTACCCTCTAGGATTCCAGAGGATTCCTCCAGTTGTTGCAGAGTGTGCCTGGGATGGCAACACTTCAACTGGTTAATGTGGACCCACTTGTCTTCCCCCTCTGCCAAACCGCCTTTGGGGATGCGGATCTTGTAGGCCACAGGGGAGATTTTGTCTATAATCTCAAAGGGTCCTTTCCATGTAGGCAAACATTTTCGCTGTTTGGCCTGGTTCCTTTGGAAATTGTATAAATAGACCCGGTCCCCCACCTGATATTCCTTCCTGGAAGTCTTCAGGTCATAGTGGGTCTTCATGCTATCAGCTGATCTTTCTAGATTCCGCTGAGCATAAGCAAAAGCATGTTGAAGGTGTTTCCTTAAATTCTCCACATACTCATTAGTTGTGGAGGCATTTATCAGTGTCTGCTCTTGGGTCCTGTAGAGCAAATGCGGAGGAAGCACCATCTTGCGCCCAGTCATCAACTCAAATGGTGACATTTTGGTTGCAGATGAAGGGGTAGATCTGATGGCCATTAGGACCAGAGGTAATCGGATATCCCAACTTGGCCCAGAATCTGCCACAAACTTCTTTAACATGCTCACAATGGTTCGGTTATATCTCTCTACTGCCCCAGAAGAAGCTGGCCGGTAAGCAATATGCAACTTCCTTTTGACCCCCAGTATCTCCCACATCTTTGTCATTACTTCACTGGTGAAGTGGCTACCCCTGTCTGACTCAATCCTTTGAGGTAGACCGAAACGGGAAAAGATGTGGTTAATCATCAGGGCAGCTGCAGTTTCTGCCTTGCAATTTGGGGCTGGGAGACATTCCACCCACTTGGTAAACAAGCATGTAACGGTCAACATGTACTTGTTTCCTCTAGAGGAGCGAATCACAGGGCCTACAAAGTCGATTTGCAAATCTGACCATGGCAGTGTCATCCCCCGCTTTTGGAGAGGCGCGCGGTGTGTGAGGGACGTTGGCTGAAATTGCGCACACACAAGACACCCCTTCAAGTATTGGTCAAGGTCCTGCCCCATGTGTGGCCAGTATGCAACCTCTCTTAAGATTTCCAGTGTTGTGTGAAACCCCCTATGACCTGCGGTGGCCGCATCATGGGCGTGACTTAACATCAGGCTTCGGAATGAGGTAGGAACCACCCACTGATCGTGGCCAGCTTTGGATTTCCTTACCAGCAAACCGTCTGGGATTCGGAACATTTTTGGACATTTCATCAACACTCTTAGGTCCTCTTTCCCAATGTAATCGGTATCCGTCAGGGGAAAGTTCTCAGGGTCCTCAATGTACTGGTAAAATTTACCAATTATTGGATCCCCTTTCTGAGCTGTAATTAAATCAGCATCAGGAGTCTCCTTGCTCCATTGGGCAGTTGACAGATCATGGTGAGCATTTGTCTGGGACCTAGTGATAGCAGTGACCTGGATTTCCCCCAATAGGGACTCAATCTCAATTAGATCCCCTTGGATGGCCCCGGTTTTATCCAGCTGATCAGCTAAGTCATTTCCAGTTTTGTCTGGTCCCTCTACTTTGGAATGACCCTTGATCTTTTTCCAATAGATGGTCATCTCATTCGAGGTGACCAGATCATCAATGTTTTGGATCAACTTCCCATGTTTCAAGGGTTTGTTGTTAGCACATAACATGCCTCTGGTTTTCCAATTAACCAGGTGCTCCACGAACCCGTTCCGTACATAATCCGAATCTGTGATTATGACCAGTTCGTGGAGTTGATGCTGGACAGCAGAGAGGATGGCCTGATACACAGCCATCAATTCTGCCACCTGACTACTTCGGGGACCAATTTTGTATCCAGCGGAGGGTTCTGGGGACTCCTTCACCCATGCATTCCCTACGCCGGCCATCAGTTCTTTCTCCCCGTTGTTGTCAACATGGTAAGAGCATCCATCCACATAGACAGTGGGCATTCCCTCACACTTGTCCTCTTCAAAGACTTTGTGTGGGGAATTAAGGTATGCCTCCGTGATGTCCTTGATTTTTAGACTTTCGTCCTCGAGACAGTTTTCTCAGGCACAATCATGCAAGTCAGCCAGACCTTGCGCGAGGGGACTCTTCTTGTTTTGGCCATATCTGACCTCCACAGGAAAGCCTTGCATTGACAGAATCCAGGAAGTAATTCGGGAATTACTCACATTTCCGGCCCGGATTCTGTCACTTTGGAGATATTGCAGAGGCTGGTGTGGAGTCTCCACTATGATGTGTTCCCCCTGGATAAACGGGCGGTAATTCTTCAATGCCCACACCGTTGCCAGGAGTGCCTTCTCACAATCGTTGAATTTTTCCTCCACAGAGGATAAAGTTTTGCTCGCATAGGAGATTACTTTATTGACCTTGTCATGCTTTTGGTATAATACTGCTGTCAAGCACGTATTAGAGAACCCCGTCTCCAGGAAGAACTCCTTGTTTTCTGACAGGGTAAGCTAGGCAAGGCGCTTGTGAGAGGCTTCTCTTGAGTTGTTTTACTGACTCGGCTTGCTCTGGACCCCATTCCCACTTGACCCCCCCCTTCAGGAGATGAATCAGGGGTCTGGTGATCTCTGCGTAGCCCTCAATGAACTTTCTGCTGTAATTAGTCAGTCCAAGGAAGCTCCTTAGTTCCCGCAGAGTTGTGGGGTCTTTCAGTATCTGAAGTGCTTCCACTTTCTTTTCCTGGGGACAGAGACCCTGAGGAGTAATCTCATGCCCCAAGAAATTAACACGGGTTCTACACCACTGTGCTTTCTGAAAGGAAAGTTTTGCTCCGGCGGCCCTCAACTTCGTCAGAACATAACGGATCTCCGCTATGTGTTCCTCCACAGATGAACTTTTGATGAGGACATCATCTACATAAGCCAGGTTACCCCTCGCACCCAGGTCGGGCATGGCCTTATGTAGGAAAATGTTGAATTCATTGCCGGAGTTGAGGTATCCGAAGGGAGTCCGGGTCCATGTGTATTGCTGGCCCCCAAAGGTAAAAGCCAGCTTGTATTGGTCCTCCCTACTGACAGGCACAGTCCAGTATCCATTGGTCAGGTCTATTGCAGTGAATACCTGTGACCCCTGGATCTGGGCCAGCCCTTGGTCAATGTAGGGCAGAGGCCATCGGGAAGTATGGACCCGTTTGTTGAGCTCCCTGAGGTCGGTGCAGAGTCTCCACCGGCCGTTTGGCTTCAATATTCCCAGCACCTGATTATTGAAGGTGCTGTGGACTGGACGGATTATTCCCCGAGACTCAAGGTTCTTAATTATTTCAGTAAGGGACTCCATTCATGCGAGAGGCAAGCGATATTGCTTCACAAACACAGGAGTCATGCCAGGGTCCGTGGGGATTGTTGTTGTGTGGATGTCGGTGCGACCACAGCCATATGAGTCTACCGCAAAGAGATCTTGGAAATCCAAGAAAACTTGTTTCAACTTTTGCTTTCGTTCCAGAGTCACACAGGCATCAGCTAGGTTGACTCTCTCTTCCACCATCTGCCTGAAGCCCGGAAAGACTTCTGGTTTGGCTATTTCAGCGGCCTCCTCCAGCTGGGTGGAGAAGTCCCTGGTCAGAGTGCTGATTTGGACCGGAGGCTTCAGGTGGGAAAGGCAGCCCTCATGGACCTGGAAAATCACCTCATCCCTCCTGAAGTCACAAGTCACTTCTTCCTTACCATAGGGGCAGGAAGCGTACACCAGGAAGTTCCCCCCATGCCGGGTAAAAATCCTGTCTGGTGTTGTATTGTCATCACTGTCACTGTCAAAGCAGTCCTTGGGGATTGGCCCTAACAGTTCATTACCTAAATCGATGGAAAGATGACGGTCATCAACCGCCATTCCAATAATGGTGCCTGCAGCTAGAGTAATACTCTTTAAGTCGCTGTTATCCACCTCTATTAGAATGGTGTCATGTTCTATGTTGACTAATGGAGTTGGGTTTACCCCCAACCCTTGCTGTTGGAGAGAAGCGTTTAGATGTATGTAAGAATCAGGGTTTTGCAAATATTGTCCTCTTTTAGCTTTCACTTCCAGGGAGAATTGTTGGGTCCTTTCTGGGATGGTGACTTCCTCTTTGATCTGAATTTCAACTGCATAAGGTAGCAATTGAGCTGACCTAAATGCTTTTTCTGGATCATCAAAGCCCATGGGATTATCCGCTAATCGGGACCAAGCTTTGACGTTTATTAGGTCCAAACTAATGACAAAGCGATTGAGAATGTCACTGCCTAAGTAAAAGGCGGCAGGGACGTCTCGCACGACCCAACAATTGTGGACTATGCTCTTGTTGCCAATGGAGATTTTGAGCATACACCTGCTTGGCAGGAGATGTTTGGAATTAGGTGCTTCCAGGTCCATTCCCCATTTGTCTATCAGTTTGAAGGTGGGAATGGCTGGATCTTTTGGGAGTTGGCAGAACATGGCTTCGCTGATGAAGCTCTTACCGTTGTTCACACACACTCGAGCGAGAACAGAGTCCTTCCCATCATTTAACTGGACAGGGATGAACAACTGCTCTCCAATTTGCTGAATATCAGCCAGGCTCTGTGCTGATTTCACATCCTTCTGGACTATAGGAGTGGGAGTTTCTGATTGTGGATTAGTATAGAATCTCAGAGTGTTTCCTTCCAGTGCGGAATACCACCTTAAACTGGAAGGAAGGTTGATTTTCAGAAATAGAGAGGACCCCCCATCACCAGTCTGTTGTCCTACTGCTATTACTGTCACGTCTGGAATTTGGCTATTCTGGAAGTGAAATTCTACTTGGTCAGATTTTTGTTCAACCATGTGGCAGGTGCCGTTTAAACTAACATGGTTGACACTCTGTTTTAATTTTATTGGTCGGCTAGTCTGGGTCCAGAGGACCTTGTTTACACAATCTATTAGGGGTGACAACCTTCTCAGGAGGTCGTTCCCTAGTAAACAAGGGGTGCCCTCTGGAGTCACTACTATGACCGGGTGTTTCACCTTGTGTCGCCCGATCTTAATGTCCAAGTCTGCAGTCCCCTCAACGGGAATTTCCTTCCCGTCAAAGTTCTGCAGTTGTCCAGGAAGTGAGGTGAGAGGAATTTGGTAATTCCCTCCCCTTCCTGCATTCAGTTAATCAAAGGCCCTTCTGGACAGAAGGGTAGCTTGAGATCCCATGTCCACCAGTGCCAAAATCGTACCCTGCCCCTGTACTTGTACCGGGGCATAGTATCTTCCCTCCTTCTCCTCAAGGGGGCACAGATAATGCACATTTTTGGACAACTGGTGGGCTAACTTTCTGGTTTTGGACATCGCTAGCGAAGAGATTTGGGCAGAATTCTGTGGAGAGCCTTGGGAATCTGAAAGAAAAAGTTGGCAACTGGAGTTCAGAGCCATTGTGGGTTCCCCTTGCTCCGGTTCTGGGCCGCCCCCCTTTTTGGAGGCAGTCACCAGGATGGGTTTGAACCAGGGGATTTTCTTGCTGTTGGTTCTGGGATGAGATGGTGGGCGGCGGTAGCTCAGTCTCCACATCTCCCCAGTCTGGATTTGCATCCCTAGGGACCCATTTTTCTTTGGGAGGAGTTCCCCCCTCTCTGAAGGAGAAGATCCTTTTCCCAGGATCCTCTGAGGATCCCTCTCCCTCAAATTGGAAGATCTGTACCTCCTCCACAAACTGAGTCTGTTTGGGTCTTTTGTTTCTCCTACCACCCCTCTGCTCCTTAGGAGGCAGACTTTCAGGGGCAAGAGATTTTGTTTCCGGTTCCTGGGTTTCCAGGGGCTGTTTACAAGTGAGGAAGGAAGCTTCCTCCAAGGCTTTACACCCCCCTTCCCTTTGTGCCTCCTCCCTAGGAACCGGTGTGTTATCGGGGTGCTGCCCCCGTCATTGTTCTGGAGTACCAGGTCCAGAGTTTGGGGCATTCTGCGGTGGCACGCTCATCTGAGGGTTCTGTTGAGCCCTCAGTATGTGACCCAGATCCCGTGCCATATTTTGGACCTGGCGCTCTAACTGGGAAACCCGCTCAGGCTGATACGGGGCTCTATTTTCTCCCCTGGGCTGATCCCGGGAAGGGTAGCTATCCCTTCTTTGGTAGTACCCCTGGTTGGGAAGATTTGGATACCCCTCCACCCTTGGCCTCCCCTCTCCCGGATTCGGTTGTCTGGGCTCAGGGAATTGGGGAAAGAAGGGTGGAGGATTTTGGGGCTGGAAGTTGGGTGGATAACTGGGGAAGAAGTTCTGCCGAGGGTTTGGAGAATTTCTGCCCTCCGGTGGGAAGTTAGGAGGGAAGTTCCCTGGGTTAGGTGCTTGGCTGGATCCCCCCCCCTTGGGCTGGAGGAGTCCACACATAACCCAGGATGGGTCGATTTCCCTTGTAACAGGGACTTACATAATCAGGAGAGCGAGGGACCCCATTTGTGGGGCCGCCTCCTTGGCTCCCTGTCTGTGACTGGCCCGAGGACCTTCTGGGCCTAGCATTATTAGGTGCAGGTAGGTTTTTAGGCCCCCCCATCTCCAAATCCAAAACGGGGGTGACCTTTACCTCTGCCACCTTGGCAGCAGCAGGGGTGCTGTTGGTTTTGGGATTTTTCTGGGTATTGCTTTTATTTTCTATGGGCTTCTGCACCTCATAGATCCGGGTAGCCTGTTCAATGACCCAGTCTAAAGATCTTTTCTCATGAAAATCTCTCACGAGCTGGGTCATTATATATTTGGGCAAGGCATGGAAAAATGTATTGACAAATTCTCTGCTGTCTGTGCGCACCCTTCTGGTGGTCTGCGCAAAGGCACGTTTCAATTCTTGCACGAATTCTTGTGGGGCCTGATCCTCCCCACATTGCAAATTGTAGGCTGCCTTGCGAGCCTCTTGGGGATTTCTGTGAACAGAAAAATGTTTCAAGATGGCTGCCTTATAGGTGGACCATCTTAAATGATTTTGGTCCTCCAGCCCCGCAAAGAAACTGGAGTATTCTGGGGAGAATGTCCACTTTACATATTGAATACAGCTTTGGCTGTCTTTCAAATAGAAAGTCTCCATCATTTGCTCAAACAACTCTAAGTGCTCCCAAACAAAATACTTGGCGTTCTTATGATAAGGCATGATGACGCTCCTGATTGCTTAATCTGCTTTAAGGGTCCTTAAGCAAGGCCCTTTTTGTCTTATTGGCCCTTTTGGTCCGGGTAACCCTGGTCCATTCATCTTCTGACTCAGAGGCACTGCTCCCAGAGGTTCCCGTCTGTTCTTCCAGGTTTTCCCGGATTCTGCGAGCCTGGGAATGGCTGGCAGAATGTGGGGACCTGGTCTCCTGTGTCCTGTACCGCTCAGAGGAGTCTTCAGATCCCTCTTTGCTGCCAGGATTTGATGGGTACCCCCCCCACTGACCTAACTGGGCAGAGGTTTTCAGGATGCCCTTAATGGGCCTACTCTCCTGGGGTTCCCCATCAAATCGCACTGTGCTTGGGTGCCCATACCCGGATGCCCGCCCCTCCATTCCTGGGTGGTACTGGCCTATGAGCCCCATGCTTCTGGCTGGATAGTAATCTGCCATCCCTGTGGCCCTGTGCTCATGTGCGCCAGGGGACATGGGGGTGGCAGAGTCCAGGGACTGAGAGAAATAAAGGCCTCTGGTACTAGGGCTCCTGGGGTTATGCTCAGGAGTTTCTCTTTCCCAGCGAACCTCATCTCTATCCGCCCCTGCTCCCTGTTGCAATGCAAGAGCCTGCGCCTTCAGTTCCTCAGTTAAGGCCTTACTAGACTCTATCAGTCTCTCCTGCATCGCTACCTGTTGTTGGAGTCTATCATTGTGCTGGCAGAGAGCCTCATTCTCTCTCTGCGTTTCCTGATTGGTCCTGGAGCACTGGGCCAGTCTTTGCTGCAGGAGGGTTACCTCCTGAGCTGTGTCCCTATTGGCCTGCTCCTGTCTTGCCAGAGCCTCCTCCACCCTCCTGGTGTGCTCTAGCAAGTCCTGGTGTTCTTTTTGGAGGTCACCCAGTCCCTGGTGGGCCAGGTGATTTTCTTCCATTTTTCTCCTTAAGTGGCAGACTTCCTGGCCTAAGGTGTCCCTTTCCTGACCAAGAGCTTGAATTTGTGACGCCAGGTCGTCCCTTTGCCTTTGGAAGGCACCAGATTTCTGGCGCTCCTGATCAAACCCTGCCTGGGTATCCAGGTCTTTCAGGATTAGTTTATTGCTCTCCTCTTTCTCTCTGTCTAGTTGGATTTGCAGGGTGGCTACCTGCTCTGTGCATGCCCTGTTGAAATTGATCTGTTGCTCCAGCTTTTTCTGGCTCTGCAGTAGGGAGTCCAAACTGTCTTGGCGTTCCTTCTGCAAAGCCAGAAATCTGGTATCCGTGTCTGTCTTTTCCTGTTGCAGTATATCCATGTCCTCTTTTATTTTAATGAAATACTGCCTACTATCATTTTCTGACTCCTGGCTCCCCTGCAGCCTCTGCTCAGAAGAGACCAGGTCAGATTGGACCTTCTCTAACGCCATCTGTCGCTTATTCGCCAGATCTTTGCTTTCAGTACATTTATCCTGCATGTCTCCCATATATAGGTACAGGTATGCCGCTATCCTAACCATCTTGTCTTGTTCATCCTTAGCTTTAGGAGCCATGTATAGTTCACTCAGGGCCACATGTAAGGGACCCTGATCTCTCCATGTATCTGACCCTGTTTCCGTGATCTGGGGTGCGATTGCTTGCAACCAGACCGTCTGGTCCTGATGGGTCCACTCACCTCTCACAAATAGCTTATGTAAGAAGTGCTCTCTGGCTATTTTCATATCTACCAAGGTCGTCATTCTGGAATTTGAGTTCCTTCCTGACTTACAGAAGTTTGTATTTTATTTTTGCAAAACAGACCTTTTCCTTAGAGCGTTCCTTTGAGGAGTGCTTTACAGCGTAACACAGCGTGGTGATCCGACCGGATATGTGTATCTGGACAGCTGGCACACTGTATTAATCTGCACAAGTGATAGATCTAACCCAAACGTCCCGCTCGAGCCCCCAATTTGTTAGAGGATTCAATTCAACACTACAGCTAAGTCAATGCCTAGTCTGGGATACTGAATGGAAACCCTTATTGATATATCTTATGTCCAGTTCATGCATTCTGGATGACTACCCCTATATAACACCCCTCTCTTGGAATCCCCCTGACCCCAATGAGCCAAGAAGTAGTTCTGTTTTGCAAGTTAAAATGTTTATTTGATAATTTAAACAATAGATATATATATCACACTTTATAATAATTTAATAATTGAATATGACACTTAATCTGAGCAGTAATCAATAATGGATAGTCTGGCACTGGCACACTTGTGAATAGGAACAGAAGAATAAGGTGGTAGAGAATACTTTATATAAGTTCAGATGGATGTAATGTTGAATGAAAATGCAATACAGAAAATACTCAATATGATTTCAACAAAACAATGTAATCACTTTTCTCTGGCAATCCCCTCCCCCCTTTTATGCAATGCAAGGAAATGGAAGGAAGACACACAGTTCTCAGAAATGCAATCAAATGTAATTCAGTTCACCCCAGCAAGCTTAGACTATAGAAGTTTGAAACACAGGCCCAAAATGCTTTTATATGTGCTGGCAATGAAGTGAAAAATATGCTAAAATGCTTTTAATTCCCCCTAGAGGTTCAGGGTGAGTGGTATCTAGATAATATTAGTCCAGGCTCACTCTAGCAATGATTCAGGGATGGTTCTTAAGAGGCAAACTAATTTTTAGCAAGGAAAGCAAGAGGCTGCTGTTTTCACACGTGGAGAAATTTGCAAATCGCGGCAAATTCGCGAGTGCGTTTCTCGCGATTGCGGCAAAAGTGTATGGAATAGGAATGAGGTTCTAGGTTCGTTGAAAAGCCAAGATTGCCAGCTTTCAGAAGTCTGTAAGACAAACGGTCACGGAGATATGAGCGATATGGTAAAGGTCGTTTTTCAGATTTGAAATTTTAAAGTTCAACGTGACAAGTGACAGCTAGCAACTAGAAATGACAGGTGACAGCTTTGCAAATGACAGGTGACAGTTAGGAGACAGTTCTACTTAGATTAAAAAAGCTTGGATTAGATTATTTTAACTAAGAGATTGGTTCTGCACAGTTCTGCTAGGTACTCACAATATATTTAGAAATAAATGGGCCTCGCCACGGATCTGGTCAGGTTTTCTTCACTCGCCACGGACGGTCTCTGCGCACAGCGGTCTGGGTCAGCTCTCCTCTGCTGGTCTGGTCTGGGTCTCTGGTTCTGATCAGGTCTGTGGGTCCGGATACAGCGGTCTCCGGTTCAGCTGGTCTCTCTCTGGATACAACACTGCTCTCTGGCAAATGGCAAGAGTTCTTGCAAAGAATTCAAACAGCTCACCTGGCTGTGATAATGGCAATGATTTGAGGCCTGCTAAAGAGGGATTTAGCTTGTAGTTGACCTCTCTGCTACAAATTCTGAAGTAAAGTCTTGGTCTCTGAAGGTGGATAGATTGAAGTCTCTATGTTGGCTCTCTGGAGGTTGATGGAGGTAAAGTATGGATTTTCCCGGCAGAGCGTCCCGCAGCAGATGGAATAGAATCTCCCTATCTGTCCTGACTGTCTGCTTTTATGCGTTTTGAAAGTGGGTGGAAAGGCTAGCTTCCTAGGCCCTACCCCTCTCCACTTGTCATTGGCCACTTCATCCTCTTCCCCTTGATTGGGGGAATGAAATGAAGTGTCATCATGATGAGGTCTGTTTATGATACAGAGAACCCACCCCTGTCAAATTACACACAATCTATATTTTGACCCAAAAGACATATTTGCACAGGTACACATTTGTTTAAAATTACATGCACCCATCGCATATCACAGGAGGTATACCCTGTCCAAATCTGCTCTTCCTGGGAGCTTGCATTCAGAAATGGCAACATTTGCACTTTTTAACTGGTTTCGTAATATCGGACATTTATACACATGTGCGCAAGGAGTATGGACATTACTTGATGAAGTGTCAGATTTTTAACATGCATACATTTTAAGTAATACCCTCTTAACTGCTAGTTTGCCCCCAGATCATGCCACCGGTTCTAAAAACCTCTTAAAATGTGGGCAGAAAAATCACAAGAATTATGGTATCATTTAAATAATTATGACAAGTCCGTACTATGAGTTATTCATCTTTTTCTAAAACCATATTCTGGCTACAGGGGTGTGTCTTTTCAGGTCACATGGTACAGAAACCAGTCTTTCCACTTTCTTCAAGCTCAGCCTCTGTCTCCAGTTTCTCCCCCTCCCAGTTTCTGCCAAGCCAGCTTGCTCTCACATGCAGTGCTCCACCCCTTTCCTTCCACATTTACGGCCCCCATAATAAAACATTTGCCTGGGCCCTGGAAGGCCCATTGTTCAAGAGGAAGCCATTTATGGCCACTTCAATAAACCCTCTGCCTGGGTCCTATGTTTAGTCTCTAGCAGTCCCTTGGTAATTCAATCAGAGAAGTGTCATATCCCTTTTGGTGGGAACAGCAAAAGGCAGCTAGGCCTGGGAACTGCTGTTGTGCAAGTCTCAACTCCTGTCGGGGGTAGCTGGTGGGCAGAATTCAGTTCCTTAAGCCAGGCCCCAGCTAATGTCACTTTTAGTTACCCAGTTTTCTGCATTCAAATAAAACTACCAATTTTTACATATGCAGCTAAAATGCTGATTCTAAGTTTAAACTATGACATTTACACAATTGAAACCTATGTGACACTCAAAAGTAGGTAACTCATTTCTTTTAAACATTTAGATTTTTAGTGTCTTTTAGTCCAAATTTACTTAAACTGCTGAAATCCACAGCTCAGCCACTCTTGTTATAAACCTTCAAGTCACTTCAGAATATAACTTTACATTGGATCCACCTCTCAGTAAGTCTTTCTTTGGCCTGCTTTGGGTTCATCTATTCAGTTTTACACAAAAAAAAAAGTTTGGTGTTGTTTTAAAACGCCGGCTTTCTGATAGTGGTGAGTACTGGTAATGCACCCATTTTTGGGATTTAAGAAAATGAGCTCCCCACAATTCTAGGTTGCTTTTGGCAATCAGCATTGCCATTCCCAATGGTTTCAGACTACTGTGTGGGTAGTCCAATGGTGGTTTTAGGCTATGCCCTTCTGTGCCCATAACATCAGCAAAAATGATTGGCAGCCTATTCTTCATGCATTTCCCTGTGCATTTTCTGGGAAGCTCTGGCCATCATGATGTTTTCCATGTCAGTATTGCACAGTTTTGAGGTAGGGCTCGGATGCATGGATAAAAATATCCCACAACCCAGTCCCTGGAGGGCCAGGTGATTTTCTTACAGCTTCCCTTTTAAGTTACAGACTTCTTGGCCTAAGTTATCCCTTTCCTGAGCAAGAGCCTGCCTCTGCGCCGCCAGGTCGTCCCTCTGTCTTTGAAGGGCACCAGCTTTCTGGCGCTCTTCCTCAAATTCTGCCTGGGTGTCCAGGTCTTTCAGAAATAATTTCTTGTTTTCTGCTTTCTCTCTACCTAGATGGCTTTGCAGGGTGACTACCTGCTCTACGCATGCCCTATTGAAATCCAGTTGTTGCTCCAGCTTAGTCCAAATCTTCTTGATACTCCTTCTGCAAGGCCAGAATTCTGGTATCCTGGTCTGCCTTTTCCTGTTGCAGGATACCCATATCCTCTTTGATTTTAACTAGATACTGCCTACTTTAGTTTTCTGACTCCTGGCTCCTCTGCAGCCTCTGCTCAGAAGATTCCAGATCAGATTGGCCCTTCTCTAATGCCATCAGTTGCCTACTTGCCAGATCTTGGCCTTCAGCACATTTGTCCTGTATGGTTTCCATAGAGAAATATAGGCATGCTGCTACCCTGGCAATCTTATTGTGCTCATCGTTGGCCTTAGGAGCCATATATAGTTCACTCAGGGCCACATGTAAGGGACCCTGATCTCTCCAGATATCTAACCCAGTTGCAGTGATCTGTTGTGTGATTGCCTGCAACCACACATTCTGGTCCTGTTCAGTCCATTCACCTCTCACAAATAGCTTATGTAAAAGGTGCTCTCTAGCTATCTTGATGTCTACCAATGTCACCATTCTGGAAATTGATTTCCTTCCTGACAGAAGTTTTTTATTTTATTTTGCAAAACAGACCGTTTCCTGAGAGCGTTCCTTTTTGAGGGGTGCTTTTACAGCATAACACAGCGTGGTAGCCCAACAGGATCTATTAGTTAGCACACTGCATTAAGCTGCACAAGTGGTAGACCTAATCCAGAAGTCCCACGACGTGCCCCCAATCTGTAAATGACTTCAATCCAGCACTCCAACTAAGTCAATGCTTAGTATGGGATGCCCAATGGAAGCTCTTATTTATATATTTTTATGTCAAAGTTCTTTAAATCTGGATGATGAACCCTTATATAACGCCCCTCTCTTTGAATCCCCCTGACCTCACTGAGCCAAGAAGTAGGTTTGTTTGCAAATTAAAAGGTTTATTTGAAAAATTGAACAATATATATATATCACACTTTTATTAATAGAATAATATCTGAATAGCACACTTATCAATATGTACAGTGATCAGCAATGGGTAATATTACAATATCAACAATCTCTTTAATCAGTTAGGAGTAGGAATAGGACGGATAAGGTAGCAGAGAATACTTTGTATGACTCAAGAAATGCAATGATGGGAAAGAATGCAACACAGAAATAAACTTGATATGATTTCAATCAAAAGATAATATGATCACTTTTTCCCCTGTTATTACTCACTCCCTCCACTATGCAATATGAACAGATGGAAATGAGGGCACACAGGTTTCAAGAATACAATCAATAATGCAGTGCAACTCCAATTCCCCCAGCAAGCTTAGAGAGAACAGGTTTGATTTTAAAACAAGTCAAAAATGCTTTTGAATGGGATTGCCATGAATGGGAAAATATGCTAAAATGATTTTAATTCACTAAAGGAGATTCAGGATAAGTGAGAGTTACTTTGAATTGGTTCAGGTCAACACTAGCAATGATTATGAATGATTATCAGATTGAAAACGAATTTCAGCAGTTGAAAACAAGAAACAGCTATTTTGACATGTGGTGAAATGGAGCTAAATTGCAATTCGCAGCAATTTTTCCACGTGTGGGAAACGCGATTGCGGAAAAACTATAAGGAATTGGAATGTAGTTTTAAGATTTTAGCTTCAAAATGACAGTTAAATTTCGGTTCTAGGACGTGCGGTTCCAAAGTTACAGAGGTTTTTGTGAAGGTAGATTTTTCAGAAACAGAGTCAAGATTTCAAAATGAAAGATGCGCTATTGAAGATTTGAAACAAAGATTTCTTAACACTAAAGAGTGTATGGAGCCGCAAACTACACGACAGCACAACCACCTATCCAGATGTACCTCCGGATGGTGTCTGTCTGAACGAGACGATTGCCTTTCTCCAGAAAATATATATTAGCGCCAAGATGATTATCATCACAATGATCAAGGATTATGTGGAGGAGAGAAGAATTTAGGATAGACAAAAGAGATTCAATAATGCAGTTCTGGGCAGATTGAAATCGATGGAATGGGATTACTTAAACTAAGAGTTTGGTTATGTACAGTTCTAGACTGGATTCTCACTCCTATGGCTTTGGAATGGAGTGGGCCCTGTAAACTAAGAGTTTGGTTATGTACAGTTCTAGACTGGATTCTCACTCCTATGGCTTTGGGATGGAGTGGGCCCTGTCAAAGATCTGGTCAAGGGTTTGGCTGGGATTCTCTCTCGCCACCGAACAGGTCTCAGGCCCTGGGTTCTGCTCTCAGCGCGGCACTCTGGTCTGGATCTGACAGGTTCTGTATACAGCTCTGCTCTCTGGATCTGGATCTGGGTTCTATCACAGGGTTCTTAGCCAGAATCAGAACAGCTCAGCCAGGCTATTGGATTTTGGTTAGGCCCCGTGGACGTTTAGGGGTTAGAATCAGGTTGCAAAAGATTCTGAAGGCCTCTGAAAAAGGTTCAGCGTATGGTTTAGGCCTCTCTGCTTCAAGGTTCTAGAGTTTGGTCTAGAGTCTCTGTCTAGATATTGTCTGGATCTGGTCTGGATCTTCTTGCAGGGTGCCTCGCCAAGAAATCAGTTGAGTAGTGGAAAAGTGTGTGTGTTCTACCTGTCCTCTGCAGTCCCTATTTATTTATTTCCAAAGTGGGTGGGGAGGCTGATTCTACAATGCCCAACCCTCTAAGGATCTGATAGGTTAGAGGATTCCCTGTCCCCTGATTGGAGAAAGGATCAGCGTGTCATCCTGTGTCATCTTTATGGCTTGGGGGAAAACACTCCCCTTTTTCTCTGTACAGTACATCTTATTTTTCATAAAACACATATTTACAATATACATAACTTGTTAATATTACATAAATTACATGACAGATTAATTAAGGTACATTTCTGTTCAACTCTCATCTTCCTAAGAACTTTGGTTCAGAAATGACCACTTTTTTGCGCTTTTGCTGGGTTTCTCAATATTAGTTCTGCACCAATTTTTAGACATGCATGCACACCCCATCTGAGCACATTTCTGTAATTTTTCAGGTTCCTGGCATAAACATAGTAGCTACAATATGAATAATTCTGGTGTTTGGTCTCAGAACATCGCAAAGAGTCCAGCTTAGTCTTCAACTGTGAGCACATTTTTAATTTTAACAATCTCAACGTTTCACATTTTGGTCAGTTCAGTGCAATTTGTTATAAGCATTTTTCTAAAACATACATGTGCTGTGCTTTCTGAATCCACACACTGGTTTGTCTCCGCCTCCAAGGTCTGGGCTGACTCAGAAGTCACATGTCCTTCTTCCTGCTAGCAGTTTGATGTCAGTCACACCCAAATTAGCATTTTCTATTCAGCCCAAGGATTCCTTTGTCTGCACTGAGAGCAACAGGCCAGGGTGCCACTCCCAGCTCCTTTTCACACCAGCCTGTCAATCTCTTAGCCAAGGGCAGGGGGAAGTTCCTTTGTCCAGGGAGAAGGTGTGGAATTTGTTTGAACACAGTGTGGGAAACTTTTAACTCTTAGCCCAATGTCTAAAAAATGGTCTTTTCTTATAATATAACTCACATTTTTAACACATACATTAAACAATGTCTTGCTTCAAGCCTTTTCAGAATATAGTTTTAAATTGTATCCACCTCTTAGGCTACTGATAGCAAGTCTTTCTTTGGCATAGTTTGGGCTCAATGTACAACTTTACACAAAATGGTTTTAAAACGCCGGCTTCTGGTAGAGGTGAGTAACGGTATTACACCCATTTTTAAAAGGTTTCATCCAGCAAGCTATCCTCAAAAGTGGACTTTGTTCAGATATAGATACACTTCTGTGGACCTTATATTTATGTAGATTCTTGCGGGGGAATGATGTTGACCACCCAACAAAGAGGTTGGATCGTTTTGGGTGGTTTGTGAGCCATGATTTCTGCAAATTTGACACCAAATAAAAACGGATTTTTGAAACCAGCTCAGTTTCTTTGGCAATGATTTTGCTCTGTGAGTAGCTGAATGATGGGGTTTGGCAGTGGTCTCCTGTGTTACCACTGACATAGGCAAAAGTAGATGGTGGCCTATTTTTCAGGTTTTCACTGCACACTTTCTGGTGATTTCTGGAGAGCATCATGCTTTCCGGCGGCCATTATGATGTTTCTGCTGCCAGCAATGCACAGTGATGTTGCAGGGCTTGGATTAGTGGGTTAAGACATCCCACAATACTAATGTCTTCTGCTTTTTGGCAAAGCATGTTATGAGGTCCAGCCTGATCATGGCTAAGTAATGTGTAGTGTTTTAGTATCCTCATTCATTCATTCATTCATTAATTCATTCATTTTGTCATTTGTTATAATGCCTTTCACCATAATTATGTTCCCGACATGCTTTTGGTTGAACGCCCTCTAGGGACTGGAGTCCAAAGTTTGGGAAATATTGTAGTTGCTATTATTCGTGGGTGCATTTCAGCCATTAGAGTTATGCGAGGGTGGGCAAGCCCTGCTAGCCACCCATGTCTAAATGGAGTGTGTATGGGCACAGGCAAGCTATACTATGTACTATAGGAGGGGGGGTTCTGTTCAAGGAGATAGATAGTTATGTGGGAAGCTACAGTTCAAATTTCTATCATTAAATGTAGCTCAATCTTACGGCAGAGGTGATGTCCAATAGTGTTCTTGTTATATGTGAGTGCTAGGAGTGTGGATTGAGCCTGTGGCTTCCGCTGAGTTGCAAAGGTGTGGCATGCGAGAGAAGAAATGGGTTAGCTGTACAAATAACAAAATCTACTTCCTGCGTTCCCTCTATGTACAAGTAGCAGTGCTACGTTTCACAGGCAATCTATGTGCTAGATGAATGCATAATACTCGCCTGCTGAGAGGAGCAGGTGGTCCAGAAAAGGTTAGTCCAGTTGATCATTCGCTTCAAAAGACGAGACAACGTCTCTGCATGGTTGAAAAGCCTCCACTGCCTGCTTCCTAAGCCTAAACTCCAGTGTAGGGTTCACCCAGTGATCTGGCAGAACGGTCCCAGCTACCTCACAAAGCTACTGCGGTGGTACACATGTCTGAGGAACCTAGGTCTGACAGCACTGGTCTCATTTAGATGCCCTGTACCAAGTGGAATTGCAGTGATGGTGTCAGTTTTGGTGCGGCCAACCCCACGACATGGCATAAGCTCCATTGCAGCTTCAGAGTCCTGGGAAACCCTCACAGTTCAGGAAGACTCTAAATATCCTTGTATTCCTGAAACATTACCCCAAGAGAGCATGGCTGTCAATAAAGCCCTACTGCTGCACCAATGGCTATAGATAGCATCTAAAATCTACAAATCCCAGGCCTCAACCAATCAAGTGGAGTTTTACCGGAACCCTACACATATCCTGTAACACCACTCACCATCCGCAATCGCTGCATTCTTGTGGGAAACCCAAAGACAAGCTCCCACTCTGGCCCATTATCCCCAGACACTCCTATCTCACAGGACGTTGCCATCAGCAGAGCATAGGGTCCATTTTATCTTAGATCCTAATCATTCACAGTGCGCTACACCATGGGCCCTGGAGACTGCTCAACTCCACAGCAAGAACTGAGGGAAGGCACCGTATGCACGTAACTATCAGTTAGTAGTTGGCCTTTACCGTATGTTTGCTTTTAATGTTGGGTGGCTTTTCCTTTCTTCCAATCACCCTGCTCCAGCCCTCTCACAGCCCTCTCCTGTCCTCTCCCCTTCCCATCTTCTACTCTCCTTCCCAGCACTCTGAAGAAGATCTCTCTGCATGCAGCATGAGATAATTGGCTGTTTTGCTGTGTCTTGGTTATTTTGTGTGGAGCAATAGTAGAGGCCCAGTTGTCTTTGCCTCTAGTTTAGGTGTGGCGTGGTATATTCGCATTCTCTCTTTCTTGTCCTCAGTGCTTAAAGACAATATTATTAAAGAGGTGTTTCAACCTCACCCTCTTGGTCACACATTCAGTGCCTTGAAGTGTGAGGGCCTGATTCAGAGGTCCATGTAAAAATAGAATTGTGTTGTTCAAAGTCGTAAACAACACCTTTCTTACATGAAGCATATTCTGGCGGAAAGAATGTGGTGCAGGGACGTGAACGCCTCAGTTTCTACATGAGCCTGATTTACGACTTGACAACAGCCCTGGCAACCATGAGGAATGCAGGCCAGCTACATGGAGGGGATTCTCCTGCAGCAGCACTGCTTTAGCACGACAAACAAACAACTAAAAATCCAGTACCTTTCAGGTGCTGTTAAACTACACTGCAGACGTCTTCCCTTCACAAACAATGCATTTCTTAGACTGCAGCATCACTTTTCTAGTTTAAGGAAAGTTTAAGAACACGTTCTTAAACTAGGAAACTGGCAGTCTATCAAGAAATGCTTGCAATGTCACTGGAGCACATGTTTCCCCCACAATGTGTGATTTTAGCAGCTTTTGCTGCTGGAAAGCACAACGTCACCCCTCCAACATGTGCACCCACCTCAGAATGATAGTGCAGAAAACTGGAGGGGAGGACATAGTATTTGCACACACTTTATATCACGACTCAGAATCAGCCCCTCCGTCATTTTCATTAAGTACTCCCAAGCAAAGGCTCCCTCACCCTTCTTGCGATCACCACCCTGACAGATGGTAGCTAGTCAGGGGTCCCCTGTTTAGCACACAGAAAACATCCACATCACCCAATGTAACACTTTATCGTAATCATTTTATGATTTATCTAGCGCTTCATACCTGATTCTTCAAGTTCTAAGCAGTGTAATAATCAATGTCGCTATATCACTTACTCCTGGTGCATCGTCTCAGGAGGATAGTTCAGGGGCAACGTGCTAGACAACACGGAGCAACACAGGTTCGATCTCCGGTCCCCGCTTAGAAACCTCTGGGTCTTAAGCACGTTATAAATAACCTATCATATCATAATGATGAGTGGGCCCATTCGGAGTTTTGTGGGTGTGTTGTGCTTGAACCAATCACCCGGCGGTATTCTTTTTCCCTGCATTCAGGAGTTTGACATTTCTGCGGCAGGTGGGTTCCTGTCTTTCCCACTACCACTGGGCCGTGGCTTCGCCTTTTGCTGTCACGTTGCAACAGTGCCCTTTCCAGCACTGAAGGAGGCACCAAGAACCCCCTCCTTCTGCTTTGCCTAAAGCAGAATTTAAGGCCCCCATCAAGGCTCATCACATGTACCTCAGGGAACCCATGTTTGCTAGTTGTTTTTATTGTTTAGGTGCGGGCAGCTTCTAGCTCCATTTATTTTGAATGAGAGAATGGAATGTCAGTGATGCTACACGAATAACAACATTGAGCAGCTCCTTCAGTGCCTTTTCTCACCTATTCTTTTCCTTACCCAAAACAATGGAATTGCTAACCGGGACTTGTCTTTCAGGTTCTGCACCGTGTGTATTGTCACATCAAACGTGTTGCATCTGGTCTTGCCCTGACCTGCATTTCACAGGTGAAATGGGATTAACCCGGATGTGCATTCTGTAAACAAGCACTGCCACCTGGATGCCAATCAGACGTTTGCATGAGGAATAATGGCTTCTCTTATTGATTGATGGCTGTGGGGTTGTCATGCTTTCCTGGCTGGACCACATGCACTTCTCTGCTTGTGGTATGTAGACAGTGCTCCATAACCCCCGCTCCCCGGACCTCTGTCTATCTTGCACTACAAGCAAGGCACATGAATAGAAAGCACGTACACACTAAGGGCCTGATTCATGAAATGTTTAGCACAGTGCAAAGTGACTTTTCACTGGTGCAAAGTGACTTTGTACTGTAAAAATACACTTTGCACTGCTCTATGAATCAGGGCGGAGCAGTCCATGAATCAGGGTGTTTGTTGACAGTGCAAAAATGCACTTTGCACTGCTCCTTGAATCAGGACGGAGCAGTCCATGAATCAGGGTGTTTGTTGGCAGTGAAAAGTCACTTTGCACCAGTGAAAAGTTACTTGACACCATGCCAAAAATGTCCATGAATCAGGCCCAAAGACTATTACATCAGCACGTTGGTGGATCCTATTAATAGCACTTTCGAACACTCTTCTTTCTACTCTCAACTTCAGGTTTTCGTGTATTGTGTTGTTTGCTATGGTGAGCATAGCTAACAAAAGACATGTATTGCATGGGTTTGTGAACTGGACATACTTTAAACCAATGCAAAGTGGAAAGGTGAAAGTATTTATTAAAAGGCAATGTCATGTACTTATGTGTGGTTGCTTATGCATCGCTTCATCTAAGCCACTTATCTATATAGGTGTCGTTTTTCACAACTCTTTGAAATTGACTCTTGACAATCTTAAGAGATGGACTTGTCTTTCACAGTCTCATTTCCATTCTCTCGCCTTTCGTCTCCTATTTTAATTTGTTCTTCTCCAACTTTCACTTTTCTGCCCGTGTCTGAAAACTCACTTGCTATCTTCCTCAGCCTAGTGTACGTTTGTCATTATTTTATTTGCAATTTCATTATTTGGTACTTTTTATGTTATGTACTGAACTTTTTCGAAAGCGCTCTATAAATAAATTAATAAAAACAAAAATACTTAGGCAGCCAAACATACATAATATTGCTTGCTGCTGTCTGCTTTGCTCTCCTGTTACCTTTTCCGTCAACCCCACTTCGCGCCACACCACCAAGGCCCTCCTATTGCCATCACAGCCCTCTGTGGAAAAGGACTTGTACTTTTAATCCAAATACAAACATTTTTGCCCACATCATCTTCCACCATATCAGATTTGTTCTGTCCCAGGCTTGCACTTTCCTTCGCTCTGTCTCTGTCAAAAGGTAAACAAGCATTGACAAAGCCAGTAGTTTTGTCTTTTGTATAGTCTCAGGGCTGTAGCCCACTACTGTGGTGGCTGGCGCAGTATAGAACACTTACTATACTATGGCTTTCATGCTCTGCCATGAGGGCAATTTCGAATATTTGGGCTCCTGGTGTGGACCCTATTCTGCCCAGGAGGGCTACTCATGAAGGGCGGACGTGACCTTTAACAGCCAGCTAGCCAGAGAAAAAGCAGGCCAGCGTCCTAACCTAGGGATAACCGGCCCTATAGCACAGCTTGACATCTGTGCTGAGCCTCTGCTGATACAGGTTCGAATCCCAGCAGGGCAAAACTCAGCCTTTCATCCTTCTGAGGTTGATAAGTTAGCACCACACACCGTGGGTAATAAGCAGCGCTCAGATACCTGAGGGTTCGTAGCGTTACATAAATGCTAAATTATTATAAATATCATTATTATTATTATTAGAGTGAAGCGAGGGCATCAGCTCAGGTTATGGACCATGTCCACCCTCCTGGCAGGGCATGAAAGCCATTTGCACCCTGGAGTTTGTCCAGTGTTTAAATGGCTTTCACAATTTTTCATAGGGAGATCCACGCTGCTAGCACAGCCGAAGTCCCAATAATTTTTTTAAAAGCTGCCCACTGCCATTTAGAAAAGGAACTGAGTCCCTTTTCCATGTCTATGGTGGCCAGATGGGAGGAGCTCTGTGACCATAGCGCAATGCTCTGGTCCCGTATGTAAGTGGAGGCAACAGGGAGAGGCTCTCTGTTGCCTCCCCCCAATGAAAAAAAAAGGTAAAAACAAATTGTGTATTCTCGCCCGCTGTTCTAGTCACCTGATTGGCTGAGCACCCTTCCCCAGGTACGAATATACCATAAACTATACATATGCCCTATCCTCATTCGCCAGGTAATGATAGGCTCTCCTCTGCTACTCACATTATATGGTAGGGCAACTGTGATGAAACGTCCATCGAATTCGTAGGTACTCACTCCATCACCAGGAATGTCATAACATGGCCAGATACATCCCCTATTGATAGGCATTGCCATCAAAAGATCAGAAACTTCAACACCATTTCCAGGTATTGCCAACTAAAATATCACCAAATGTAATAATAATAGCAATAAGATAATAACAATAACATTAATAATAATAACTATAATATTATCATATTTTCGTGGCTCATCCAGCATAGTGATCGCCCAGTGTGTGTTCCAGAAACAAATATTCCAATCCCTCTGCCAACTGAAGCTGCTTTCCTGCAAAATGTGAAATTATTATTACTGATATTATTTTTAATTATGTTTTCAATGGTAATACTGTAGATGGAAGATTTACGGTTTAGAACACAGTATTCGAAGCAGCATTGTAGGTGGGCCTGGGGCAGCCCAGTGGTATGCCTGATGCTCCTGGGGTTCTCAACCTATTGGAGGACTGATTTAGGGGAAAAGCAGGCCATAAGGCCCTGGGTTGTAGGCCAAGTCAGGAGGGCAGCAGGCCTCAGGAGTGGTGTTTCTTAAATTAGGGGAATAGGCTGTGTCAGTGTCCAATCAAAGTGGCCTACTCCCAGCAGTGCTTGCCTTGGCTGGTCTCTGAGACTAGCTCCTACGCAGTCTCTGGTCTTCCTCGATCACCCATCTAGCCCTGCTTACTTCATTCGCAGGAAGATGAGGCCAAAGCAATAGGCCCTGATAGGGAGTGAGTATCACTATTCATGCGAAGGCCCGTGGCATGGATTAAGGACTCCTTTTTTAAAAAAAGTCGATACAAACACATGGATGGATTTTATAAGTATGTGTTAGACAGGATGCTTAGGTATTTTCGAAAGAATTCAACTCATAATTGCCAATATCTTCGATGCTGACTAATGTATGGGAGGAAAGGTCGTTTAGGCCCGCTTCCCTCCATTCCCGTCCATATGCACACTATGCTCCTCCCACGGCTAGCCATGTGCCTTTGTCCAGAGGTGCCGGACAGCCTCGGGATGACATATAACAGTGCAACATCCATACAGGGCTATTACTGACACAATTTTTAACAAACCCGACTCCATTTTGTATAAGCCAAAGCAGGCCTCACAGCAAAGCCAGCCTGCAGGCCTGCAGGCCTGCAGCTCTGCCCTGTAGGCGCGCACAGTCAGCCGGCTACTCCCCCCACCTCCTCCCCTCTGGTGTCCCTGCAGCTGCCCTGTTCTCACGGAAGACTGGGCACAAACTTTTACAAATTGAACACTGTGGGCCTCATTACACGGTAGGCGGTAAGGGTTAACGGTCACCGGTAAGGGTACTGGTGACCGTTAACCCTTAGCGCCTTATTACGAGGTCCCTTTGCGGGTTGGGACTTTAACACCTGCTTTTAGCAGGCATTAAAAAACGAACCCGCAAAGGGACCAGGGTGCTAATTACGGTACCGCAATTTGCGGTACCGTAATTAGCTCCTTCCCCATTCCCATTATGCCCTATGGGGCAAAAATGGGAATGGGGAAGGGCAATGGAGGAAGGGGGAATTACCGCCCTGCCAACCTTGGAATAGGGCGGTAATTCCCCTTTCCTCCATGGCGGTACCAGTAATTTACCGGCATGGACCAAGGTGCTATTAGCACCTTGGTTTACCGCCTTCCGTGTAATCTCTCGCCTTCCTCCTTACATCACTGCCCTATGAATGACCGGGCCAGAGCCTGGGCCTGGAAAAAAAACATTCATATTCACAAACATACCTCCTTATTTGCAGACATTGCCCCATAAGATATATAACATGGATATCCCCCCAACCTAACACTCTTTTTGATGTGGAAGATGCATGCCCCCGACTGTGTGCCACCCTGTTTCACCCACAACGCTAATCCCATCTGAGACTATAAATTCTCTCCTGTGTTAACATGAAATGAAGCTGACCCTATGAGATGTAACAGAACGATCAACAAATAGTCCATCTAAATTGATTGCAATGAACGTGATATCTTGAACCACATGCTTGTGTTCTATGATACGGGTTACATGTCTTCCGGTACCAGATACCCTTGCAAATGTATTAGATGCTAGGCAACTCATGTGTTATGAGGTAAAATGTATGGTCCACATCAGGGGTGTTGCTAGGTCTGGAAAAGACCCGGGGCTATGCTAATCCCGGAACTGTTGGGACTGGGGGCTAGCTAGCCTTTTGGTTGTAGCTCCTGAGATTCTATCAGGGGCTACAACCAAAAGATCAGGGGCTATAGCCCCCTTAGACCCCCCTAGCAACGCCTCTGGTCCACATGCTTAATTGTTTTTTAGTACTGTGTATGCTCGCAAATGTGTTGAGATGTTAGGAGACTCATTTGTGCACTCTAAAAATTGCGGCCACGGGGCTAATGTAAATAAGAGAAATTCTGTAGCACGGTAACCATTGTATATGTCACGATATAGCCCACAATATAACCAGAACCTGCTTTTTACTTGTTATAAATGAAGTGACAGTAAACATGTTTGAACCCCATTCTAATGGTTTGCTTATAACTCCACTAATCGAATTGGGCCAAACTTGAAGAGCCAAAGGGCCTTCTCTCCCCTCTCCAGCAGCGCCGTGCACAACGAGCGCCCATCCCCCACCTTTCTCCTCCAAAGGCGCACGTCTCACTGATGCCTTAATGCAACAAATGTACCCTCTCATCCTTCGACGGGGCCCGCCCAGAATGTTCAACCCCATGCCCCCTGACACAAGATGACCCCCATACTTTTCCCCCTTTCAGGGGCACAAGACAAATGTATGTATATACAACATGTGAAATGACTCTCCCCCCAAATGTCATGATTTCAATGGTTATTTTTTATGGATGTTTTTATTGCGTACTTTGAAGGAGTGTTTAGATTAGAGAATTAGTATCCATCACCTTATCCAGAGTCACATAACTTCATCTCACACTGACCAGCCCGGCTGAGGCACGTGATGTCTGCCTTCCTGCCAAGCAACTATCCAATCATCTAGAGGCGGCGCCTATGAAGCTAGACTGGATTTGCGGCTCATCCAATGAAATGTAATTTTTGCATCTTATACAATGTCATCATTAATGATGCTGTAACCCTTTTTAAAGTGATGTCAGAGTACTGTTGGGCAGAGTGCTCTCGGAGTTTGCAGAGTTCTCTTCTTGCCCTATTTTGGTTTTAGATAAACTTTACCTTTAACTTCACCTGCGCTTGGTCTTGGTCTCATTCCCTCCTGGGGTGTGTCCATTATTGCCTCTCATTGGGTAGTTTGAATTGCATTTTGGGGGATTGTTCACTTTCATTTGGTGACCCCTGGACGTGATTGCGTCCTTCCGTTCCTTCTGTCACGAGACATCCCCGGCCACAGCAGTGACTCAGGGCGCGCCCCCTCAAGAGCTGCCTGCCTACGGCAACCGGTACACCTAGACGTGCGCACGCAGTAAGGCGAGAGGGTGTATGGGCCCCGACTTTGCAAAAACCCATTGGACCACTCGCCGGAGCTGGGCACGGCCATTGAGTGTGGGGCGGTGCCTTGACAGATGGACACGTGAGTATCAAGTCCGAGTGACATTAAAAGGCAATAGTGGGGGGAAAGGAAAAGTAGTGTAAGGAGTCAGATAAAGGGATATTGGGGATTGAATGAAGGGAAACTAGAGGGGAGAAAGTGCATATAGTAGAGGGAGAATTCCTCGGCTTAATCTATTCTTTTCTTTCTGCATATGGCCATTAGGACAAATAAGGAGATCCGAATTCAAAAGGGATGTGGGAATCTAGCTCCGAAAGGGGGTGGAAGGCAGCTCTGCATAGTGCTATCTCGACTAGTACAGGATATAACGAGGAAAATAAGTGGAAATAGTAGGAGTCTTACATAAGGAGAAGACTCGGAATAGTATCTAGAAACGCTTCATCTTTTTCTTCTCTCTTTGGTAAGGGGACACTCATAAACGGGAAGGGGGTAATTCATGAGGGTCTAAGATAGGGAACGGGCTGGAATATCAAGGGATAATATTGTAAGGATAAAACAGGACAGGCAGGGAGGATTTATGTCAACTGTTAAATCTGGTATGTTTGTTTGAAGGTCTTTGTCGTGTAACTGTCTTGTTTATGTCCGTTGCACATAATATAGATGCATAATTAATGATAGAAGCAATATTGCATAATTGTTTTTACACATTCTGTCATAGTAATTGTGA
Source organism: Ambystoma mexicanum (assembly GCF_040938575.1). Taxonomy (NCBI): domain Eukaryota; kingdom Metazoa; phylum Chordata; class Amphibia; order Caudata; family Ambystomatidae; genus Ambystoma; species Ambystoma mexicanum. The sequence continues at coordinate 1,440,728,603 of NC_090937.1, forward strand.
CAGATTGTGGTCTACAAATACAGTATCACGGAGGTGACATATGAAGGTGTCAATTATTGAAGTACAGTGAATTGCATTATTATATTGTCTCACAAGGCTAGGGAGGTATTGCTGCGACAGAATGGGCGTGGAGACACCACTGTCACACATTTTCCAAAGTTTGCCAGGGTATGCAGCTAGGATCACCAAATATCATGATCAGTGGATTACAGAATTGAAAGGGGAAGATTTACCACAGGTGTGGCCCAAAGGGGGGTCGTTTGATAAAAATGTTCTAGACTTGGTAGTAAAATACAAGGGTAAACAGCTACTCTACAGACGAGAAATATTAGACTTATGGAGACTTTTCGAGGAGATAATTCCGAGCAAGGCAAAAGAACAGGGCACATCTAACCTGGCAGCAAGTAGCAGTGAAAGGGAGGGGGAAGAGAAGGAGGGAAATGTAGAAGTTGCACAGTTGTATCCCCTCCGGCCAAAGCTAGTGCCAGCAGAAGGGTATAGTGACCCAGTGTATGTGTCAAAGCGCATGTCACCCTCCGCCCCCCTACCAACAGCCCCAGCACCACCACCATACGAGTTTAGAGCAGCAAGTGTACAGGTAAGTACCCCTGCAATAGATATCGAGACATTCACTCAAGACTTAGACTCCTGATTAACAATGGCCCGGACAGAACTATCAAGATTAAGAGATATATGTGAACAAGGGGGCTTCCATACTCCCAGAGCAGAACAGACACAGATGTCCCAACCACTTGAGAGGTCAACAGAGGAGGGGTGGAAAATGGGAGAAATGCTGTTCCGAATGAATGATACGCCTACAAGAATAATAGAAATAGATCAAGTGGCCAGTGAGGTGAGTGTGGAAGGAGTGGACATGGCATCAGACAGGGAGGAAGAATATTGGTGTGACATTGAAGAGCAAGAATAAGAAGAGAGGAGGTTGGGGTGTGCAACAGTTAGAGGGTTGGTAGGAATAGAACAGTCTCCCTTGAGGAGGGTGATGGAAGAAAAATGGAATGGAAGGCTAAAGAATAGGATGGGACAAATGGCGGTGTTGGGGAAAAGGGGAGTGAAGGTGATTACAGGGAAAACAAGAAACAAATTACAACTACCATTGATACACAGAGGGGCAGGAAGACCCAATTATATATCCCGGGCCCAGATAGATAAAGCAAACGTACTAAAAACTTTACCCCCGCTCTCGGGAGGGACAAGTAAGTAGATATACACATTCGAAAAAAACAGTGCCGGTGTTCCTTTAGCAATTGGTGATGTCAAAAGCTATTAGTATCTGCAGTAGGTGACCAAGCTAACAAGGTGTGGGCAAAGACAGGATTCCCCGGAATAAGGCTAGACTGTGATCGCCATGATGGGGCATCTTTTAACACAGTAAGGGCATGAGTATGGGATGCACTAAGACAAACCTTTCCAGACACACCAGATTTACAGTCTGTAATGCAATGCACAATGGGGTAGGAGAAGATACGATGGCTTACATTCTTCGGGTGCAGGAGATGTGGGGAGCGGAGACAGGCACATCTTGGGATCAATCAACCTCCCTGTTCTATTTTATAATCAAAAGAGGGCTCCTGAAGGAAGTGCAGAAGGCCCTAGATAAAATAGCTGGGATAGAGGCCAATGGCTGGCCAGAGATACAGAGCATTATAGTACACCATTGCAAAGAAATCAAAGAAAGAGAAAGGGAGATAGCCCAAAAGAGACTGGCAGACAAGGCTAAATGAATTCAGATGAAACTAGTGAAGGTCACAGCAGCAGTAGCCACCCTCCCAGCAGACAGGGAACGAGAGGCGGAGGAAGGGGCGATAGCCATACAAGTAAGGATGGCCACAAATTGGGCAGGAAATGGACAGGAACAGTGGAATGGCGAGGAGCAATATGGAGGGCCTGTGGAGGAACAGGTGGGTGCATGGAGTACAGAGGGGGCGGGTACGGGTATGGAGGGTATGGAGGACAAAGCCACAGAGGAGGAGGACAAGGGACATGCTGGAACTGTGGGAGGTGGGGACATTTTTCAAGAGAGTGTCAAAGCCGTCCCATGAACCCCTATCAAACTGAACAACAGTATGGCCACCCCCACCCAGGAATCCCACATGGGTTGCCTATGGGTGGTGGTAGGAGAGAAGAGGAACCCGATCCCAGGTACATAGACGAACACAGAGCAACTCCACAAAACGCACAACAACACCCACAGTCCCGAGACTACATGGCCCCGGTTCGCGGAAATCCCTTTGTTACCTCACCAAATGGTCCCCCGGCACCTTTCAGAGGAACAGCAGTAGTGTCGGGTAATGTTTTTGACAATGGGGAGAACACAAGATACTCAGCATAGGACAGCCCACAGAGCGCCCTTGCGTGTCCAATACTATGAACGACCCTTGACGCAGCTGAGGAACCGCTGGTGGGGACAGAGGTAGGGACCAAACAGTACATTTTTATTGTACACTCGGGAGCAGAAATTTCATGCTTAAGAGAAGGCAGGTTTCTGTTGTTCAATCATAAAATGGAGACACAGAGGTTTTCTGGGGCGGTGGTCAAGGTTCCACACACAGAAGAATTGGAGGTAACAGTGGGAGTAAAAACAGTGCGAGCACCCCTACTGTATTGTGAAGACTCACCCATAAAATTACTGGGGAGGGATCTGCTTAGCAAGCTTAACATGACCATCTCGTTCACAGACAGAGGGATAGTGTGTTCAACACCTGGGATATGTGCAATGCGCGTTATGCTAGTAATAAACACAGAAAGCCACGGCCCAGCAGGTGCGTGGAGTAACTGTAGATCCAGACATGTTCATCTAAGTGTTAAAGGCCCTGGCACGGGTCATACCTGAGTTAAAATGCCAATAATGGCGTGTGACATCCGAATTTGTGTTTCCCCTCATAGCATGCCCAGAAAGAATAACAGGTTCAGTGGTGTCCCTAGACTTAAATGGGGTACAGGTGCCATCACAAAGGATAGCAGTGATTGGACTTGACATACATGGATGTGAATGGTGAACAGTGTTGTGTAGAAATGCCAACACAGCCTTGCGAGATCTGTCTGACCTTTTTTCTGATTCAGACAGTGATGGGGAAATAATAATGGAGATTGCAATTCCTTGTGACATAATGATTCAGAGCAGACAAGTGCCACTTCCCCTCATGGCCATACTGAGCGCGCCACCAGCGTTTTTCAATGAAGACATGCAACATGTACCACCAGAATTGTGGACGACTGGCCCACATGATGTAACACCTTAAAAATTCAACTCAAGCCGGTGGCATTGTTGCCCCGGGTGAAACAGTACCCCCTGTCACGAGAGGCAGAAGAAGGGATAAAAGAAACAATACATGCATTATTGCAGCAAGGGATTATAGTACCTTCAAATACTCCCTGTAATACTTGTATCTACCCAATCAAAAAGTCAGGCTTGGAGGATGATACAGGATCTACGCCCCCTCAATGACATCATACAAAAAGAATTCCCACTCGTCCCGAATCCTGCATCAATCTTATGCATCATACCCAAAGACGCGTCATGTTTTACAGTGGTGGATTTGAAAAATGCATTTTTCTCAGTACCACTGGATTCCCAATCACAGTACCTGACAGCTTTTACCCTGGGGGGAAAAGATACGAGCACTGCAGATTGCCCCAGGGATACTGTGAAAGCCAAGTTTATTTAACAGAATATTACACGAATATCTTGGAAATATTGACACAAAGAGTATGATCATTCAGTACGTAGATGATCTCTTGATTTGTGGAAAAAATTAAGATGAATGCAGACAGGATTCAGCAACACTATTGACATTACTGGCACACAAGGGCTACAAGGTGGACAGACAGACGTTGCAATATTGTTTGACAGAAGTATTGTATTTGGGCAAGCTGATATCAAAAGATGGCAAACGAATAATACTCGACAGAGCAGAAGCTGTACGAGCTGTAAGTGAGCCCAGAACAGTGAAAGAGATGCAGAAATTTCTCGGCATGTGCAACTATTGCCGTGCCTGGATATAAGAATGTGCAGCATACACAAAACCTCTTCTGCATGCACTAAAGGAAGCACAAAGGGAAAACACAGTAGTACAATGGACACAAGAAATGCACACTGCCCTCAACACATCGAAAGAGCTGATATCGACAGCACTCGTCCAAGCGACACCAGATTATGAGCGCAAATTTTACTTATTTTCGCATTGTGATGGGACACTCATGACAGTAGTACTGACACAAAAAACATCATTGGGCTACAAGCCTCTAGCGTATTACAGTGGTACGCTAGACGCAGTGATGCAGGGACACTTCGTTTGCGAACAAGCTCTCGCAGCCACAGCGTTCACCATTGAAAAGAGTGCAACAATTGTGATGGGATTATACATAGAGCATTCATTGTTTGCCATACTTGAAATATCAAAAAGTACATTAACAACACAGAGAGCCACAGCCTACAAAATAATTTTATCAAGTGCTAACAAACACAGTGCGTTGTAAAACAGTGAACCCAGCCACATTTCTCACAGAAGTGTGCACAGTGGAAGATATGCAAATTCACAATTGTGTCACATACAGGGGGGACGTTGATGGTACACCCACAGCAAATGAAGATGCACAGATTGAAGGAGAAGTATATTTTGTAGATGGATTAGCATCAATACATTTTGAATAAGGAAAAAAAAACATGTAGGGGTGGCAGTGGTACGGTTGGAGGAAGGAGAGTATGAAGTGATTGTGCAAAAAAGATTGCCTGCCCACTTCTCAGCACAAGCAGCCAAACTAGTGGTGCTAATTGAAGCTCTGTATACAGCTAAGGACAGCACAGTAACAATATACACTGACTCTGCATACATGACCACCACAGTACATGGGGGACTAGCACGGTGGGGAAGGAGAGGATTCAGAAGGGCAGATGGGTCCCCTGTGCAGCACGCATAACTGCTTGCAGAATTGATTGAGGCATTAAAAGAGCCAACAGTTGTAGCATTATTAAAATGGCAGGCCCACACAAACAAGAATGACATCATCTCATTAGGGAATGCAGCAGCGGATGCTGCTGAAATGAAGTGGCTTACCTAACAAAAGAAATAACAGGTGAGTACGTATTGCAAAGACATGTGGAGGAAGAGCAAGGGGAGGGTTACAACTCCATGCCAGTCTCTCAGATACTAGAATTGCAAGAGGATGCGCCAGAGGAGGAAAAGAAACTATGCGTAAAAAGAGGTTGTAGTCAATCATCCACTGACCTTCTCTGGCAACAGAACAATACAGGTAAAGTAGTCATGCAAAGGAAACTACTAGAAATAGCATTTCAGCAGCTTCACTTCCCAGCCCACAATGCTAAACAACATATTGCTGCAGACATTCAGGAAATTGGTTTGTGCCAGGGCTAAAAGAACAGTTATCAAAAATGGTGATAGAGTGTACCACATGCCAAACATATAATTTGGCAATGACGTTGAGAACATTACGAGGAACATTGCCTAGGCCAAGTGGACCCTTCCGAGAACTGCACATAGATCGTGCAGACATGCGAGAGAGGTGTAATGGATCACAGCACTTAATAGTGGTGGTCTGCCCCTTTTCGAGGTGGGTGGAAGCAGGCCCCTGCGCACACCCAGATGTGAAATGCTCAGCAAGATTCCTAGTGAGGGAAGTCTTTTCCCACTGGGGAATATGCAATGTCATACGTTCTGACAATGGAATGCATTTTGTCAATGCCCTGTTCAAAGCAGTAACAACGATGTTGGGCATCACCCACAAACCATGCACGATTTATCACCTGCAATCAAATGGTGTTGTTGAGAAAATAAACAGACTTCTTAAAAGTAGGCTGTCCAAACTATGTCACACATTATAGAAAAATTGGGTATATTGCCTACCATTGGCCCTATTCGAGTTGAGAAACCAGCCCAGCAAAGACCACCAGTTTTCCCCCCATGAGATAGTAACAGGTAGACGCATGCACTCTGCGCACTATCCATTATGAAGACAGTCAGATGCACACAGGAGTGCAACAGTGTTAGGGGAAGAATTCCAAGAGTATTTGAAACAACTTACAAGAGAAGCACGCATGATCGCAAAACAGCTAGCACCCCCTTCACACAAGAAACAGTGAGTGACACGGTAACACCAGCCACAGATAGCCCAAGCTGCAAGCTGATGTTAGGGGAGATGGTATATGTAAGAAGATTCGTGCGTTGATGGAATGCACCAAGATTTCATGGCCCATATGAGGTAGTGTATTGCACACCTACTGCAGTAAAGGTGAGGTATTGGATTCATTTGTCCAAAGTACGCAAAGCATACGAAAGTGCAGAGCAAAATGATGAAGGAAACAAACCAGAAGAAGCAAAACAAAAGTAATAAGGGAGAGCAGGTAGAAAAAGAAACAACAGATATTTGAAACAAACAAATGGAGGAAAATGATGATGAAAATAATGAAATGATGGGTAAATAATGTATTATAAAAGATAGATGTGAAAGTGGAAATGATGCATTCAAATAATAGTGTTGGTAGAGACTCTCTCTCTCTCGCTCTCTCTCCCTCTCTCTCTCTCTCTCTTACTCTCTCTCTCTAGATGTAATAAATATTTTTAGGTCTGGTCAAAAAGATATTATTTGAGACAAAATGTGTATGAAGGATATAAAGAGTGTATAAAGAGCTCGAAGTAAAAGTTAAAATGATTTTTAAAAGTAGTCAGCGGAATGTATGCTTAACACCCTTTTATATCTCATTCTGTAGGAGTATATCTTTGGCAATGGAGGGGCCCCCAATATCAACAGCAGTAACTTAGAAATAGGAATAGAAAATTTAATTTAAGAAATTATTCATATGAATGTGGTTTGTTCTTTTGTGCAGTAATTTTCACCCCAATGATGTTTGGCCTAGTGGTGTATTCGGCCATAGCATTCATATCTATTGATCTGAATGAGGTGAGGAGGGGCAAAATTGGTGAATCAGGGTACCCATCTCATATGGGATTGTGTTTAAATTGATTTGGGCACACGGAACCCATAGAAATGGCTTGCATAATGACATTCATACAACCAGCACTCCTGTACCAGTAAATCCCACTACCTGTTATAAAGAATCTGACTTCAAAATGTATGATATGAACGATCCAGACCCTTCCAAATTATCCTGGTTGCATGATGGCCCATATCCAACTGTATTATCTACATCAGTCACAGTTGCACAACACACATCAAATGTAAATGGGGTGAAAAATGTTGATGAAAATACTGTCGAGAAATATATTTCATTATATAATCAATGGGAAAATGGGGGGGAGGCAGGCGGGATATTTCCAATCCAACATGGGGAAGAAAGAACAGCACTGGGACACCCAGGAGGGAAGAGAAGGAGGAAAAGTGGGGTGGGACGAAAGAAATATGATGAGTACCATGGGCTGGGACTAGATACAATCAAAGACGCACACCACCCACACTAGTCTAACAAATGGTATGCAGACATGAGCACCACAGCAAAACAGACAAGCACACACTGTTTCATTTGAAATGCTCCAGAATGAGAAGACATGCTATGAAAAACCCCAAGGAGTAATATGCCTGAAAGAACCTTTCCTTTCCTGGTAATTAAAGGGACATGATATTCGGACAATAAGTGGCAAGAAGAGCAAATAACATGTAAACAGAAGCACTGCGAGGATGGTCAGACGAAAAATTACAATGGATCCGGAGAACATGCGCCCCGATATGGACTCAGCACATCACAAAGCTCACGTGGGTGACGGCCCCTGAAAAGCCGTTCAAACTGCAGAAGGAGATAACCTATGAGCTGTGCATCCACAGAGAATGAAAAGTAAATATGGGCACAAACAAGAACTGTAGCAAAACCCTCATCATCCCAGACATGAAAAAAGAAACGACTGCATTAATGGACACTTACTGGGTTTGTGGCAAACAGGCGTACTTGCACCTTCCACAGTCATGGAGCTGCACATGCTCTCTGGCAACACTGGATTTTGCCCTGATGGTGCAACCCGAAAGCCATATTCAAGGGGGAGGGGCCGTCGACACTCAAAGATCCGGAGCCCCTGCCAACAACTGAAGACACCCCCGTATACGCCTTATCTGAAGAGAAGCTGCAAAGCACAGTGTCACGAAAAAGAAGATTGTCAAACTATATCTCCAAGGCATCCTCTGAACATTTGGCACAGATACAGATTGATTCCGACTCTTCACCTCCGCTGAGACGTTCTTTGCTTCCCTCGTTCCAAACATCCAGGCACGGGCCAATACAAAATGGCTCCAAATAACGAGCTGGGAACTGATCCAATTGGCCAACGACACAGAAGAGGGGTTCAACGTGATAAAGGTGGAGCTAAGGGCCCTGCAGTTGATGATGATGCAGAACAGGTAGACCTGTCCTAGACCTGTTGACAGCTATGGATGGAGGTATTTGCCGAAAAATCGGGAATGCATGTTGCACTTTCGTACCTTCTGCCGACGCGGACAATGGAACTTTATCGCATGTCATAGCAGCTGTGGTGAGCACATGAAAGAAGAAGGAGGGGTGCAGGCCAGCACTTGGTTTGACAACATGTTTTTGTGGGTACCGTGCTGGCTCGGAATCACTATCAAGCTATTAATACGCACCATCGTTTTTATTCTTTTAATTTTTGGTGTGTGCCAATTAGGCCTTAAGTGCTGCGCAAATTCAGTACCTTACAGTGCAATGATGATGGTAACAATGGGCAGTGAAAGAGGAGTGGTACAGATGACACACTAGGCGCAAGTACAAAACGGAGATGACTCAGAGCCAAAATATAGAATGACGCTATATATAACACAGGGTACATTGTAGACAGATTGTATCACACAACAATTTAAAGAGCCCAGTGAATTGGCATGGTACAATGAAGTGTGGGTCGACCTGGAAGGGGATGGAGGTTGCATTTACATAACCTGCACCCCAGATGAGTATGCCAGGGCAGGGGAGAGCCTGAGGGCAGTGTGTAGAGCCTGGATGCCACGAAAGGGAACACCCACATGGGATGAAGCAGTAGCAGAGGAAGAGGAGCGCAAAGGGTTAGGTGAATTACAATATTCGTTACTTAAGTAATGAAAGGGGGGAATGTATGGGAGGAAAGGTCATTCAGGCCCTCTCACCTCCATTCCCGTGCATGTGCACACTATGCTCGTCCCACGGCTGGCCATGCGCTTTTAGCCAGAGGTGGCGGACAGCCTCGGGAAGACACAAAAGGGTACAACATCCATAAGAGGGATGTTACTGACTCCATTTTTTAACGAACCCCGACTCCATTTTGTATAAGCCAAAGCAGGCCTCACAGCAAAGCCAGCCTGCAGGCCTGCAGCTCTCCCCTCGAGCCGTGCACAGTCAGCCTGCTACACCCCCACCTCCTCCACTCTGGTGTCCCTGATGCTGCCCTGTTCTCGCGGAAGACTGGGCATGAACGGTTATTAACTGAAAATTGTATCTCTCACCTCCCTCCTTACATCACTGCCCTATGAATGACCGGGCCAGAGTCTGCACAAACATGCCTCCTTACTTGCAGACGCTGCCCCAAAAGATATAAAACATGTGTAACCCCCCAACCTAACACCCTTTTTGATGCAGCAGATGCATGCCCCCCGACTGCATGCCACCAAGTTTCACCCACAACGCTAATCGCATCTGAGACTATAAATTCTCTCCTGTATTAACGTGTAATGAAACTGTCCCTATAAGATGTAACAGAACGATCAACAAATAGTCCATCTAAATTGATTGCAATGAACGCGATATCTTGATCCACATGTTTGTGTTCTATGATACGGGTGACATGTCTTCCAGTACCAGATACCCTTTCAAATGTATTAGATTCTAGGTGACTCATGTGTTATGATGTAAAATGTATGGTCCACATGCTTAATTGTTTTTTAGTACTGTGTATAGTTGCAAATGTGTTGAGATGTTAGGAGACTCATGTGTGCACTATAAAAAGTGTGGCCATGGGGCTAAAGTAAATAAGAGCAATTCTGCAGTACGGTGACCATTGTGTATGTGAAGATATAGCCCATGATATAATCAGAACCAGCTTTTTACTTTTTAAAAAGGAATTGACAGTAAACATGTGCGAACCCCATTCTAAAGGTTTGCTTATGACTCCACTAATCAAACTGGGCCAAACTTGAAGACCCAAAGGGCCTTCTCTCCCATCTCCAGCAGCGCTGTGCACAACAAGTGCCGAGCCCCCACCTTTCTCCTCCTTATGATAGTGCTGCGGCCAAAAGCCCATGTATCGTTGATGCCTAATGCAACAAATGTAGCCTCTCATCCTTGCACTGGGCCCGGAAAAGAATGTTCATCCCCATGCCCCCTGACACAAAATGACCCCCATACCTTTCCTCTTTGAGGGGCACAAGACAAATGTATGAATATACAACATGTGAAATATATGATTCTCCCCCCAACACTGAAGATGTTAATGGTTATTTTTTATGGATGATTTTATTACGTACTTTGAAGTAGTGTTTAGATTAGAGCGTTAGTATCCATCACCTTATCCGGAGCCACATAACCTTCACCTCACATTGACCAGCCCGGCTGAGGCACGTGATGTCCACCTTCCCGCCAAGCAACTATCAATCATCTAGAGGCGGCGCCTATGAAGCTATACTGGATTTGCGGCTCATCCAATGAAATGTAATTTTTGTACCTTATATAATGTCGTCATTAATGATGCTGTATCCTTTTTTAAATTGATGTCAGAGTACTCTTGAGCAGAGTGCTCTCGGAGTTTGCAGAGTTCTCTGCTTGCCCTATTTGGGTTTTAGATAAACTTTACCTTTAACTTCACCCGCACTTGGTCTTGGTCTCATTCCCTCCTGGGGTGTGTAAATTATTGACTCTCATTGGGGAGTTTTAATTGCATTTTGGGGGTCTGCTCACTTTCACTTGTATAGGGAGAAGTGCACCCTCTATGAAGAATAATCCATATAAGCCAAGTCACAAATGCCAAAGCACCCCCTAGTAATCATCCCTGGAAGTTCACCTATAGTTCAGAGCCGTATCAGCCAGGCGTTGGTGGTAATCAAATGTGCCCAAATTCAAGCCTTTTGCTCTAGAAAACTGTTGTTGTCTTACAGGGCAGTGTTTTACACATAGCTCTATTAACCAAAGACAGGCATTTCTCAAGTCACAGAGTGCTAGACTGGCATATGATAGCCGTTCACAGGTAATTTTCTTACCCATTCAAGATGAAAACATTGATTGTCTGCCTTGGGTTTTGATGAAAAATAAAGAGTGACCTCCTTATGGATTGTAGGCATGGTCTAGGTAGGGAAGGACACTCAGTGGGCGGGAACCTACTTCGATCTTAGAATGGTCCTAAAGCATGGGTGAGTAAAAAGCCGAATGGCACCTGCAGGCTGGGATTCCTTCCTCATATGCGATCTCCCCTGCACCCACAATCCCATGCGTATACTGTTTGCTTCACTATGATCCAAGACCTATAAATCGGTGAGGGAAAATTTGGGGGGCGGATATTGATACAAAATAGCGAGCCATGAGAGGTTGCTAACAGAAGAAGAGTGGGTGGGAGCCACCAACAAGATTAGCTTTACTGATACCAAAAGACTATAGAAAAATGAGATTTGTGGAGACCTCAATGAAATGCAGGTCTGAACAGGTCAAAACAGTATGTCTGCAACATGAATGTAGTGGTCCGAGGGCCCCCAAACTCTGGCAGGTTGCTCATATGGTGGTGTGCAGGTCTGAAACTGCAGTCAGGCAAGGTCTGCTGTTAGAGTACGTGACCAAAGAATCAATTATGTGATCAGTAATAGATGTTTTTTCACATTAAAAGTATGATGAGAAAAGGTGTGCTTTAAATTTACATTGAACTATATGGACAGTTATGTCTTCATATGGACAGAAACTGACAATAACTTAGCAGAGCTAGAATTGTCATTAGCTCAAAAGTCAGAAACCCAGCAGAGCCACCAAGTCTCCTTGACCCATTCCTCTTACCTGATTTTCTCCTATGTTTGCTTGTATGTTAGCTCAAATGGAACCCTCCAGTTGCAAAACATTCTTCTTTTCACTTGTTGTTCTGCTTATTTTACATTGAATTGCTTTACAGACTTCCTGGCACCCAACAGAGGAGGCAGATACCCCCTCATTTCACATGATACTGCACTGGAGGTGCACCTGGTATGTGTGGATATTTTATTAATTAATACACTTTATTATCATAATACATTCTGTATCCTTTTACTCATGTTTGGATTTACATCATACTAATTCCAGCCTCACTATTGTCTCACCAGGGGCTCATTATTCTCCTATATCCCACTGGTAATTATGGCGGAATACCTGTGAGCTACTGTACCATCTCCGCCACCTGATATCCCAGATTTACTGGGATATTAAAAGAGGCGGAGGGACCAGTAATTCCTCATTCTATGGAGTCACATAGGACTCCATGAGATGGGCTTGCCCGAATCACTGGCATCATCAGTAACAGTGCCGTGATTCATTCAATTATCTGCCGGTAGGGGGCCTGTTCTACGGGCAGGCATGCAGGTATATCAGAGCCCCTACCAGCAGACTTGAAAGTTGCTGCTATACGTATTACTGGCACCTTATTTCTGGAACGGCAAACTTGTAATAAGCCTGATATAGTCTGTGTTTGTGTCAAGAATTTATATTTATTGATCCCTCACCTTGGGTTTGGTACTGGGTAGAGCCTTCCTCAACTCCCCACCCCCCCTGCATATTTGTCCTTGGTGTGTCCCGAACCCTTGAAAAGCTAAGCCATGCCCTGTTATAGCATGGCTATCTTGCCCATTCCAAAGGCGTCTGTTGCTGCATTATCCTGTGCTGCTCAGCCCCTCTTGCAGGGAGCCTGTTCCTGCATCTGGTTGTGATCTGTGCTAGACGTTGGCCCAAGGCTTTACGGCTGGGTGGTTTGCTATGTGTCCTATCCAATACTGCACCCAGACAGTATTTATGCTGTAGGGGCTCATATGAGGTAGATGTGTTACTCTGCAGCACTGCAGCCCACCTCAGACTGTGAGAGAGCTGCTCAAGCTCCAAACCTGAGAACCAGAAATGAGCCAGGGAGATGATCCATGACACTGCTGCACCTGCTGCTTTTTGCCGCACCTTGTCAGCTGCAGTGTTCAAACACCAGAGGAGAAAGAAACAGTATTTTGATTTGCATTTAGATTTCATGTTATTCTGCAATACTTTGTATTATTTGCAATTAACTTTCATTGTACTCTGCCAATTCATTTTTACTAAAACTGATTTCTGTTGGGCATCCCTGGTGTCAGTAATCATGCCTTGTGTCTACAATTAAGGTTGTTGTGCATTAATCCTCCCATTACATCACTTCAATGTGAATTTGTTTCATTTTCTGCCATTATCTTGCATTGGTTATTTGTTGCCCATTGTGGGGTGTATTTAAAAGCAGCAAACAGAATTCCCTTTCACCTGAACAGCAGAATTCCAACACTGTCACCAAAAATGGCCTTGCTTTGCTTTCCCTGTCACATGAGTGGCAAGCATTTAAAAACTGCAAGCAACAACAGCCTTACTTTGCTTGTATTTCACATGAATGACAAGAAGTTATAAACTGCAACCAAGAACAGCCTTGCTTTACTTCTATTTCACATGAGGGGTGAGAATTTCAACAATACAACCAAAAATGGCCTTTGCTTTCCCTTTCACATGGAAAACAGCCCTTTAAACATTGCAACAAAAAACAGCCTGGCTTTTTCATTTTGTTCATGTCAAATTAAAGAACCATGGCGAAAGGGGCCTACCCATCTTCATCTATGGACAAACAGAAAATGTAAATTCACCCAAGAAGGAGAAATCAAAGAATCCGGTGACTTTAAACATTAAAAGCAAAAATGGCCTGCATATGTGTGAAAAGAAAAACGGCTTTAAAAAGCCACAGAGGAAAAAGTAGCACTGCTCACACAGACAATGTCAGGGAAATATGATGTGGAGGATGACCAAAGTAAATGTATATTATGTTTCAACCCACAAAACTCCAGTCAGCTTTGAAGAGACACTTACTGCAGGAAAAACCAGTTTGGGCTGAGGCAGGAACTTCATAATGACAAAGCCCCACTTCCCGCTGGATTTCACACATACCTTCTAAAAATCCCACAATAAAATGTGATGTGCTGAGGGTGTCATAATTCAATGTTCTGCAGACATGAAGGCAGGAGTCCAGAGATTTCAAAGAAGGCAAAATGGGACTGAAGCATGACCAGAAGGTGTGAGCCCTTCCGGCACTCACTTCAAAGAGCAAACTGCCAATTTCAAAGGGATTCATAAAATCCTTTGGTCCCCGGCTGACCCAGGGGAACAGATGGATTTGGAGGATAAGGCAGCCCTCCCACATGTAGAACAAGACACTCCCAATTAATTCCAATTAATATCAAAAGACTATTCCATTTTAGGATTTATTTCAATTTCATGCCATTTTTCTTGTAATTTCCAGTCAGTTTGGGGGACATAAATTGCATTCACCTGGGACTTTGTGGAGTGAAAGGGCCAGTTTGACTTGTTTTCTGGCTGATCTGAACAGGTGACATATGTGATAGTTGGTGAAAAGATGGAAAATGAAATTAGAAACGTGCTTGATCATTTGCAGATTCAAAACTGTTGTACATTTTATGAAAAGGACAAAAATATGCCAAATGGCCATGCTACATCGTATACAGAGTTGGTGATCGGCTCACCTAATTCCTTACGACCTGCTAAAACCGAATAGTTGTTTCACATGGCAGTGGCTAGTTCTAATTATAAAGTTATGATACATGACTAGTTTTTGCCAGCAAGTTGAGCTGAGAACAAAGCAGGGTAATAAAGGGGAAAGACAGATGGTGTCCCAAAATTCCTGATCCAATCCCGACTAGGGCGGAGAGACAGAGAGAAACTGTCCAATCCTGGTGGCAGGGATAATTACTGGGTACTCCCCCTAAATTGTAAAATTAGTGATGTCATTTCTGCAGTACAAGAGACACACACAAAAAAAAGGGAGACAGGAGAAGGAGGACGGAGAGAAGGCTGCTGAACCTTACCATCTTTGAGAGTGCAGTCACCAGACCCCTTGCCCCCTCTGTCCAGTGGGTCCTGAGATCCAGCTGGCCTTCCTGAATCCTAACCCATGGCTTGCTTTGTAAGTAGCATATAACCCATCCCTAAATTGCATAAACCCTTCATTTTTGTAGTAGTACGTTTAATCCAACACCCCATTGAAAACCGCAAATTGCCAGTGTAATTCAGTCATCTCCCCATAGAAGAATCTCTTGTTTGCCTGTGTATGTTAGCATATCTCCTTTGAAAAATCTCTCAGCTGTCTGTGTAAATTCTTAGTATTTTTTTTATTAAATCAATTAATTCCCCCATTGAAATTCACGGTTCAAGATTGTTTCATTTCAAAATCAACCATTGTGTCCCTGGTATTTTTATTTAATTGCTATAGTCAGCAAAGTGGTGCCTCAAAAGAATTATTCTCCTTGTAACTAAAAACCGAATGTATCCGTGTATTGTGTGCATTACCAAACAAATTCCTATTTGCACCTGTCCTATTAAACCCAAACTGTTGTTACCATTGTGAGCAATTCCTTTGCCTAGCAGTCTACCTGTTATGTACCTCTGCACTTGTCATTGATTTTCCTATTGTAAACTAAACCCATTCTCTGAACTGCAGTCATTGTAAGCCCCTGTGTAAATGAATTTCCATTTGACACTGTATTTTCCCTTTGCATTTGCTTCCTCCCAAAACCGATTTTCTCACTTCATTTGTATTTTTGCTATGATGTGCTGATTAGCATTCTCTAAACTTTCCCTATCTCCTGAGTGTAAGCAATATGAATGTCCTTCTATTCTGTCCCCTAGCAGTTGTGAGAAATAACCAAAACCCCATTCCTCCCTTTCGCTCCCAAAACAGGTTTTCCTTTTCTTTGCTTGCTTCCCATCTTGTGGTAGTGGGCTTTATCTCAAAATCGATTTTCTCTCTCTATTGCTACTCCTTCCCACTGCCTTCCATTCAAAGGAATCAAGTTTAGCTGATGTTTGAAGTGGGTATTGCTGGGGGGAGTGCTAAACCCTTGTGGCATCACTTTGTGAAAATTGTTCTTTTTCAGTTTTGCCGTTAAAGACCTGTGTCTTTAACAGGATATCTTAACCTGATTGTTCTGTTGTGATCATTGCATTTTGTGTTACCACAACATTGGTGGCTGATGTATTTTGATTACTTTCCTTTTTCATTAAATAATAAATGAATAAATATCATATTGATACACACCGGCCTGGTTACTAGTACATTGTGACTGGAGGTTGGGTGCGAGACGGTTTGGAGGCCTACTCAAAAAGAATCTGTAGTATATTAAAAATAAAAAGCGCTTTATTGTGCGCCACATCCATTGTAGGTGAAGCATTATATTACTGGTTATCCATCAAGGTCCCCAGTCCCCGTGTCTATTTCTGCCCCTCCTCCAATCATCCCCTGGGCGAGGTTTGAACAGCATCTACCCCATCCACACTGTTGATTCAAAATCAGGAATATGTATCAGGTCGAACTTTGTCTGGCCTTTGGCTTCTTTAGTTTCTTCTGACCAGACATGTATCTCCAAGGAAAGGAGCAAGAGCAATCTGTCATTTTATTCCATTAGCACAGGCTTTTGGATTTTTCCCATAGTTGATGCAGGAGGGAGCGGACTAAGAGAGCCCGCCAAGCAGTCAGGCTTTCCCTGCACTTACTAGGGCACTTCACAGCCTTGGTGGGCGGGGCAATATGAAGTGGTGGAGGGAGAGCTCCCATTGTTGAGACTTAAAGCTGATTACAGTGACTTTCAACAGTGTTTTATTGGGGTGGGGGAGTCAGGCCATGGTCTCTGCTTAAGCTGTCAGGCATTTCCTGAGATTCACGGATCTCGTGTAACTTCTACCAAGCATGAGTGGAATACCTGGACGCACCATCGTTGTTTCTTTAGCGAAAGTACCCCTGCACTTTTCTGCTGAGGCAGCTAGATTGCATTGTTTTTGGTATTATAGGATGATGTCCATGCATTAGGAATTTTGATATGTAGTGCTGACACCAGCAATTAACTACTGTTACACTGGATTGACAAACCATGTGCGACATAGCTGTGGTGTTCGAGGCATAAGCTGTTGGGTTCCTCTGAACAGTACAACACCCAGTACTGCACTGTTGCACTTTATAGTTAGAGCAGCATTAGTCTGGTAATGTGGAACCGTTAGAGCTTAACTTCTAACTACAACCAGAGGCTTTGAATCAAACTGGGGTCTTGTGCCTGTGTTGAGGCTGTTTTACCATCACAACAATATTTTTTTACTTTCCTCGTTCCTGATCTCTGATTCGGTTACAGTTGGCTTTAAAAGGAGAGGCAAAGGAGGTTCTGTACGATGGCGAAAAAAGAAAGGCAAACACAGATCCTCATACAGTAGAATGAGCAAAAAAGGCTCAGCACAATAGACCAAAGCTATAGACAAAGTCAATGTGCTCACAAACTAAATGAAAGGCCTCTTAAAGGATCTGGATCACTGAAAGGGTAGTGCTCTAGACCCTCTTGGACAGCCTGGTAAGCCAAAATCGAGTGCTTGGAACTGTATAACGCACTTGACCAATGACCATTTATACATCTGTCCCTATAACACACAAGATGTAGTAGGGCCTATTGCTTCTGAAGAAACAGTGAGGAAAGGGAAGATGGCACTATCCGAGGTCACTAATGGTCAGTTAACAAAATGTAATAAGATTATGAAGTTAACCTTATCTGCCTTGATAGATATCAGGGGGAAAGGTTGTTTGATTTTGAGGTCCTCAAATATTTTCTGCAAATTGGTGAGAAAAATTACACAGTACCGGCAGAACTGCATGAGTGGGCTGAGAAGGCAGCACTAGATATGGCTAGATATACCCAGGGTGAACTACCCCCTGAGATTACTGTCACATATTCGAGGCTGTTACAGGTGAAGGAATTGCTGATAAAGCAGCAGTAGAGACATCTAATAAATCTATTGGTAGGAATAGCCAAGTGGCAAGAAAGGGCAACAGGGTATTGGTCTGCCATGCAGAAAGAAGGAAGGAGGGGCATAGAGTGACTATGGGGGTCATTCCGAGGTTGGAGGTAAGTGTTGGTTTTTACCGGCATGGCGGAAAGAGCGAGTCCGATCTGGTACCACGCCGCTATTTACAGGCTATTCCAACCTCGCGGGCACAAGCTTTCCGCCATGCCGGTAAATCCCCTAGCGGCATACTGCTAAAGTGCCCGTTAAACCCCTTACCGGCATGAAGCGAGACGTTCTTAACAACACCGCCATCGAAGCCTCGCCGTCCGTAATTAGCGGTGACCGTAAATTACGGATACCGTAAATTACGGTCACCACTAATTAACGGATACGGAAATTACATCATCGCACAGGAACGGGAAGGAGCGCGGCGGCCATCTTTAAAAACACAATCCATTGCCATCCTCTCCAGGCAGCACCTTTGGGATGAACCTGAACCTCGGAAAAGGCCTACACAACCGCCAGCTATGCCCAAAGCACCAAAGAAGTCAGCGGACCGCCTCTGCAAGCAGCGCTTCAGCCCCGAGGAGCTGCAGGCCATGGTGGGCCACCTGGAGGAGCACGCAGACTTAGTGTTCAGCAGCGACATGTGCAGAGAGGCAGCGGTCTGGAAAAAAAACATATGGGCAGAACTTGCCCAAAGGGTGAGTGCAGTAGGCACCACCCCCCGCACCCCCAGGGACTGCCGCAAGCGGTGGGACGACCTGCAGTTGAGGGTGCGGAGCATCCTCGCAGCCAACCGCAGCCAGGCACTGCAGACTGGAGGTGGACCAAGTTCACCAATGAAACTAGCGCCATGGGAGGAGACATGCGCTACATTGATTGGCACAGAATCAATCGAGGGCGTCGGTGAAATGGAGTGTGGGGCTCCGTCGTCTGCTGATGGAGGTGAGTGTCCAAAGTCAACACCGCCAATGGCAAATACATGCTGAATACACTTCCAAGCCACGTCCAATGCACCTTGTCATACTTCCCTCCACCCATTCTGATAATGGCAAGACAACTGCCACCAAGGGACGAGTGCTACCACCAACCTCAGTGCAGTAACTAGCACATCCCAATAAGCACACTGTGCAGCAGGCTTGGCAGTGTGCGAGTCAGACTGCACATGACCAGGCCAGGATTAGTGACTCCCACACCTGCGTACATATCCGACATATCCGTAGAAACCAGTGATGTAGTAACGGCCAAAATGCCACCAATCCAAAATGACTGAAATGTGAATGCTGCCATTAATGACATTAGCGTCTCACACAACCACTCATGTTGTACCTTTGTTCTACACCCACAGGCAGTGAGCATGAGGGCGATGAGCCTGAGAGAAGCCGTCCCACCACATCCAGTGCCAAAGGCAGGGACCACCGCGTACCGGCCAGGAAGGACAAAACCACCACAGCTCCTTCAAGGCCCATTGAGGTTGCACCACCCCCATCCCTCACTGCATCAGCGCCTGCAACAATCACCACACCAAGGTCAGAGGAGTCCAGCATCTCTGGGGAGGTGGCAGCCACGGCCCCTCTGCAAATTGTAGACAGCCCCTTGTCCATCTGTGGGGCGTCAGAGGAGGACTCCTACCCCACTGTATGCACCCTCGAGCCCTGCAATGTCCCCCAGGTGTCGTGCAGTGACTCTGGGGAGGGTGACACACCAGTCCAAAGTGCACGTGGCGATGCACCGGGAGACGCAGATCCCGTGCCCAGTACCCCATTCAAGGCCCTGTCAGGGCATGTCGACCCAATCCCCTGCAGGGATGATACGCCATCCCAGGAAGCACTATGTGCAGGACAGCTCACTGCCCTCATCACTGACTTCAATGAGGAAAACCGCCAGGGCAGGTTGGAGTTAATCGCAGAGCTCAGGAAAATGCGTCAGGTGTTCACTGAAAGCACCAACCGTGTGTGTGAGGCACTTGGACGCATTGCAGACGCCCTTGTAGCAGCACGTCCCATTCATGCGACTCAGCAGGAGGACACCCCCTCAACCAGTCCCCCCACCCCGGCAAGCCCAGTGCGCTGCTTGCTGCCTTCTCAGCGGCGCAGGAACATGCCCCCCCCCCCGGGCACCAGGAGCATGGATCAATAGACAATGCTGCCACATGTGGCCTCAATGTGCCACACGGGACTACTGTTGCGGAGTTGGGGGGCGGGGGTGAGGGTGTGTATGGGAGTTGGGGGGAGGGCGGAGGGTGTGTATGGGAGTTGGGGGGAGGGGGGTGAGGGTGGAGGTTTTGTTGTTCACGTGTGAACCTACTAATACAATACACCGGTTGTGCATAAAAAATATCAGAGTGGACATTGATCAATGTGCATGTGTCTTTTAATGACTTACAGTGCATGGTGTACATGTATCCCCACAACCAGTGCCCAATGCCCTGTCATCCTGACACCCTCAGCTGACTTGAGTGTCAGAAATATTGTCCAATCAATGATTGCCACACGGCACATCCCTCCTGTGCATCTGCACTGTGATGCTGTCCTGCCAATTCTTCATCCACCCCCTCATCATCATCTGGTGGTAGCAGTCCCAGGTCAGGGGGCAGTGGCACGTTCCGACGGATGCACATATTGTGCAGCTTTACACATGCCATGGTGATCCTGGCCACCTTCGCGTGGCTGTTGATGAGTGCTCCACCCGAACGGCTGTGGCAACAAAATGGTGCCTTCAACAGGCCAAATGTCTGCTCTATGGCCACCCGTGTACTGGTATGGGCTCGATTGTAGTACTCCTCATGCCTGTTCTGTGGGTTGCGGATAGGGGCCATGAGCCACAGCTTTGAAGGGTTGCCACCATCACCTGCATGGAAGGGGAATGAAGGTAAGTGTTTGTACATTGATGGTGGCGAACTGTAGCAGTCTTGCATGGCAGCTGGTGATTCCTGGCCATACACACATGTCCCTGGTTGCATCAACCCCATTACTGGCCCGGCTATGTGTCCTGTGCCATGGAATGATAGAGGGGTAGCTTCTTCAAGATGGCTTATGGTGTGCACTCACATCTTGTTGCACGTGCACCGTATATGCGTGCAGCAGTGTTGGCCTGAATTCATTGATGTGTTGGGTTCTGTGAGATTTGGTGGCAGGGGGTGTTGACTGTAGTCAGTAGCATACTTGTCTTACTGCACTGATCAGTACCATGTTGACTTGCACCACTACTATGGGTGTGCGGAACCAGTGACACGCTGCTGTATCCCTGTTGGGCTCACTTCTATGCACTCCCAGGGACGTCTGTCTTGTGTGGTGGGATGCAGGAGGCTGCGAGATGCAGTGCATGGTGCAGGATGCCCTTACGGTGTGTGAGGTCCGCCGATGAGTGGTGCTTGTGTTGTGGTATTGGGCCAGGTTACCTGTCGGACGAGTAGTGTTGTATTTTCTACATTCTAGCATCGCTGTGAGGTTAGGCAGTCATGTGCCATATCGATTGCCTTGGGGCACTGTGTTCTGTGGGGTGCACATCGTGCACCGGCGTCAACATTCCCACACAGGTGTAGTATGCACCCCCCCTTTCCCACAAAGTTGGGGTATGCATCCACCCTACTCATGGCCCCAATGCGCTGCCATGGCCCAATCAGGTGACTCACCAAGCAGCCAGGAACGTTGTCCAGCATGTTGCTCCATATAGCATGGTAGCGTGGAGTTCCGCAGGACCAGGGAGTCATGTGTTGATCGGGGGTATCGGGCACAGCAATGTGTGATGGCTTTACTGGCATTTCATACCATCTGGACGTCAATGGAGTGGTATTGCTTGCGGTTGCGATACGCCACCTCCATTGCATGTGGAAAGACCAATTCCACGTGTGTGCAGTCGAGGGCACCTATGAAATTTGGCATGCCTGCCAGTGCATGGTAGGCAATTTATGTATCCAATATCTCCTGGGGTGTCCGGGGTAGGGATATGTAGTCCCTTGTGTGTTTGATGAGGGCATCCAGCACTTGGTTGAGTATCTGTGAAAATATGGCCTGTGGTATGCCATGCATGTGCCCCACTGTATGCTGCTACGTGCCTGTGGCAAGGAAGTGGAGAACAGACACTACCCTGAGTAGAGGGGAGATTGCAGTGTGGATTTCTATAAGGCTCACTATGTCGTCATGCGTCAGGTCCACTATGGTGGTGATGGTGTCCCGGTCAAGGTGGTAGAGGGTGTGGATCTGCTCTGGTGTGAGGTTGAAGGGGGAGGCTCTGATGCGAGGGATTGTGTGCTGCCGGCGTGGTAATTGTGGCTGCACCGGTAGGGCATGCTGGGCCTGTCTCACCCTCCTTCTCCTCCTGTGTATCCTCTGTGGTTGGGGCTGTGGTTGTTGTTGTTGCTGTTGTTGTCATTGCTGCCTTGCAAGCAGGGCCTCCAGCTCCAGTAATCCTGCTACAATTGGTATCATCTTGGTGTGGGAGGGGGTGTGGTGAGTGGGTGTGCTCCTTTTGTGCTGTGCCAGACTCCATTGCCTCCACCTGTGCTGATTGAGTGCACCTGTGCCTCTTGGAAACACTGCTCAGGGTTCTTAACACCTTCTCGGCGATGCCGGTATTTACTCCATGCTGGTAAGGTACTTTGCGGCCTTGTAGAGGCCATTTTTTGCATGTCCGCATGACTTGGGATTAGCTCCGGTTTACGCCATGCTGCTAATTTCGGCATTGGGTGTCGTGCGCGCGCCACAAGACCGCTATTTACGGCCTCGTACTTTACGGCGCCGTAAATAACGGTCTAGAGGGTCAGAATGGCCCGTAAAGGTAAACGATGCCGGTAATCCTTTACCGGCATCGTTTTTCCCTTAACGCCCAACTCGGAATGACCCCCTATGAGTTTTGGAAACAAGGAGAAGGGTGATATCTGCCATTGCTGCACAGAACTATGGTCTTTAAAAGACAGTATGTAGGCCCAGCTCTTTGCATGCAAGGAATTTAAACATATCACATATCACAAGCAAATTCAAACAGAACTGGCATGAACCTGCAATAGGAAACAGGGGGTACGAGTCAAAAGAGGGCGAGGATAGTAGGCCTAATCCTGTAAATCTGAGTTGCCCACTCACCAAGAATATATCAAGGGTGACTCCCTTGTAGTAGCTAATCCTCCAATGGGAAGAAATACATAATTTCCCCATCAAGAGAATGGAGGTGAGGGCTATTTGAGGAGGAACATAAAACTTGGGAAGTCTCTTGGGCAGCAGTACTACCAAAAAGACAGAATAAACATGCTTTAGAGTGTGCAGAGATATTTGCTTCCCTCAAATATTTGCTTCCCTCAGCATTAGGGGCTGTAATGCTAGAGGTTGAATCGACCAACCAGCCAAGCCTACACATGTCGGCAGCGGCCATCAAAGCCATATAGATGATATATTAATTAGCCTTGAGATATGGACTGATATAAAATGTTTCTCAATTATAGAGGGTCATGAGAGTGGCCACAGTCCACTCCAATTGATACTGGGGGTAGCTGTAGATAAAGCAGCAGCCATACCCAGTAAATGGTGAAAAGCTACAATCCTTATTGCAGGGCAAAACAGGTGTGTGGTCAATTGGGAAACAATAGACAAGTAATTGGCTCAACCCAATCTTTCCAAAAGAATATTGTCGCTATTGGAATTCATGCTTAGAGATGTAGCCCTCCAAAACGAGGTGATTGTCCAACTACATGATGAGGTAGCAACAAGCTAGCCAAACAACTGACGATTGCATGTAAATCCACAAAATATCTAAGTGGATTAATTGTTTGAACATTTTACAGTTAATTCATCAAATTCTTCCTGTAGTGGTCCGAAGACCTTTCTTTCGTGGAACCCCTTTCTACTGAGGAGGAATATGTCATGTCACAAAATCTCTTAGGCTTTGACTTGGACAGGCCTCATGACAGCAAACCCAAACCCTGTTGTGGGTGCTATGCCAAATCAGATTCTGCCACTTCTAGAATGCCTTTAGCCAGGTCAGCCCCAGGCAGGACAACCTGGGGAAATGTACAGGAATGGGAGTGGCTTCTAAGTGTCCTCCTCTCTAAAGTCTCATTGAAGGTTTGAGTTTTTAAAATAATGTCTTGGAACAATCGTGACCATCCTCATTTTCTGGGTAAAACTGTCTCGTCAGCTGAGATTCTAGCAAATAATATATTTGTTCTGCAAGAAAAGTGGATGACAGCCCTTATGCATGTTGGTGGCCACACCATATTTCAGTCCCCTGCAAATAAAGGTCATACAGGTAGGCTTAATGAGGGCTTGGCAAATGGCATTACGAATGAATGGAGTGGGAAGAAAGTTGGCATAAAAATGAATTTGTCCTGGCTGTGGAAGTGGAAATCAATATTTTACCATTTAAACATTTGCTCCTAATTAACATCTACGATCCCCCCGGCACAACTCACACAGATTCTATATTTGATACCTTCACTGAGATCCTCTCTGATTGGCATTTGTCTAGCCCTGATGATGGGGTTTTGCTGAGGGTGGGGGGTTAATGCCAGGTGTATGAACACTGAGAGTATTCCAACCTATGCTAATGTGCTGCCAAACTGTAGGCTTGTAAATCCGTGCTCCATTATTCATTGACCCGCTGGCTGGGGTTTTGTAGAGATTGGGAATTGATACCTCTTAATGGAAGGACCACTGGTGATATGCCAGGGAAAAATATCTGGTCTAACAGGAACACCAAAGCTGCAATGGATTATTGGTTTGAGTCTGAATCAATATTAAATGAAAAACTATCATTAAATGTCAGCCCCTTCGATTGGAGTGAACATGCCAGATTGATCTTATCTCTCCCCCAACAGGTGGCTGTTTTGCCTTGGGCTAAAGTTGGAGAACTAGATATTTCATAGCACTGACAAATGGGTATTCTGTTCTGAGGCAAATTTGTGAAAACTTGCCTGATACTGGAGTTCCTTGTGGATTGACCCCCAGATCCACAATCTCAGATTTCTCAGTCGATAACATTGAGAATTGTTTCTACTCACTGTCAGCTAAATTTGCTGTTGTCCCTGCATCTCACTTAATGGTTAAAGCTAAAGATGACGGAACACCATTTGATAAGACAGTGAGAGATGCAAAAAGAAGAAAACTGGGGGACATTCGGAGTGCCATTAAAATTTAACTAATTTGACAACCTTAAGATTGGTCATCAAAAAATTCAATTAAAATATAGGAACTGGGTCTGATGCTGGTGTCACTGCATAAGGAACTCCGAGTGGAAAAAGATGTTTAGTGTAATCAGGAAGGGCTCCAGCTGCGCCATATGGCAAGAGCTTTGCACGGCCAAATATCAAAATGCTACCCAACTGATGAACCCGATTAGCTCAGCCTGTTGCACATATTTGCAATATGTATACAGTGGAGCCTGCTGGTGATGACAGGATTTTTGTAGTAAATAATGACTGGCCTCTGAATGGGACATTAATGACATTCTGCAGGCCATTGGTAAGCTAAAAACTTGACTGTTTCGGCCCTGATGGCCTTGCTAACATTGTATTGCAAAACGATCCCCTTCTGTGGCCCTCAATGCTCAAGGTTTTGTTCACTAAGGTATGTCAGTCACGCTCAATCCCTCAGTCATGGTGCAGAGCACTATTAATCCCGGTGCATAAAATGTGTCCTTGATCTTTCCCCACAAATGATCATCTACTATCATTTTTAGATATTTTCAGGAAGATTTTTACATCAATAGTTGTTTTTGCTCTTCGGCAATGGGCTGAGGAGTTCTATTTTCTAAACGATTGCCAGACTGGGTTTCGGCGTGGACACTCTACATCTTACTATCTCCGACTGATGGATGTTTTGGCTACGAGGGCCACAGAAAAAGGTGGTGTTGGTCTGCATCTTTGTTTCATAGACATATGTGCCACATTTGATAGAGTTAATCGCTCTAAGCTGTACAAAAGTTGGAAACTCTGGGCTGCCCTTCCCATCTGATTTGAATTCTAAGACTTTTGCATCAAGACACACTAGTGCAAATTAAATTTGATGGAAGGGGTCATTGCACAGACTGGATCAGTACTACACGAGGCATAAAACAGGATTGCCAATTGGCCCCCATTTGTTTTTATTTTCTATACCACCGATCTTCCAACTTGGTTAAAATCGGCTCCTCATTGCACCCCCACGTTGGGTGAGATTCAGCTTACCTCTCTCCTATATGTCTAAAATCTGGTGGTTTTTAGTCATACCTATTTTGGAATGTTGAACATCTTAAATAAGTTGGGGAGCTATGTAAAAGAAAACACCATGAAAATCAATTCCTCCAAGTCTAAAGCAATGTTATTAACACCTTGCAAGGTCTGTAAACCCCCTCTATTAACAGAGCATCAGAAAATTGAGTACGTATAGAATTATACCTACCTAGGCTTGATATTTGATAAATCTGGGCGGTATGTTGAGGAAATTGCTGTTAAACAGAGGAAGGCTAGACAGTTAATGGCCCTGTTTTCTAGATTTGCCAGACAGTCTGCGGGTTATAGTTGGGCGGGTATTAGGAAGCACTAGATTCAATACTTCTGTCCCGCGATACTATATGGCCTAGAGGTGCTTACACTACCCGACTACGACTGGCTGAATGTCATCAAGCGCCATTTTTGGAAAGGTATTTGAAATCTGCCCCGTTCGTTGCCTATGGCTATATTAATATTGGAGTTGGGCCTGACCTCCGTAAAGCAAAGGCACTGAAAGACGAGGTGACCTGTATCTTAAATTTTGCCATTTATCCTTATGTCTGATACTTAAATCTCTAAAGGACTATCAGGAAAGAGAGATAAAAGTTAAAGGAGGCAATTTTGCCACAGCGAATAGCGTTACCTTAGCTCTACTAAAATGGAACCTGGACATAGGCCTCGATGATGAGGAAGTTAACTTCCATCTCCTAGAAAAAGCTGCTTTTATGGGATTGGAATGTTCATTT
This sequence comes from Ambystoma mexicanum, assembly GCF_040938575.1. Classification (NCBI taxonomy): domain Eukaryota; kingdom Metazoa; phylum Chordata; class Amphibia; order Caudata; family Ambystomatidae; genus Ambystoma; species Ambystoma mexicanum. The sequence continues at coordinate 1,440,755,556 of NC_090937.1, forward strand.
TACTCATCTGGAAAGTCTGGCGATATATTCTAACCTAGGTCATATATCATATATATATTTAACACTGCAAAAATATTTAATACAATGCCCTGACCCTAAAATGAGACATCTAATTCTGAAACTTCGTACTAACCAACTATCGGTATTATCTGTTATAGCAGCTAGACTGAGCCTTACACCAGCAACTAGATTCTGCAGAATTTGTAAACTCACTCACATACTGAAAACACCTTGTCAAATGATGTCTTCTTGTAAAAATGTGGGGCCAATATATATGACAAACATGGAGAAGTTTATCAGCAACTATGAGGATATCAAGAGTGAAGACTTGGATTTATAGCCTAAATTCAGGCCTGACTCCGCTACACCTGGCCCTGCATCGAATACGGGTTACTGTTGAAAAACGATTGAAATCCGTAGAGGAAAATGAAACCAACATTTATAATTTGTGCTCCTGATCCGTTTAATACACGAAATGTATATCAAACAGAATTTTTATTATTTATACTGGTCTTCATGTTTGATGAATTATTGCATATGTGAGATACCAAGGCAGATTAATTAACTGATAAGTTGTTTTGTATATGTATTTTGTCTATTTAAGCATCATGGATTTTGAGAAAGGTTCCTTGTGAGTTGTACACAGTAAATAAATAATAAAAAAGTAATAAATACTGTAATTCAACAAAAGGCAAAAAAAAGGCTCTCTCAGAGCTCTCAGAGAGCACTGGGAACATAGAAGATCAATAAACCATATTCATACAGATGTGTGGGGAACACATCCGTGATGCCGCTGTTTCTCCTCTGTGTTGAATCCAGTTGCATGTTTAGGATCCCCGGGTGAGACGCCTACAGGGTTGTCTACCTCCAGGCCTTGAGGGCTGGGATCATGACGTGTTTTCAGGATATCACTCATTAATATTCATGAGGAAAAATGTGCATACCTTTAGAATCATTGTATGTAAAGTTATCTTATGAATATTAATAAGGGGTATCCTGAAAACCCGAAATGGATCTGGCCTTCGAGGCCTGGAGTTGGACAACCCTGCATGGAGGTGGTAGTATCCATACAGTAATATCCCATTTCCACAATAGGGTCCAATTGGACTCCAAGTGGGGGAAGTACCACAGGGATCTGCTTTAATCTAAATCATGACTCCTCCCATTACTGTATGTTTACCAGATGTTGTAACTGTATTTCCTTTGGCAGTATTTCTAGAGGAAATGAACTCCACACTTGTAATGAGGTCTTTCATATCTAGTCTACAGCAATGCAGGCTGTGTTTTGCACCGTGTTTGTTTTGCATATTTATGTATTATTTTGCAGACTCATTAATTACGAGTATCCATTATATACTCGTTTACTCTTGCATGAAAAGATATATTGAGAAGCTAGAGTACACGAATGATTACAATGCATGTACGCAGAAACGTCTTCTCATGCACTCTGCACACCCCTGTCCCTACCCAAACAGGCGGAAGTACAATGTTCCTGTTTCGGGCGCATTTTAAAGCACATCCCATTTGTGAATGCGCGATGCACATTAAAATGTGCAGAAGTGGCCTTGATTTGTGCATTGCGCAATGTGAGTAAAAACAGTATCTGAACGTGCATGTCCATGATACGCACATTAAGATGCCCTTTGTGGCTGTTGCACAACATTTTTGACACAAGTAAGGAGAGCCATGAATGCATCACGTCACTTGCACCACGATTTTCAGAATCAGGTCAAACCGTTTATTCGGTAAATAGTGAAAATCACTCTTTATTCACCCCTCTCCCTACCCCCCCAAAAAAACAATGTAGGTAGACTGCTTTGAGACTGCTCACACAGTGTTTCTAAATGTTGGCTGTCAAGCAAGTGTGTCCGTTTGTGTGTATGTTGTGGGGTAGTGTGGAGGGGAGGGGGCTTGGGGAAAGGTGTTTGTCTTTGTGCGTGATGGTGTGTATTTATATGTGTGGGGGTTCGTTAGAGACTGTTAGTGCTGAGAAAGTGTGCATGATTGAAGGGGGTTCGGGTGGCGAGCCTCCCTTCTGCCCCCCCATTTCAGAGGTGAGGACCGGAGGGACAAAGCCTTGAAAAACTAGACATTTCGCAAATATATTAAAAGCCTCACCAAATCTGCCAAAAAAGAACAGTCATTTTTGTGTGCGGCCTTTAATATTCAAGAATATCACATGGAACCGTGTATTTGTGTCCTTGTTTCTTTGTATGGGTTGTAATAAGTGTAACATGTTTTAGAACTTGCTTTCAAGGTTTTTAGGTGATTAAAATGTCCTTTGTCACCCTAATGACACAATAGTGTGCTGCGAAAGGACAGGTTTAGATGCAGAGGCTTCACGTGCGAAGGTTATTTGATGTAGTATAGTAGTACGGCTAGGTATGCTTGAAGTCAGGATGCAAACACCCCCGACACGCAGAGCAGCTGCCCAATCAGCAAGTGCAATCTATCTGCAAGAACATCTGTTCAGACTACTAGGAGGTGCTTCCATAATTAAGAGTAATTGCCAAGATGAGAACGTTCGGAGTGTGAGAACATATGCATAATGTGGCAGGATGTTTTGAAGAGAAATGTGGTGTAATGCACACCTATTGTGTTCTCAAAAAAGTAGTCCCTATTAAAGCTGCTCGCTCGTATCACACGTCCTGCGAACTGAGGGAGTAGCGATAGCCCTTATGTGAAACGGTCCAGGAGACAGGGAGTGTACTCCCGCGGGATATCTTTTATTGTGCTCACCCCCCCTATCCTATGTAAGTCTAGAGAGAAAAAATAAATACTGGAAGCGCTGGAGAATTGATCCTAATGAACTCCTCGCTATCGAATGACGACAGCGTGTGATTCATCGGATCAGATGTCGAGGCCTGTGTGTCTGCTGTTCCAAGGTCACATCCAAAAAGCTAAATTGCCAGTTCTGTCTTCCCGCTTAGTGGGACATCCGGTGACAGTAGGTTCTTCTTTGACAGTACGGCTTCTTTAGTTTTCAAATACAATTGGCTGCTTACAGGGACATCATTTAAGCAATTTATATAGAACAAATATACATACACTATCACCCAACCTGTGTTGGTACTCATTTATCAACCTCGATGAAAGGCTGAGTTGAGGTGTTTAAGAACAGACTAAATCAGTGACTCACCCCCTGAAGTGTGCCAGAAATAAACCTTTAATGAGTCTAGCAATTATTGTGTAGAATTCCAGAAAGACAAATTATTTGGTATTCCTATTATTTTTTATTTAGGGTCACTGCTGAAAGTGTTAGACTTGTGGAACCCCTTTTCTTGTTGATACATTTGTTTTTAAGAGGCCTGAATAAGAAAGCCAGCCACTCCAGAAGCAAAGAGCCACATGGCACTGGCCACAACACAGGACCATGCATTGCATTTTTTAGGGGTAGCAAGGGAGACTACAGGGGTAGCAGGGCGACCCCTAAATAACGTCCCTGGGCTGCTATCAATTTGAGAGGCACCCTTGCATCTACATGGATGGCCCCGTTTTTTCTGAGGACGATACTGCCATTGCACGAATACATTCCCTTCACTTTCTCCGGAGCAATGCACAGTGGGCACGAAAGTAGCACTTTCACAGAAAAAGCTGTGGGAGAGGGATGTGCTCATCCTTGGGAACGTTTGTGTGTTTGACGTGTTCCAAATTATACAAAAAGGAAAGGTTTAACAGCACGTTTTCTCATTCCTGCAGCATAGGCCTGTAACTCACCAGCAGCGACTTGACAATGGCTGGTGTCTAGGATGTATGCAACACACACCAAGTGGTGTAACATGAAATTTGGGGGGGCCCTGCGAGCCATGCTGAGGGCCTTTGTCACTCCCCACCGCAACTCAGCAAACAAATCAAGGGTTGCGCCACACTCTGGGCCGTCCTGGATTACCACATTTGCGCAATACGCACAAACATGTGGCTGCAGGGGTACGCCACACACTGCACTAGGAGAAAGAGATACATATATTTATTTTAATGCATTATACAGCACACTTTCTGAGAAAAATTGGCTAAAAGACAGAGCATTTACAATTGTTTTGTATGATAACACCAATCCAAAAATCCAATACATGCAAGTCACCAACAGTGCACAAGAACTTTAATGCTTTAGTTAATATAATGCTTTGCTATTTAAAATGCCATGCCACAGTGAAAACATGTCCAACAGGCTGCACAATGTAGACCAGTCTAGATACGTAATAACATATTACAGTAAAGTATGCCAGGCCACATATAGACGTACCTAGACTGGTTGCACCAAAATGCCAGTCGAAGCAATAACACTTATCATGGTTATTTTATCACAGATGCCCAGAACAATATACAATGCCACAGTAAGAAATGGCTAGACTGGCAGCACCCAAATGCCAGTCTAGCGAGGTAATTATGGTTAGCAGGACTGCTTTATCAGAGATGCCCAGTTAAAAACAATTCAAGCTAAACTAAGAAATGACTAGACTGGCTGCACCAAAATGCCTATTTAGCCACTAATGCCACATATCATGCCTGCTTAGCCTGGACATGGATGACCATTATGATTTATTGGCCAATACCCCTCATCCTCCCACCACTGCTCGAACCCCCAAAATCAGCTTCTAGCCCCAGAATGACCTCAACACCCCTTTTCCTTGTCCCAGTGCTTACCCATGAGGCTCTGTGCCTCATAGGTAAGTACTGGGATGAGGAAGAGTGGAGCTAGGAGTAATGAAGATTACAGGTAACTATGCCAGGCATTACCTACAGAGCCGTTGTCGGCACCTGGGTTTTGCTGCTAACGAAGGCCCGGCAATTACTAACGTAAAGCATTTCACTGTTAATACATGCACACTTTTTTTAGGCAATTGAAATCTTGATGTGGGTTTAGTACTTGCATGGCAGGGAAGTGATTGGCAGGGTAAAGAGGGGACAGGAGACCACTTATTCTCACAGCAGTCCATAAGCAGTCCATAAGTGGGTGCTTTCAGACTTAAAGGAGAGAGCTAACTGCTTGTAACATTGAAGCTGCACTAGAATAGTCTCATTAGAATGCATAAAGAATTTAGATGCCTCCACACAAATACGTTTTTCCCCCCACCACCTGTGAAGTTAGCACCTCTCCCAACATTTGAAGGGTTAGCACCCCCCAAAATCTAGGTTTTGTTGCATCCCTGAACACAAGCAAACACACCATTCACCATACACACACTGCAGGCCCATCCATCCATACATTTAAGTGTGAACTCTTTCACCACACAGGCACACCCAGGCAGCCACCCATACATTTAAGTGTGCACCCTTTCACCATACACTCACACAGGCATGCACCTATACATTTAAGTGTGCATCCTTTCACTATACAGGCACACCCAGGCAGCCAACCATACATATTAGTGTGCACCCTTTTACCATACACTCGACATGCACACCCACCCAACCATACATATAATTGTGCACCCTTTCACCATACACTCATACAGACAGACAACTATACATTTAAGTGTGCACCCTTTCACCTTACTATCACAGAGGCAGCCACCTATACATTTAAGTGTGCACCCTTTCACCATACACTCACGCACACACATGTCATGGGGTTGAGGAAAGCCCTATTACTTCATAACGTAATTGTTTCAATTAATGTTCAAACGATAATGGAATTTCTGTTTGAAGTCATAGAGCTCCACCCACCCCATGACGTGGAGGCCTCCAGCCTAGTGGTTTCCATGTCATGGGGTAGGGGATCACTCGGACTTCATAAAAAAAGAAATTTTAAGCCCAGTGGTGGCTGCATGGCCCCCGTTAAGCTAGTGCACACACGCACATCCAACCAGCCAGGGTGATTCGCGCAGGGCTGCTTAACTTCCAAAGATAGAAGGCCTAAGGTCCCAAGCCACATGGGAGGAGCGCTGGATTTTCCACCACCTGAATCTATTGATGATAATAAGCAGGAATGACAACCTTCTCACCCAGTCAATCCCCAATCTTAAAACAGTCCACAACATGGCGGAATACAGAGAATCATCAGTAACTACATTTCTTCCTATGTATTACCCAGTTAAAGGGGGGACTTCAGAAATGTTAAACGTGGTTCATGTCGATCCTTTTATGCCTAACCTCATTGGAAAGTAGTGCTTTAAGTTGGATGGTGATTCGCATGATAGCTCATCTCAGGGGGTTTGACCTAAGCGCGGGGAGGGAGTGTGATGGGGCGTAAAATTGCTTGGCAGTGGGAGCCAAGAAGGAGAGATGGGACACACTTCTAGCCTTCCCTTTGTTGCACCCCTCTTCTATTTGTTTCCTAATCACAGGCTCTGACACCGCCAGAGAGGTTGTCTGCTGGGGTTAGAGTCCTTGAGTAAGAAATTTGAAAGAGATTCGCAAAAAAAAACAATGATAGCAGTGCACCCCATTTCTCCTTTTGTTTCTTCAGGAAAGGCACCAACCCCTTTGAGCAGCACTTTAACTCTACATAGCCATGTGGTTAAAGTGTTGTCTGTGGGATCAGCGCCTCAAATTGAGAAACAAAAGTAGATGCAGGGGTACTGTTATCATACATCCTTTGGTGCTTCAGTCAGTCTTTTTTTTTTTTTTTTTCGCGCCGACCCCAGCAGGTTGCCCTCTAACCATGTGCTCTGGAAAGTCAAAGCACTGCCTTAGGGGATTGGCTCATCTATGGAGACCTGCAGAGCACTTTTTAGAGACTGCCTAACCTCGTCCCCGGCTAGCCCCAAAGCCCTGTCGGTAAGTCTTAGATGGCGGCAGAGAACATGATTCCTATGGACTAGACGGAACGGATAGTAGACTTTGCTTTAAGATACGCATATGCAAGCACCAACTTCTTGCTTCACACTGCAGCATTTGAAGTACATCCAGACCAGATCTGTGCTACGGACTACAGTCAGATACACTGATGGAGGGTATTACTGTAGCAGCAAAAACAAGTGACACTACTATTGTGCCTAGACGCAGCATCTGTGTAAGAGACTGGTTTACGGAAAGTAGCCAGAAGGGCATTTGCTTACATATGCTCTTTGTGGGGGGCAATTAGCTGGTGAAAAGTTAGATGTATTCATCAAGAAGTCATATGAGGACAGAACGTCCTCTAAATTACTATATGGCTCCGCTCCAGTGGATAATACAGTCCCACAGGTTGCATGTTTGTCTTAAATATGTTTGCTGAATTGGATAATAAAACACAAGGTTTTGCAGTAACTCTGCATTTGTGGTTTCCATTTCAGCTGGTGTGGTGACAGTTATGCATGGGTGGGTATGTCCTCAATATCTCACAGGTTGGTTGAAGGAGACCCTGGGTTAATTCATATTAACTTTTCAGGGTAATCACCATCAAGTATGTCCCCTTCCTCATTCCTATACTCGCAACCCTCTCAAACGCTCCCAGTGGTTTGTTCCCTGGGTTGGGGATGTTTCAGGAGGAGGCTGTGTCCAGGATGACCTCTTTGGCCCAGGAAGGAGGAGGGGCCAGTTGGGGGTTTAGAGGGAAGAGCAGTTAATATGTATAGTAATGTTCTGGGGAGAGGTGCAGAAATCACAATTTGTGAGTATTGGGACAAGGGAGAAGCCACTCTGTAATGGTGATTGCCATGCAAACTCCATGCATTGCTCAGACCTTCTACAGACAACACAATCCAATCCCTGATCTAAGAGAAAGGATAGCCTATGATAAGGTAAGATGACGTAGCCAATTACTACTCCAATATCTAGACTACATCAATGTTGTTCACATTCACCTAACTGCCTCTTGTAAAGAAAAATTCAAATATATATACATTTAAAAAGTTGATGGGTTATCCACATGTTCACACTACCCGGGGCTGGGGTAGAGTCCTTGGTGGTTCGTTGTCCGTCCCCGAAGGACATCGGGTGACATGGACGAACGCCTCAAGACGGGGGTGAGGGGGGAGGGGGGAAAGGGACAGGGGGGGTGCGGGCAGAACGCCCATCATCAAGGTCGAAACGGTACCTCTCAGAGGGGTTTACGGGGGGGTTGGGGGACTAGCCAGTCCGAACAGGAATCTTCCATTTTACAGCAGGTGGCATGCAAATATTATGCTACGGTGAAGTTAGAGATGGACTACCTAGACGACAATGGTCGAAGGCAAGATAGGCAAAGTCAATGTCAAGGGCCTCAATTCACAAAACAAGAGGTCTCTGACCAGTAATATGTTCCGCGAACAGCAGCTAATGGTGCTGTTCCTCCAAGAAACCCATTACAGACAGGGGAAGGAATCACCCATCAGGGGGAAGGAAATCGGTGCCAACTTCTGGGCCTCCCACAGAAGCTCGAAGAAGGAAGGGGAGGGGATTCTCTTGAGCAAAACACTCCACCTTACTAATACAGAAACCAAGAGAGGCTTTGGGGGGAGGTTCCTGCGGATTAAGGGTACTTACGAAGGGGAACGCATAACCCTGGCCACCCTCTACGCCCCCAACTCAGGCCAGATAGGTTTCCTAACCCAGATCCTAGGGGTAATGGATGAATGGGCTGAAGTGGCCATGATACTGGGGGGGCGACTTCAATCTCATAATAGATCCTGGGCTGGACTGGTGGATGGCAAGGGCAACCGAACCGAAAGGGATAACTAAAGATAACCTAACGTTCTAGACCCTGCTGAGGGAACACTACTGGGAGGACGTCTGGCGAGTGGCACACCCGGAGCCCGGGGGATACACATTCTTCTCCCCCCCACACCACACCTACACCAGAATTGATTTCCTTTTGACTTCTAACGAGGGGAGTGGGGTAGCTACAGCCCCAAGGGTTGAGGCAATAACGTTGTCCGACCATGAGCTTCTTGTGGAGGACTGGTCGCTCCCCCTGACCCCTGGGTCAGCCCGGTTGAGGTGCAAAGACACGCTCCTGAGGGATCCGGTCTTCCGGGAATTCCTGAGAGCCGAAATGGAGGCGTATTTCGAGACAAACGACAATAGGGAGACGGATATGGTGACAGTGTGGGAGGCGGCGAAGGCCACCTTTCGTGGTCTCCTTATAGCCGAGGGTTCTAGGCGCAAGCGGGAAAGAGGGCTCATTGAGGCCAAGATACGGACGGAACTCAAGAGCCTGCTGGGTAGGCTTACCCAGAAGGGTGCTGACAGGGAGTCCCTCCCATCAGAAATGCGCGAGAAAGGCCAGGCTCTGCACACGGTCCTCATAGGGGAGGTGGTCAAGAAATTGAGATACATGCGACAAAGGTATTACGAAAAGGGGGATAGGCTGGGGACCCTACTGGCACGTAGAGCCAGGGGTTGTAGACTGGAGAGGAGGGTTGGACCTCTTAAAGATGGGGAGGGTATGGTCCTCAATAAAAAGGCAGAGATAGTGGGCTCCTTTGCAACCTTTTATAGGGACCTATACACAAAACAGGAGGGGGAATCGCTGGAGGAGATCCAGGCCTATCTGGAGGAACACCGGCTAAACCGCTTAACGGAGGCCGAGCTGCAGAGCTTTGAGGGGGACATAGCGGTGGAGGAGGTGGAGGCAGCTATCAAGAGACTTAAAGCAGGGAAGGCCCCGGGGGGAGATGGGTATACGGCTGATTTCTACAAACAATTCCAGCCCATGCTGACAGAACCCTTGGCCAAATTGTTCAACCAAATCCTCAACAAAGAGATGATCCCCCCCACATTCCTACAGGCCCTCATCTCGGTAATCCCCAAGCCAGGAAAAGACCCCACAGAATGCGGCTCCTATAGACCCATCTCCCTCTTAAACCTCGATGCTAAAATATTTGCCAGGATCCTGGTCACTCGCCTGGAGAAATGCTTGCCCCGCCTGGTTCACCCAGATCAGATGGGCTTCATACTAAATAGACAAGCCTCGGACAACATGCGCAAAACCCTCCATGTGCTGCACTCAAGGGAAACCCGGGACGAGGGGGTCCTCTTGCTGTCCCTGGACGCAGAAAAGGCCTTTGACCGGGTGAGTTGGGCCTTCATGGGGAGGTCCTCTCGGCAATGGGGATGGGCCAGAGGTGGTTGGGATGGATGGCGGCACTATATTCCACCCCCACGGCCAGGGTGGCTGCCAATCGGATGGAATCAGAAGCCTTTCCCCTAGAGCGAGGAATGAGACAAGGTTGTCCACTATACCCCCTGATATACGCCCTTGTCATGGAACCCTGGGCGATCTCTGTGCGTAACAACGAGTCTATCACTGGAGTACAGATGGGCGGCTCCCACTGTAAGATCAGCCTGTTCGCCGATGACGCTCTCCTCTACATCACTAAACCATCACGGACGATCCCTCATGTGCTGCGGGCACTAGAGCGTTATGGGAGCCTCTCGGGGTACAAGGTCAATCTGGGCAAATCTGTGGCTTTTATGGGGGGTCGACTACCGGACACTGAGAGGGAGTATGTGGAGGGTCTTCCCTTCCAATTGCAGAGAGAGGGGTTCCGGCACTTGGGAATTCAGATCACGCCTGACCCAAAGGACCTCTTCCCGAGCAATTTCACCCCTTTGTGGACTGAGGTCAAGAGAGATGTAGAGAGGTGGGCGGTCTCGGGGTTCTCATGGATGGCGCGACTCAACCCGATCAAAATGGTGGTACTTCCCAAATTCCTGATCCATAGGATCTCCTACGACGTCCTAACGAGGCCCAAGGAGGATGGGGGTGGGATTCCCAGATTTTGACACATACTACGGGGCCTCCCAGCTGAGGATTTTGGTCGACCATTTCAACCCTGGGTCAGAAAAGCAATGGGTAGCTCTGGATAATAGGCTGCTCGCCCCGGTCACGCTCAACGAGTGGTTGTGGGTCCCTAGAACACACATCCCCAGGCGGGTTCTGGACCACCTGTTTCTCAGCGGTCTGTGGTCTGTCTGGAAGAAGGGGGTTACTACAGATGGCTCACAGCCTGGCCTTCTCCATTAAGTTATATTTGGGCGCCACCATTCCTAGCCAAGGTGGCGGAGCCGGCCGCGTATCAGAGGTGGTACGAGACGGGCCTTGTTAGGGCATGCCACGTGTGGATAGGCGGCTCCTTCATGCCCCTTCTGGACTTGGAGGGAAGCCCTGGGGCTGGGTAAGCTTTCACCTTTCCGCTACCTTCAACTGAAGGGAGTCCTCTCCGAACCCTCATGGGGGGACACACTCAGGAGGGAACTCACAGACTTTGAGAAAATGATCATCTCCACACAGGGCTCCAGGGGGGTCATATCCCGTTTGTACAAGCTCCTCCTCCTCTCTATACCCAGGGATCTCCCGCCAGCACGGACACAATGGGAAAAAGATTTGGGCACGACAATAGATGATAAAAGGTGGACCAAAATGTGCATCCGGGCCCACCGCTCAACAACCTCCCCCCAGTACAGACACCAAGCTCTAAAGGTTTTACATAGATGGCACTATCCTGCACAGTTAATAGCCAGAATGAGCCTGGGATACGACCCACACTGCTGGAAATGCCAAAAGGAAAAATGGGGTTACATGCACATGTGGTGGTCTTGCCCGAGGGTGCAGTCATATTGGGGAGAGGTCCTATCCTGGATCAGGGGGGTGGATGGTGTTTCTAGGCCCCTCTGTCCCTGGTTGCTTCTATTCGGCATTGAGGTGGGTGAGGATCAGGAGGACACCCAGGGCCACATGTTACAGGTCATGCTCGTGGCGGCCAGGAGCTGCTTGGCCCAGAAGTGGAGGAACCCGCACATGCCTGATGAGAAGGAATGGGTTGCGAAGGTTCAGGCGATATACGACATGGAATTTTTGACCCATGTCCTGGATGAATCTAGCTCTAACATTGAGGAACTCTGTGTCCCCTTCTTTGAAAAGTACGAGCGGCCGACCTGAGGGGTGAGCCCTTGATCTGTTTCGGTTCTGGGCCAGGAGGAATTAAGGGACCTCATAGATACCCATTGCATGAGGCACACGCCCCCTCACGGGGTGCTGCTATGTTGTGCCCTAGACTATGTGTGCACTAATCAATTTGACAGTCCGAACCTAAAAAATGCACAATGCGTCCCTGCAAGACAAAGTTCGAAATCTGTACCTGTTCACTGGCTAGGGGAGGGGGGGGGGAGGGTTATTGTCAAAACGTTTTTTCTGGGAATGGGATCGAATTGAAATGACATGTTTGTTGTAATAACCTTAAAAAATGTTAATAAAAACTATATTTAAAAAAAAAAAGTTGATGAGAAATGTCACTGATGTAGTGCTATTATTAACTATGTGTTCACACAAGCAGACGAGGCCTCAGTTTAGCCGAGAAGGAGGCACAAACAGCTTTCCAATTAATGATGTATTAACTCACACATTTTAAACTGCTGCATCAGCACTATTATTAAGAGGAGCACTTTCAATGCCAAAATTATATTAAAGAACACATTGAACAATCCAATTTTGCAGACTTTGTATTTGTTCCCAAGGATCCACAAACCAGGAAACAGGGCTGCCCGATCATCTCTGGAGTAATTGCATTATCTGAAGCTATGTCTGGATATATTGACTCCATCTGAAAACCTCTGGTGCTGAATGGACATTGAAACCTATGTACACGGCACAACACACTTTCTCAGAAATATTCAAGAGGTAGACTATGTATTACTGGGTGCACTCCTGGCCACACTGGATGTCACCCCACTTTTTTTCCAACATTCCACATGAAGATGGAATTGCAGCATGCCAAACATTCCTGCAAAAGTGAACATCAAGATAAACACCCCACTCACAGTTAACAAAGATCCCATGAGATTCATACACAAACACAAAATGTTTTGCTTAAATGGAACACACTTCGTTCAAATGACCGGAACAGTCATGGGCACAAAAATAGCCCCTCAGTAACATCTTAATGGCAGCCGGCCACTAACAAGAGTCCTTACAACAATAATCCCTAAAACCACTAACATACCTGCGTTATACTGGTGACATCTTCTTGAGTTGGACGCAAGGCAAAAGCGTCCTGGATACAAATATCTCTGCTGGAAGGAACGGCTATCTCGCCTCAGCTGTATACAAGAAACCTATGGAGAGGAAAAAATACCTGCACAGGGCAAGTTTCCATTCAAGTCACAGAATACTGTCTGGTATCAACAGCCAGGCCATCCAGTACCAATGCATATGCTCCACCAGGAAGACAATTTCAATGTGGTCTCCTCGGACGATTTCTTCAGTGTACAATGTTGCTGTAGTGTAACCCCTTCGGGGTACACCATTTTTTAAATAATGTCTATATTTATAGATATCTCGCAATTATTCATGGGGGTTACAGTTTTCTTGCTTTTTCACAATCCTGCGTCATACGGCATCTATCACTGAATCACCAGACTACCCGGGCAGTGCAACCCCTGACTTCATGATTTCTTCTCGTCCGGTGAGGACGATGCAGCGCCCGCATTCTTCTCCAGGGTATGATTATGCACAACAAATTTGTCATTCTTACTGTCGTGGCACTATAGTGCAATGTTGCCATAATCTTATGTTCACGTATTCTTACCTTTAGTGACTTATCGATCCATGTCCTCGACTTCACAACCTTGCTTATACCTGTTGCCATCTATTGGTGGCTTTAAAAAAGTTAATTGCCAAAAGAGGTGTTTCTCTTTATTGTCTATATTATCTATTGCAGACATCGTTGTGTGCTTGGTGTATTTTAGCTGTTACTCCTCAGACTTCCAACAGCAGGCCCTCTCCCACCCAAGCTTCCCACTTGGCCAGGTCAGGGCAACACACAATTTGGCCCCACAGTGCAGTGTTCATATGGCCTTCCTTCTCGGTGGGACTTCTGCTGGGGTACAGTGAGTCCTCAGGTTACTGCTTCTCCACCACAGTGCAGCACAGGTCTGTTTCCTTGACTCTCCTTGGGCCAACTTGTCGCCAGTGTTGTGAAGGAAGATTCCTCCAGATGCAGGTAAGACTTCAGAGTGAGTTAAATTATTAGGTTACATCTTAGTACGTACATAAGGGAGAAAGGACCCACCAGATAGTACACTCCAGGCTATATTTTCCCAACTGACGCAAGTGGAACACTTGAGGTTAGACTATTCCAACTTGCTCACCCATTCCACTCATGCCATCACTAGCTCTCTTACATAACAGACTCTTCCTTATTATGCCCTTGCACTAAACAACCCTAAAGCTACTTTTAAGGAGGGATTGCACCACTTGCAAGTAGCCCAGCATTAGGTGATCATTTATACAGACTGTAAGAACCTTTTGGCTATGGATCTGCTTGCTGTCCAAATAGTCACCTATCACAATGGCACATCATATTTGGGGTTTATGATTTCATCATCACATATCACCTGGGTTGCCTACATACCAAGTCAGACACACTCTCCCACCTTCAAAGTCTTTTTAATTAGGACAAATGAACTAAACACCCATTCTAAGACAGGAACTAGTCCTGTGTTTAGGTGAGGCACACAATTCCTTTCAGCTAAACATATGATAACAGGTACAGCAAACTGCTTTTGAAGTGTCGCTTCACAGTCTACAACTCAATGGAGGTTTCCCATGTGAACAGAACCTTTTGTTTTTTTTTTTTTTAATATTTTTATTGGTTTATTTACAAACCTTTAAAAAGAAAAGCAAAAAGGATGAGACTATGAATCGCTCTTCATTACATTCACGTTATCCACATTGATTTTTGAGCCACCACATTAGTCCATTAAACAATTCTCAATTAATGCTAACAAAGTTGTCAGTGGTAGTATCAATTTTTGATCCGTTCCTCTAAACATGTGAGACCACCACTCCTCAGCATTGAGGGAAGGGTGACTCTCACTCCAGTTACCCAGCAGTCGGGTTCTTTCTGTGCGTAGATTTGTGCAAAATAGCACTAAGTGTTTTAAAGTTTCTGGTTCTTGATCACAGAGTCGGCACATTGGATTCGTATTCCTGTTAGCTGTCCATGTTCTCAGACGTTCTTTTGTTTTGAACATGTTAAGCCGAAACCGCATGTATAGTCTTCTTGCGTTCGGATCAGGAAATAACTCAATGTATTTTTGCAAATTGTTAAACGCACAAGCCTCGGGTGGCACTTCGCTCAATAATTTCAAGGCTCCTCTTTCAGAACAAGTCAGCTCCCAGTCTAGACGCCATAGTTTTAATTTTGCAGCATCCGGATTTCCTTCTAGCAGGGCTGGTTTGATGTCATATTCCGACATTAAGCTTTCACAGCGTTTTATCCACATTTCTAGTACTCCTAAAGCTGATATAGTTTCATTGTTGAAAATGGCAAATTGCGGAATTCCCTCTCCGACCTTTGTTTTTCGGTATAGAGACAACAAACTCCAGCAAACACGTGCGTGCATGGAGATCAGTGATAGTTCGTACCTAATTGATGCTGTTGAAGTCCCTTTGGGTAGTCCCAGGACTTTTACCCAGAAAATATTCTCGAGCGTGGACCAAATTTTCCAAGAGCACCCCAAGGCGTTTTCAGCTCCATATATTAGGGATGGGATTACTTTTTGTTGATAGAATTTTAGTACCACTTTGAGTGAAAACCTGCCGAACCTATTCTTTAGAACTAAGGCTTGGTTTGCTAATTGTTTACATTTACGTTTTGCCTCTGTTACCCAAGGGTTGTCATTAAGACAGGAACTGACGATCATTCCAAGGTATTTTACGCTCGGCGATATTAGAAGTTGTTCCGTTCCTATGAACCAAGATTGGTTTTTTCGCGTTCTTTTCTGACCCCTCTGCAAATTGTTTATCACAAGAATTTCACATTTTTTTGTGTTAATAAGAAGATGATTTTCAAGCACATACTGCTGTACTGCGTTGATTTTCCTTTGCAGACCAATCGGTGTCCGATCCAGTAATATAAGGTCATCCGCATACAGAAGCCAATTCAAGGGGGACCCATGAATCTTCGGCGGAAAAGATCTTACTGCCTCTATTGGAATTCCAATGTCAGAAATAAACAGGGAAAATATGGCTGCCGCCAGGGGGCAACCCTGTTTAACCCCCTTAAATGTTTTGATCGGTGCAGACAATGTTCCAGTTTGGTCCAGTCTTACTCTCACAGTGGTACCAGTATGTAAGTCTTTTATTGCGTCTAGAAGGTCGATTGGGCACCCCCATTTGTTCAGTTTTTCCCATAGCAGTTCTCGATCTACCGTGTCAAAGGCATTGGAAAAATCAATAAATGCGAGGTATACAGCTGTGTTAGATCTAATGGCCTCCATCTTCAGTAAATTCAGTAGCAATAAATTCAAAGAACGTCCCACACGTTTAACAAAGCCAGTTTGACGCGTATCAACATGATTAGATTGGGTTGCCCACGTCACTAGCTTTGTTTGTAACACGGTTGCATAAATTTTTCCTAATACGTCGAGTAACGCAATTGGTCGGTAGTTTTTTGGGCAGGTTCTGTCACCTTTTTTGTAGATGGGTACGATTACTGCTGATTTCCATGATCTTGGGGTTTGCCTTTGATCGTTTATTCTCTGAAATAGTATCATGCAAAAGTCGGCCCACAACTCTGGTTGTTGCTTGATTGTAAAATTTGTAAGGCCATCCGGGCCGGGAGCTCGCGAGTTGTTGGATTTCTTAATTATGTTTATGATGTCGTCTTTGTTGAATACCAAGTCCCATTTGTTTGAGATTATGGCACACGGATTAGGTATTTCAAAGTTCTTTTTATATAAATTGCTGAAGTGGGCAATCCAAACTGACTCAGGCACCATCACGGCTTGCATGCCACACTGGGAGGCTTCTGAATCGTTAATGATGTTCCAGAAGTCTCTGGTATTTTTATTTCCAAGACATCTTAACATTCGTTCTGAGTCACCTTGTAACATTGACCTTTTGTGGGATTTGATCCAGTTTTTATACCGCTGTCTGGCCTCTTTGGTCAAAATTACGCGTGTAGCGTTATCGTGGTTCCGGGCTAGTCGGATAGTACGCCTCATTAAACGTTTTTGTTGCAATACATTGAGATCAAAGCAATGAAGGCGTTTTATGCTAGGTCGTTTTAGCCCACCTTTGTTTATTTGAAATTTTACTAATAGACCTGCGTAGTCAGGTGTTGGTTCTCCTGTACAATATTGGTCTAATATCTGGACGACTTCTTCGGTGTCAAGCCTTAATCTCACTCTGTTTGGTCCAACTTTGATCCTTTGTGGCCATTTCGACTTGGCGTTTTGCGTCTGAATAGTAAAGTTCATTATTAACATGTCGTGGTCACTCATTTCCTTTGAGATCGCTTTTAGTGTGGTTACTCGTTTGTGAAGATCTGCTGAGACAAATATATAGTCAATTGTTGAGCCGTGGCAACCACTTTTCCATGTGTGCGCTGGTGGTATGTCGCCTTGAGTGTGACCATTTAACATTTGTAAATTTCGAGCGCCTAGTTCTTTCTTTATTTTTAACCCCAGGTTTTTTGTTAAGGATTTTCTTGCATGAAAGAAATCAATGTTCAAGTCGCCGCAAAGTATTATGTTGGAGCTCCTTTGGTTCACAAGTAGACGATCTATAATAGTCGAGATTGCATCGATGAAGTCGTCATTCCCCACACTGGCATGGTTCCAATAAACGTTAATAATTGTCATTTGTTCAGGTGCTAATTTGTCGCAGTCTGGTCTGGTCAAGGTTGATTCTTGAATGAAAGGAGAATGATTCACAGAGTTTGTAATCCTGAACCCAGATATACTCCTTACCATCGTTAGCAGGCCAGCCATTGGGCGCCCCTTGCCAGATTGTATAGCAGGGTTTACGACGATCTGAAAGCCCGTCGCTACCGGAGCTTCAGTTAACCATGTTTCTTGTAAACAAGCAATTGTCAAATCACCCAACCACTCACTGTAGAACAAATGGTTGAAACCCCGTGTGTTCCACGATCCAAGTGAACATGTCTGGGATGGGGGCTCAGCCTGGCATTATTGTGGTTGGTTGATGTTCAGTGTTGCTGCTACCCAGTTCCAGTTTTGTTCCACCCCACGGGGAAGAGAGGTAATATGAGTATTTGTTGCTTCATCGTTTGTTTTTCCATAGCCTTGAATTGTTATAGAAAACTGCTTTATGGGCACATTTTCTTCTTGACAGCAATCGTTATCAAATGAGACGTGTTTCTTACCAGTAGACGGAAACTTATTATTTGTAATTTTTGCTTTTGAGCTCTCGACATTTGAGTTCTGGTGCGGGGGCTTTGACTGTCCCGCAAAGGCGTTTGCCGCAGCCTCGAACAGGCTCTCTGATGCTTTTTGGGTGTCCCAGACACGTCCTAAGGACTTAAGTTGTGGACTATGATTATATGTTACTACGGTGGATAATTCGTCTTGCAACTTATAGACATCAAAGCCCATGGAAAGCAGGGACACGTTTTCCTCTAAAATGGAGGAAGCGATCAAGGGAGAGGTTATGTGAATCACCACTTTGTCGTTCCGGGCCTCTTCTGGGAATTCGACTAAAAGCAGATCGTCTGAGTTGATGGCACGTAATCTCGGGACGTGATGTAATAGTGTTACTATGTTCCTGCGATTTAGAATCAAGTTGTCATGGGGCTGCAATCGCTCGACAAGTATTCTGACCGAGGGATGATGATGGGATCCCCTGGATGTTAGCATCTCTTTCATTGTTTTAGTTGTATTTGTAGGTCTTGTTTTGTGATCATTATTGTTCCTCTCTGGTAGTAATGAGCGTTGGAATTCGACTCTTTCGTTACAGGCTCCTGCTTGAGTCTTTCTCTGATCCGATGGTGGATGAACTTGATCAATACACCTTTCTAATTGGTAAATTCTGTTTTGTTCTTGTCGTTTGTCTTGCATGGTCAAGAAATTGTGACTCTTATTCGGTAGGGCGACTCCCTTGTCGTTTATTTGGAAATTACGCCCAGGTGGACACTCAACGGCAGCCTTGAGTGACGTGGTAGGAGCACTCGCTTTGGCGTCGTTCCCAGTGGATGTCGCTCTGCCCACCGCGGATGCTTCTTTCTTTAAACACTCCGTTTTCGGCTCGTTACCAGTACATGGTTTTTCACAAAGAACAGCACTGGATTCCAAGTCTTCATACACGCTGTCGTCATAAGTTGACAGATTTAATAAGTCAATTGAGGGTTCTTTCTCTGTGCTTACTTTATTGGATTCCTTAGGGACACTCTCAGTGTCAGATAGACTGGCAGAAGCCTGTTTTTGAGTTTGCTTAGCAGACTGCTTTATTGTTCTTGGGGCTAACGTGTGGACCACTTTGATGTTACGTAAAAATTTGCGTGCTCCATTTTGTTTGTTGCCTCTCTTGGCAGGTAGGTTTTTGGATTTTTTTTTTAATTGTTGTCCAGTCAGATGTTTACCCACACTTTTTTGTGATGATGTCTCATCTTCTTTATTGAAAATGGAGAATAATGGACGATTTGTATCTTCAGTAGGGCCCTGCTCGGTCCAGTTTGATTCCACACGCTGCGGCTGTGTGGTAGAGGTTGATTCAACTTGTGAATCTCTCAAAGCTAAATTTGCAGAGTTTTTAGCTTGTTCGAATGCAGTGTGAAAGGATACGTCAGTAATTTCAGTGATTGGAATGGCATCAGAACTTGGGGTTGCTATACTTGCTGAGGCACTGAGACTTGCTGGCTGTAGTCTGGGTTTTTTTGATGTAATAATAGGGGCCGTAGAGGAATCCACAGGTGGGGTCTGGTCAAGTGTCTTCTCAGACAAGACTCCAGAGTTCACCTGTGTTAGGCTAGATTTACTAGTTGGACAAAGGCCTAGCGAGTTTGTGGTGACATCGCAGTGATCTGTTCCTTGCGTAGAATCTTCAGTTGCCAGTTGTGATAGGTCATCAGATCCCTTTTGTCCTGGTAGTGAGTGTGGTCGATTTCCTTCCCATTTGAATAAGGCTAATGCTTCCTTGGCTACTTCAGCGAGTAGTCTTTTGTCAGTTGCCTCATTATTCCTTTGTTTAGTCACAAGCTTGTGTAGGTCGTCTAGTTTTCCTGCGCCCACCAGTTGTGTTTTATTAGTTAATCCACATATTTGTTCTACATTCACTACTTTTGAATTGAGTAGAGCCACTACCGTGGTCAAATCTCGGGTGGCCTCATGTATATGTTCGTATAGTTTTATGAACGGGGCAAGAGAGATGGTTAATGTGGATAAGACTAGTTCTTGCAGACATGAGGTCGTCATAGCGGTGCTGTCTATGGAGCTGTGAGTGGGTGCTTTCGACTGGTTGAGGCTTCTGGCATTATTAGTTCTGTTTCTTCTAATTTTCGGGAATGGTCGTTCAATGAAGGAAGACTCAGTGGTCTCATCACTGTCTGAGTCAAGGTCAGAGTTTTTGCTACTCAACGACAGTGTCTTTTTTTTGTGTGCAGGAGTCATGGTCAATTGACATTTTGTTGTGTTATTTGATCTTTTTTGTGACAGAGGTGGTAAACTGTGCAAATCCGGGCTGAGGTCCACACGCTCTCTTGTTATCGACATTTTCGCTCGCTTGTGTGGAATGTTTACAGCTCCTTCATCTTTTGAGCCGCACCCGCAGGTTAATCTCGAAATGTCGCGTTTTAATAAATGTTTAACCCCTTCGTTGTTAGGGGTAACTATGGTTGTGACTGTATCAGCTGCACTATCTTTTGTCTGAACATTATTTAATGTGATTGAATTTTGTAGTACATTTGTTACGGGCTCTGACGGTTCTCGCCGTGTTTTCTGAGCAACCTGCGCGTCCGTCGTCGCCGCGCAAGCTCGCGAGCCCACGCAAAGGTCAGTGGGCAGGCCGATCCTCTCCTCCTCCGCGAGTGTGAGTACATCCACGCCAGAGCCGCCAGAACAACCTATCCCGCCCATCCCGCCAGTCGCCGGGCCGTCCTCAATCCAAGGAGAGGGCGGGCCAGGACGCCGGACGCCGACAGACAGGCACCCCGCGGGAGGCAGCGAGACACGGGCGCCCGGAAAGACAGTTCGCCGGTCCTCCTCTCCCGCCTCCCACCCTCCGCACAACAGCCCCTCGCTCCGCGCCGCACTCACGGACAGATCAGCCGAGGCACACACCATCGCGGCCGGCGCCACCGACAACACGGCCCCCCACTCGGCCTCTGCCAAGGAACAACACACCACAGGTAAATTTGTGTGAGTTCCTGTGTCTCTCTTGGCTTTGTTGTCTATCCGTGTCTCCAGTATGTCATGTGGGGGTTGAGCTACTTGATCTACCACAGTGTTGCATGACTTGGATGCAGGATGTAGGGGCGGAGCGTGCACTTGATCCGCTGGTAAGTCAGTCGAACAGAAAGTTTTTGTCCCCCCATGCTGAGTCTGTGTGTTACCGGTGCTTCCTTCGCAAAATACATCATCATTTAGAATGCCAAAGTTTGACAATGCGGCAGATTGTGCAAGCAAGTTTGTATGCGTGTGTGTTTCCATATCGTCCAGATCTTCGCTTGTTGATACACATGAATGATAGTTACTTACTTGGTTTTGCCGGTTGCTTAGCAGACTTCGATGCATTGCTGCTAAGTCCCCATGTTTCTTCTGAGCACGGGTTTTGGGCGAGGACATCTTTGCCAGAAGTACTTTAATGAGGTTTGTCCCTCAACTCCCAACTCGCCAAACAGCTAAACAGCAGAGAGAAAAATCCTCAGCCCTTTTCTCCTCAGGGCTTAGCGCCGCAAGGGCGCAAGAGGCGGCCTTTTGTACCCTGTGGCCTTATTGGTTGTTGGAATTAAAGGTACAGGTACCGGCACACGCACCTCTTTATCCTCTGTGTCGGCAGTAGGTTGAGATGCACGGAAGAGAAGAGAAAGTAAGTCACTCGGTATCGCCACAGCTAAACAGCAGAGAGAAAAATCCTCAGCCCTTTTCTCCTCAGGGCTTTTGTTTTTACAAGATCAAAGGGCCGACTCTTGGCCATGTACTTGTGTTATGAGTTAAAGACGACTAATAAACCAAGTTAAAAAAAAAAAATGGTTAAACAGCTGCAAAGATGGAATTTGAGGCCCAGTATAGTGAAGGACATTGAGGACCAAATTTATCCCAGTGCAATCTGCACCCAACCACTTAAAAAGGATGGGTCTACAAATGCCCTTTGTGAAAAATCCTGCAGATACCTCACTGAAACCCTGCCTAAAGTCTCCTTCGATGTGGCCAGGGGAGGGCAGACACTCCCTGATCTCAACCCTGGTGTTGGTGTACTGCAGGAGGATCACCTCGGTGGAGACAAGGCCCAGGGAAGTGACACAGTATTTTTCCTCTGACAGGGACATTCTTACCACTATTCCAGAAGAGGATATGGCTTATTGTAATTTTAATATAGCTCAACCTCCTGTTCAATCTAAGGTGGTAAAACCTATGGTTGTAACATACAAACCTATTATACTAAAAGAAGGAATCCTTTTTGTCCCTAAAAGCAATTGTCTTCCTCAATACCAAGGGTACACTCCAAGGGATAGTGAAGGTGCTGTCTTCTCTACACCATCTTCCTATAAAAAAGCTAAAACCTAGAGCACCTCTGTAAAAATAACTAAGGGAATTATATCTACTCTTAAAAATACACAAGATGAAGAAAAACTTGACTTTGAGAAAGTATATTACACGTCCCAGAATCCCATGGGTACTGAGACAAAGAAGAAGACTGAGGATACATGTAGATGTAGAAGAAAGGCAATTAGGCCTAACAGCCTTTACAAGGGACAGGCAATTGACATGAATGACTTGCACCTGAAACCAGTTGCTCCACCTATGAAGCATACAAGGCTGCAGCAGGAGAGGGAAGAAGGAAGGAGCTGGAGCAGGAGCCGGAAGGCTGGCAGTAGTAGCAGAAGGAAAAGAGCACAAGGCTGCCAGTCCATGAGGAAGTGTGATCACCTAAAGGACGCCAGGACGTGGAGATAGCAGATTTCACCTGCAAGTTCTGAGAGGGTCCTGTGTTCACAAACCTTGCCTTTGCCGTGGCTGCACTGAGAAAGACGAGCTGAGATTGAAGGTTTTCCCAGGTGCGCCTAGTGGCTGTAATTGGAGAGCCATGGCCGTGATGAAGCCAGAGGCCGGTAGCAGAAAGCAAGCACGGGACAGAGGAGTGAAGGAAACTCCCGGTTGGCATGGCCTGGCCTGAGACACCCATGCTGCAGAAGGGTGTGGGTCCCAAGTGTACCCGAAGCTGAAGTTGAAATAGAAGTCGGGAAGGTGAAGAGGCCTGCAACCACCCTGTTCCTGCAGATGGTTAGTGAAGCTTGGCGTTCAGGTTCATTCTGAAAACCGTGCCGGTATCTGTTGCCGGCTCTCAAGTGTCTCGAAAGTATAAACTGTTCTTCGGTAGGAAAAGTATTCTAACAATGGAAATGTATCACACACACTTCTAGTAAAAGTAGTAGTGCTCATGTAAGAAGAAAGACATCTAATTTTCCATTATTGAACTGTAACCATTGCCAGAATGGTTGCGTGTCCCTAATTAAAGAGGGAACGCTTGCTAAAACATGCCAGACCCCCCCACAACTGGTAAAAAACCAGGTCGAAATCGGAGTTGGGAAGGTGACGAAAACCGACTGTCAAGGAACAGCGGGCACGGACTTGCTTC
Source organism: Ambystoma mexicanum (assembly GCF_040938575.1). Taxonomy (NCBI): domain Eukaryota; kingdom Metazoa; phylum Chordata; class Amphibia; order Caudata; family Ambystomatidae; genus Ambystoma; species Ambystoma mexicanum. The sequence continues at coordinate 1,440,778,996 of NC_090937.1, forward strand.
TCAGTGGAATTGAGCCCTGAAAAGCCTGCGCAACGATCAGAGGAGGACCCCCGACAGCGGGACTGTGGCGAGGCCCGGCCTGACTCCCTTTCTGTATTGCCCCGCACACCTCGTCGTGGCCCAGAGAGAAGCACAGAGCGTGTCTCGTGCTGCGCCCCACGGACCTACGCTGCCGGAGACACCAGCCTGTGCTTCCACGAGAGGAGGCATACGCTCGCCGAGGAGGAAGATAAGTGGCCCCCCCATTGCCCACAGAGCTGTGCACCAAGTGCGGCAGCCCCATGCGGCTGCTAAACCTCCCGCGGGGGGGCCCCTCTAACACTGTGCGAAGTCGGAGCCACAACGCAGCACCACCCACTACCCCTGCGGGAGGCCCCGTCAATGAGGACTACATCCCGACACAGAGCCAGTGAATTACACCCAAAGGCGAGTGAGGGGTGGGGGAGAGAGGGGCGCGCAAGCCTCTAGGAGCCTGGAGACGCTCCAACAAACAGATAACCTACAACCCTGGGCCGATAGCGCCCGAAGAGTAACACTTAACATGTGGGGTCCTTGATTGCCCATAAAATGTCCATAAATCATGCCTCCCATTCACAGCACAGCCGGACCAACCCCAAGAGGTGCACAGACCTGAGAGTCACCTTGCCCCAGACGCCAACATAACATGGGATGCTGACAGCTTTGCAAATTATAACAGAGTACGGAGGATCCATTCATATACTCCTTGGCGCACCCCACTGCACAGCGTGTCAAGACACCAGGGTGACCAGCCCATGTAACTGTGCAAAGCTCCACGGAAGCCCAAGCGCCCAGCTCTTAAAGTGGACAACTATATAAACAAGAGCTGATACATGCCCACAAGTCATACATAACTTCCAATAGCAGTCCCAAGGGAGCCACCCGCCCAGAAGAGGAAGGAAGGGTCACTTTTCCCGTGACCCACATGTCCTGACACCGAAGCACAACAAAGGACCCACATCAATCACCTATCACAGCACACCACCCTACTTCCACACGTTCTACCAGAAAATAAGTAATGGCCCCAAATAAGGCAACTAAAAAGGAACTCACAAGGCTGTCCAGATCGGGGAGATCGAAGCGCCAGTCCACCGCGACTAAGAGCCTCAACAGTGCACACGCCAAACCAACGAGCTGTACGCACCACTCTCCCGCTGCACAGTGACAAGGGGACACTGGACTTTGCCCTGCACCTGGAATCATCCTGAAGCCATCTGGGAGCACTGCAGTGCAGAGGGTAGGGTCCCCGATTCAGGGGCGTGTGCCTCCTCTACTACAGTCACCACTCTATGAACATTAAGGTGAAACTTGCCAGATACGCCTACACTCCAACCCCACCGACCCCTGATATCGTGCCCACAGAGAAGATGGAGACCTCAGAAATGGGTGCAGCTTCCACCAAAGGCAACATCGCAGCCCTGCTCAACGAAATGAAAAACATGGGAGCCAATTTAGGCAGCAAAATAGATAAAATAACACAAAGAATGGATAACATCGAAGAAAGACTGGAAGGAGTTGAGAATAATCAAGCCTCAATACACACGCTTGAATCCCAAATGGACCTCAGAATAAGAGAAATAGAAAGGAGAGAGGAGGAATTCCGACTAAAAAGGGACGATTTATAAAATCGTGAGAGGAGAAACAAGCAATGCTTTTTTGCCATTCCAGAGCGCGAAGGAGAATCGGAAGAAGACCTAAACAAAAAAAACATACAAGACATCATCAAAATCCTGACGGCGGACGAGGATATCGATGAACCTAAAATGGAGAGAATACACAGAGCCGGAGGCCCACCTGGCGGGCCGAGATCAGTCCTCGCCAGATTTCATCGATACCAAGACAGAGCCAGAATACTAGAGAAGGCTAGATCAGACGGGCCCCTTACACTCGGAGGCGCCCAGATAATCATATTTCAGGATCTATCCTCGTTCACTCTAGCGCTGAGACACCTCTGTGGCCCTCTCACGAAATGGCTCTAAGATCAGGGAACACAATATAGGTGGGGATACCACTTCTCTCTCACCTTTGAACACGGCAGCAGAAGGATACAGCTAAGATCCGAAGAAGAAATCTGTGATTGCATCGCCGACCTTCTAGGACCGGCACCAAAGGAAGGAGACCATGAAGGGCCCGAACAGACCAGACAATGATGGGAGCACCAAGGCCCAAGGAGAAAGAGAGAGAAAGGCTCAAGAAAATATAGAAGTGGCAACAACACTCCGGACCGCGACAAATGAGACACTATCACGGAACCCGCGTACCGGAGAGACCCGAAACTCAGAGACGCAACAGGGTTACCTGTCACAAGCCATGCCATCCATCCAGGCTTCACTGCATGGACACTTGTCAGGATCCCGGCGACTCACGCACGTCTGATACGACAATCGACTGACAACGAGTCATGGAACCGCCTGTATCACTACAGTTTTCACTTATAACAGTTATTGTTGAGTATTGAAGTGTTGGGGGGCGGGAAGGGGGCTCAAAATGTTATTTTGATACTAACTGCAACAGTGACCATGAGGTAACGGTGTCCACTGGTGATCCGACATTGGACCGGCTGCATTCACTCAGTCCAATCCGGACGCCTCTAAACCAACATGCAGGCCCTTGTTGAAAAGGGGAAACATGAAGAAAGTGGACAGAGGGCAATGGGTATCACTTTGGAAACCTCTAGGGGGAGGGAGGGAGGAGGGCAAATGAATACAGCACAGCTCCAGGGGGCTATGGGCACCTATCAGCCCATGTCCACTAAGGCGGCATCCAGAGACAGAAGACGGGACTTGATGCGCAATCAAAGAAGACGCACAAATGATAGACAGACATGATGCGATGAGCGACGGGCTTGGCGCAATCAGAATTGGCACATTGAACGTCAAGGGACTCAACTCCTCCACCAAAAGGTCACTGGTTTCTAGAGAGTTCAAGAGGGCAAACAAAGCTAGACATACTTTTCTTATAAGAAACCAGATACTGCTGAGGAGAGGAGAGAAAGGTCCTGCACGCTAAGACAGGCTCTGAATATTGGGGCTCTGGCCCACTCAAGAGAGCCGGTGTCGGCATCCTAATCAGCAAAGAGCTTTGGTTCGAAATTTTGAAAACCTGGGCCAAAGTAAGCAGAAGAGCACTCGTACTGGTCGGCAAAATACAGGGCACCACTATCACACTTGCATCAATATACGCCCCCAATCCCGGGCAGTCCAGGTTCCTACAACACACAGTCCCCAAAGTCATGACTGAAGCAGAAGGCAAAGTGATCTTGGGAGGGGACCTCAACACGTGGATAGACCCAGAATGGGACAGACAAGCCGGCAACCCACTAGCAGCTGCCACACCATAAATCTGGTTGCTCACAGGTTGCAGACATGTTGAACGCCTACAAACTCAAGGATGCATGGCGACACATAAACCCACTGCAGACAGGCTTCACGTTTTAATCCACGCTGCATGCCAAGTACACGAGAATCGATTACCTATACGTTACCCCAGACCTCACCGAGGCGATGTCCACATACGGTACATCCTCAGTAACATGGACGGACCACGACATGGTCATGGCCACCATCAGTCGGATGGCGCTCTCCCCCACAGAAGCTCGAAATGGCGTTGCAACAAGACACTCTGGAAGGACCCAATATTATGAGATCAACTTAGGCAGGACATCGAACAGTACTTCGAGCAAAACAACACAGGTGAAACCTCCGTAAATACAGTATGGGAAGCGGGCAAAGCCACGTGGAGAGGGATACGCATTAAAGAAGGAGCAGCTAAGAAAAGAGAATGCCAACTCATAGAAAACAAGCTCTGAAACAAAATGACCCAACTGGATCACAGTACCCAATCAGCCAGCGCTGATAGAAGCCGAAAAATAGAGGAAGCCAACGACAGGGAGGAACTGCAGCAATTAGAAACCAATCGCATCGTCCGCAAGATTCAATATCTAAAACAGAAACAATACGAAAAAGGGGACAAGGCAGACACACTACTCGCCGCAATACTACGAGGGCAGCGCAGGGAAAGATGGGTGTCAACAATACAAAGTGAGGAAACGTCCCACGGAAACCACCCGTCCAATATCCCAGAGATATTCGCCAGCTTCTATGAGAAACTATACAGCTCAGAGGTCGCCCACACCCAGAGGTGATTACAGAATATATGAACAAGTTATCCCTTCCACGCCTACCCCCGGACATAACGCAAGCCATCGACCCCCCCATCACAGGTGAGGAGATAGAAGAAGCAATCTTTCATAGACACCCTCCTTCCATTCATGGCCAAGCTCTTCAATAACATCCTCCAACCAGGCGCAGCTCCAGAATCCTTCTCCGAGGCGCTCATAACGGTTATCCCTAAGGAAGGCAAGGACCCCAAACTATGCGCATCATATCACCCGATTTCCCTCCTAAATACGAATGCCAAAATCTACACAAGGATCCTCACCGCGCGACTGGAGTCACATATGCCCGCCATAATTCACAACGATCAGGTGGGATTCATCCACGGCAGACAAGGTACGGACTCTACCCGGAAGACCCTTCACCTCATACATGAAGCCAAGAAAATGCCGAACACACCCGCACTATTATCAATGGACGCGGAGAAGGCGTTTGATAGAGTCGAATGGCACTTCCTGGAAGCTACGGTACAGAAAATAGGCTTGGGCCCTGCACTCCGACGAGGAATTAAGGCTGTTTACACGGTATCTCGAGCGTCCGCCGTAGTGAACTCCCGGTACTCACGCTGGTTCCCCCTGAGTAGAGGGACAAGACAGGGTTGTCCCCTCTCGGCAATATTATTCGCACTGTCGCTGGAACCGCTGGCGCAAACGCTTAGGACAAACAACGGTGTGGAGGGGAGGGGAGGCTTCTGTTCCTCTATTTCGTATTGCAACGCCCACAGCCTCACAGCTGCGTGTGTTTAGATGCGAGTGTTTGGACCACGGCGCCTCGTTACCGTCTCCATGACAACGTTTAAATCAAACACACAGACAAGCGCGTGCACGTCTCTCTTCAGACGGCAGGACAACGCTGGAACTCTAGAGGCACGATGGACTTTTGCGTTTCGTTACGCATCTAAACACACGCAGCTGTGAGGCTGTGGGCGTTGCAATACGAAATAGAGGAACAGAAGCCCTTGGGGCTTGTAAACACTAGAGAGAAAACGCATTTAAAGCGATCAGCTTGATGATGTAATCAAGTGCCTATACACAGCCCTGACGAAGGTTCTAACCGAAATGCATTGGCAGAATGTATATTGATGGCAAAATATGATCGCCCAACACAGTATATTGTGTATCAACAATTATATAAACACGGGAATGTGAATAAACATTCCTGGCTAAAACTATACAGATACACCTGACTTTTTTGATTTAATTAGATTAATATATTGAAGAAGAAATCGAACTTTTTGGAAAATTTGCAGCCCTATAGAGGGGCCAACTGAGATGCGCCAGTTGTAATAAGGCAGAGTTGCCTTGTTTTTTTGTTTTCTATTGGTGCACTAACATATTTTATAGAATTCTGCAGTTGTCTCTGTTAACATTCTTCAATGTGCCAGTGGGCAGTTTCCAATGATTCTTCTGGTCTTGCGTTTTAGAGATTATCTTCCTCCCTAGTTTCTTGTGAATGGAGAATCGTCAGAAGCCCTATATAAGCATTTGCAATGTCTTGTGTATTTTTTAGCTTCTCCTGTTTCTTGATTCACGTTAGCATGAGTTATTTCTTTCACATATTGATTTATTGTGGGCCGACTGTTATATATTCTACTGCACTTTCTGTGGACCACTATTTTACTGTGCAGTTCCAAAGATGAACTATGAACACTTTCTTCAATTTTAACCTTCAATCATGTTTTTTTTTTAATTCTTTAGAGGGGCTCGTGATCCCTGCCCAATTCCCAATTGACCATTAAGTTCTCAACATGTGCTATTTCCTTTTGAGGAAGCCAAAGACAACTTACCACAAAGCAGCCTCCCAATTAATTATACGTCCGTAATATGCTGGACAGGACCTCGTATGAATTATAGGCTCAACCAAAGTCGTTCCTTCTCGCTAATATTCAACAGCATCCTACTCACTTTTATTGTTTTTTTGCAAAGTGTTGTTTTACTATTTGTATATCATTGATACATGTGGCTGCCACAGGTATTTTAGAATGCCACCTGCACGCTCTTAATTTTCCATAGACCTTCCTGTAGAATAAGACTCAAACCCCCCTGCTTTTCGGTTTGGTCAGTGATTTTAATCAAGTGCAAAAAAGTGTGATTGAGTAATATTTTATCACCCGGTTGTTAGAGGGCTGATCCTCTGTCAGAGGATTTTAGACTGCAAAAGAGTAAAAGAAAGCATCTCACTTGCAGATCCAAGTTGTTTCATCCATTCGTTTGATACAGAGCGGGGCAATGCCGTGCAGAATAATCGAACACGGGCCACTCTGAGTCCTACTTCACCTAACGTTATCTGCAAGGGTATGGTTTGGAAATGATATGAACACATTTCAGCGCTCTGTGTCACCTCTATTGGGCTGCAACTTTGCTATGTGCCAGTGCAGGAACTCTCATTTCTTCAACAAGAAAGACTAGTCCTCTTTCTTTGTTGTGTGATCACAGGCAGATGGTGTTCACCATAGGTGTACTGATCAAGCTCACAGAAGAGGTCACTTCCGCTTTCCACTTAGAAACTGTCCAATGATCATTGAGCACAAAGGAGTTCTCTGTTTCCTGACGTGGCCTGTGAAACCAAAGAACCACCTGCCTGCAGTTAACTTGGAGATGAAACACTTATGCTGGAATTGACACGCTCCACTGAGTACCATCTGATTTCACATTTGTATTAATACTATTATTTTTTATTGTATTGGTTATTTATAAGGTGGCAATCATGCAACACAACTCACTACTGGGCACATAGAGAAGGGAAAGGCGTGTGGGGTTGCGTAGGGTAAGCGAGTAGGAGGTAGGAAGGAATGGGTAGAAGTGAAATGTTCGCAGGATGGTGATCCCTATACATTCTTGAGTCTCTTTACTGCTTTAGGTGGCAAAGAACAGAACATTTGATGAAAAGGTAGGAATTATTGGTCCATGACATATGGGGCTGCAGTTTCCATTTAAGTACTAAGAAACAGCTGGAAAATTGCACACAAGCTTTTTGCAAAAATCCTTAAGTAAATAATGAACTATAGTTAAAGTCATATTTTTTGTAAACGCCACTACCCCCAAACCCCCTCCAACCTCTGGGGGCATTCGTGACAGACAGCTAAGGTTTTCTAGCCGGTTTACACTACCAATTCTCATGGCCCAAGGCACTCAACACACATAACTCATTCCCTGGAGAAGCACAGGCCTCTTGCAAGGGTAGGAAGAGAGCAGATGGTCGCAAGAAACGAAGAAAGGAAGACAGAACATATTTTCTATGCAGCTACATTGAAATGCACAAGGCAGTAGAAAAGGCAAGCAGGCCCCGAGTTCCCAGTGATGCAACATCGCCCCACAGTTTGCTTTTGAAGTAGGTGCTACAGTCAGGAGGGGCCAGTGGTTTAGTTTTATGAGGCATAATCCAACATTTACATGTATTTCTTAAGCTGGAAAGAAAACTTAGCATAACAAAGACTCTGAAGCAAGTTTTGTTCGCCTTCTTTCTTGGGTCTGTGCGTTTAGGCTGGCCAGCTCTGTAAGCGGCAGCTGTTCGCCAACACCCCAACGCTGGACCCTGCCTGTTTTTGTTCTGGGCACAAAGACGCGCCGTTCCTCTGGAGTGCTGCAGCTACCGGGCGCGGGGGGAATTATCCGTGCGGCCAGTGTAGCACCCACTTAGAAAGCGCCGTGGAAAATTGCTGTACTTAAAAAGTGGCGTAATTGATGCTGAGAGCGTCTTTTGCTTCTGGGACCTCCTTTCATTCCAAATAAAGTCTGCCGCTTCCTTCTACTGCAGCCGTGCCTTACTTCTGAACAAAAACATAGCCATGTCCAATTAACCCAGAAAACAATGGCGCGGGAAGAGGAGTAATTAAGAAGTAACTCACGAGGAAAGAGACATCATTATCAGGAGTTTAAGTTAAGAACGTTTGCCTCCTAAGTGTTCTGCAAGCACTTGATGGCCTAACTGTGCGCAATAATTTATTCTGAAGTACATTTTATTAGACAAAGTGGGATAAATTAGCGCTTGGTGAGGTTGGTTATCTAGCTTGTTTGCCTTATTTTTAAAGGTGTGTGCTTATGTACCTATAGTTTATTAAGCGCACATATAACAAGGCATTAGGACAAGGACAGCACTGTTGAAAACAGCGACCTATAGAATGGAGTCACCTACAGTAGAAACATTAACATACTGAACACGTCGTGAACGACGAAACCTACAATCAGGGTGTAATGATGTCCCTGCGCTCCCATTGGATGACCAGAGACGTCCATGCAGGTGCCGTACTGTCTTTGAACCTCATTAGTGGATTTCCAACAACCCACGCTTGAAAAAATGAGTGATGAAATTGGTGACTGTGACCTTCTGGGAACGTCTGGTCTGGGGCTGAAGACCCATGTTTAGTACAAAATGGTGACGCCACATGGGATAGACTGTTTCCACACCCTTTAGTCATATAACTAAGGACGTCCTAGTTCTCCACGTCACTCCCCTTCTTTCCCCTAACCCTAAATCTGCCTCTAACATAACGAAGCTGCCTGCGACGTTAAGTCTCCCCTTTCTTAAACAGTGAGTTCACGTTAACCCCTCTCTTCGATGAGCGTTACTGCTTTTATTCAGGTCCTGATAGGACGCTCACATATATGTATTTCTGAGCTCACTCCCGACGTGTTTTGCGTCACAACTTTCCATTCCTCAAAGATGCTTCACTATCACCTAGATAGGAGTCTTTCGAGTCACGTCCAATCCCTCCATTTCTATGAGTCCTCCGCTGTGTCTCTTCCACTACCCGCATTTTTTAAATGGAACATGTATTGAGTGATGATGATTCTCTCTCCATCTCCCACTGTGATCATGGTGCCATATCTCGTGCGCCACCCACCGCCAGGAGTTCAGGCATTCAGGCATAAATGTGGTTCTTTATTCTCTGCTGAGATTGCTTCACCATCACTTGATCACCTACTTCGTTGTGTCCACCCTTGGCTCCTCTTCTGTCGTCAGCCAGTCTATTCATCGTCCTCTTTTGCCAGCATCCATTTCTCTGACCTGATGGTCCTGATCCCTGAGCTCTTCTCTCTCTGTCCCTTGAGGCAGCCGTGTTCTGATTCTCCGGCCAAACATTAGATCCATTGGGCCACACCGCTGTGGTGCCATGTGGAGTGTGTCAGTAATCTCGCAGCAACTGGTATATTACTTGTTTTAACGGTTTGTCAGTGACGTTTGCAAATTGTAGTGCCCTCTTTATATTTGCCATCAATCGCTCAACCATGCCATTGGCTGTGGCCATAGTGGCGTGATGTTTTAGGTGTTTGAAACCCATGTATTATGCGAAATTTACAAAGTCCTCGCTCATGAATGGTGGACTGTTGTCCAACTTGATGATTTTCGAGATACAATAGGCCATCAGTATATGGTCCAGAACCGGGATGAGGCATGTCGCTGCTGTGGAAGCCACTAGCTGTATTTCAGGGACCCTTCAGTATTCATTACCACCAACACATTCAATCCATCTCTTAATGGTCCAAAAAAAGAAATTGCTACCTCGTCCCACACATCTTCTGGCAGTGTTGACATTTGCAGTGGGATAGCCCGGGGCAACCACACAGCATGTAGCAGACTATTGTAGCATCTCGACTCTGATGTGGAGCTTTGGGAACCATATTTCCTGCGTAAGTCATTTTTTTGTTGACACTACTCTTCAAAGACCTTCATGGGCTAGGTCGATGACCTGCTGATGTAGTGACATAGCCAGTACAATTTTGCACCCTTTAAGGACTATGTGATCCTCCATGGCGTGAGCTCTTCTTGGACTAGTGTTATATTGTTTACATCTTCCTGCGTGGCCCGTCTTTATCCTTGGCCATTTCCTTTGCATGTCCCATCTTCCCAGTTGCTATACTCTAGCAATAATGGCCAACACCAGATCTTGTTCAGATTTGCTTTGAAGAGTGGCCCAGTCGATCGGGAAAGGTTTCATCTAATACATGGCGTAATTGATGTAGGTGTCCGCAATCAAGTGTTCCACCCTCGCTGATTCTGTTGGGGTAGCGGCATAAGTAGTCCGCTGGATTCTATTACTTTTCCGGCTGGTGTCCAATTGTGAATTTTTAATCTTGTATGTGCAAACCATATATCTCAGCAGAATTCTAGGTTTTGATTTCTCACCCATATCTGGTGAAAAGTCATTGATGGTCAGTGGCAATGGTAAAGGCCTTTCCATAGAGCAAGAGGTGGAAATGATCACAGGCCTATACCACTGCCAGGCTCTCCTTTTCTGCTTGGGAATATGCCTGTTCTGTGACCGATAAACACCAGCTTGAATAAGACACAATGAATCTAGTGTGTGGTGTCTTGGGATTGTGTTGGGTCAGGCTAGGTCCCAGTCCTACGGGGCTGGCATCTAAGGTCACCTCTGTTTCTCTGGTGCAATTGAAATATGCCATGTCTTCTGCTGATGGGATGTTTTTTTGAATTGTTTCAATGCTGTCTGTCATTCTGGCATCCACCAAAACACTTGCCTGTCCTTGGTGAGCTCTCGTAGTGGGGCACTCACTATGGCATAGATTTTGACATATCGGGAGTAGTAGCTCGCCAATCCCAGAAATGACCGTAGCTCTAAGATATTATTTGCCCTTGGGGCTTCATTGAATGCGGCCACTCTGTCGAGGTCCGGTCTCATGCCTTGTTTGGAGAATATGTGCCTGAAGAATTTGAGTGTTCTTTTTCGAAATTCACATTTGTCCCTGCTACGGGTCAACTGAGCTGCTTGAAACGCTAAACAGACACAAGTGTGTCATCATGTTCTCTCATTGATTTTCTGAACACCAAGATGTCATTGCTGTAATTTAAACAATTTGGCACATGCTTCAACACTTGATAGATCACAAACGTGGTGATATAGTGGGACTCAGCGGCCAGATCCAGCTAATGATAACCTTTCTTAAGGTCCTGTTTCGAAAATATAATAATACGTGTATCATGCCTGTAATTGTGGGTGCCTGGTGTTGTTCACGCGGTATTGCTTCATTGATCTTCTCATGTCCACACACAGTCATATGGACCTCTCTGCTGACTTTTTCAGGACTGGTACTATAAGGGATAGCCAGGGGTTGGGTGCCCCTGCTGGCTCATTGACATTTTCATCCAGAAGTCTTCTTATTTCTCCTCCACCTTTCTTTGAATGTTAATCAGTATGCCCTGATAGCGTTCGGCCACCGTTCTGATCAATGTGTACTTGTACAGTTTAGTCATTTTCCCAAACCTTTGAACAGCACTGGAAATGCTTTCCATTATAATCAAAGAGGATACACCCAATCAGGTAATTAAATGAAGCTTCATTCAGGAGCTAATGTCAGGCTGCATCTTTCTCCACTGGCCAGTCCTTTTACTACCACAGTTCTTCTTATAACATTCTCAAGCAACTAGATTCTTATTGTCACTAAGGGCAGTGGTCCATGTGGAATGGGGGTAGGGTCACAGGAGCACTGGTGAGTGAACATGAACTATGTAGAGTACAAACTATGTACAATTTACAATACACCCCCTTCCCATTGAACAAAAAGGAGGAAACCTGTTCAGGGAGATTTACACAGATTAGGTTTTCACAACACGTTCTTTATTCCAAATTCTGCCCAGCCCCCTCCAGTCAGACTGCAATACCAAGATCTTCTAACATTGTCCTGGTTTCAGAGAATGTATTATCAGTATTCCTGGTACACCTTGGGAGTTTTACCTTTACCTCAACCCCCTTCTTGACACTCTTCAAAGTACAACCATGTCTCACATCATACCACCTTTTGTTCTGCTCACCCTTATGTCTCATCTTTTCTTTAACTGACTGGATATCCACACCCACAATTTTTGCATGTCCCATCCATCCACGTATCAATGGGGTGTTAGGCTTCCGACCATGCATCAGCTCAAAAGGAGTGACACCATTAACTGGATGGGGTATGCTCCTATTCTGAAATACTCTCAACCTCATCTCCTTCCCCCAATCACCATAAAATGCACTGCCATGCGTATTCCATCCATAAGTTTCCTATTAAATCTTTCTACACATCCATTCCTTTGCGGATGGTAAAGCTCTGTCCTCTTGTGTATGACCTCATTCCTGACCAACCAACTAAGAAACTCACCCGAAATTAATAGTGGGCTATTGTCCGACACAATTACCGCAGGCCAACCTTCTGTAGAGGAGCAGCTGAATGCCTCTGCAGGAAGTCCCACCCCTATTCTGCCTATATGTTGGAAACTGGAAATTATGACATGTGCAATGCCAGTAATGGTGCCTATCCCACGAAGAGCCTTTGAGACAAGGTATCCAGAGAAAACCCTATATGATGTATCCCCAAAGAGATGACGGTCTCCTGAGGGAGATCCCTGAAGAAGTGTGAAGATGTGAAAAGGGAAGGCTAGTGACATCAGAAGAAATGAGGGTGATGCACTGAGAAGGAAGACCGAAGAAGAAAATGCATAGACCTTATAGAATCTGATGGCCAAGTAAAGAATCGAGAAGACTTTCATGTGCGGAATGAAGATTGCACGTGTGAAGAAGCACTGCAGAAAATGCAAGCAATTTTAAAACTATACAGATGCTGTAATGCAAGTAATCGTAAGGACAGGCTATACGTAGTGAATAGACTGCAGGCGGTGCCGAAATTATATAGAGTCTGGACATTTAATGTCACAATTGTAGTAAGCTCAACCCGTGGAGAAAGGAGGATTGATAACTATGTGTGTGTCGCAGCAAAGAAATAAGCCAAAGCTAGAAGATGCACCAAAGAAAGGCTGTTTTGCTTGTTGTCAAAGGCTAAGGCAGCCAAAAATGGTTATCAGTCCTTGAAGAACAGTGAATGTGAGATGCTGAGGCGTTACCTGATAAGTTGCAAAGAGAGAACCCCATGAGTGCCAAGTTTCTTTATTCAAGAACATTAATTGCTATAATATGGGCCGATTCATGGTCTCCTGTCACGTGAGTCCAGGATGGAAATAGAAGTGAGCATGTTTACCTGAACCTTGATAAGAATATGCTCACAGTCCCTTATATTCCCAGAGAAGAAAAGCTACTACAAGGCCAAGTTCAAAGACAACCTGAATAGAAGAAGGCATGAGCGCTGAGAGATGTTGGTCTAATTGGGTGGGGAGGTACGGCAAGTCCATCCACCAGCACCTGGGGTACCAGTTTACGTGCTGCTAGTGAATCGAATGTTCTAGAAGGGTACAAGCGTGCCAACCAATTGTAGAGGGCTATATAACGAAGGGATTTATAGTTTGAGAGACAATGATGTATCGTGTTTCTAATAACTGTTGAAGACGACTTGCACTAGGGGAGGGCATAAGTTGTCCACCTGAATGTAGAGACCCAATCACAATCCAATCTCTTATAGAAAGTATACTTATATATTCCCCTTGAACCAACCACAATCCCACATACTTTTTCTTAGTTTGCCACGCAGTATGGCATCACGTCTTTAATTAAATACTTTGAGACTATGCTGTGCGATGTCCGTTAATGTCCATTGTAACTCCCTGTTTTAGATAATTGAGAATAAAACATTTTGCCAACTTCAGTATTATTATTTGGCGTAAGAGTTATTCTCCATCCCATCCATCATACAATGTGTTGCTTCGATTAAAAGGACCATAAGGGTTCACTTGGTAGCATGCCGAATGGTTTCGAAGTAAGACCCGTCGACCAGTAACGCCAGTATTTCAGACGATCGGGTACCCTCCGCCACCTACCCGGAAAATCGCAGGGTTTCCTGTGAAGAGCGGCCGATATAGAATTCTTGCAAGAAAATCGAGACAGTGGGATGGGTCCCTCTTTAACGAAATCCCTCCTGGTTTCCACAGTTGCTTTGCAGACAGAAGGCGAAAGTGGTTGATTGGTGGAGGGAGTCGATACCTAAGGCCTTGAGCTGAACAAACAAATGGTGAGTAGACTAAGCGGGATGGCAAACTGAGGGGATGGGATTGTGGTAATTTAGAAAGTAACAAAGAAAGTAACGGGAGATTTTGTTTTGTGTAACTAGAAAGAGAGAGAGAGAGAGAGAGAGAGATTCCTAACCCACGGGGGTTCAGAAGAAATTGTTATACACTTCAGTTGAAGTAAACTAGGCTACGTATAGGACTGGTCCATACAAGATAAAAATGTAAATCCTGTAAGGATTTTTTTAGGAGCAGAGATAAAGAGTGGTCACTAAGAATTAATGTGAAAAGTCGACTAGTCTGTTGGTTTGTGTATGTGTGGTAAATTATGGTGTGGAAGAGAGACAATTGTCTAAGGAAAATTGAGAAAAGGTCAAGGAGACATAGTGTCTATCTAGAGAAACTGTCGGTACAGAATCAGAGGTAGACTGAGATTATTGAAAAATAGAGGTTTTGAGGGGCGATTTTTGGAGTGCGCTCCTATTTGTTGTTTACACAATATTTTTGTAAGCACTGGTAAACATTGACAGTCAATTGAGACCTGTCACAATGCGAGACATTACTCCTATGATGCATTTATGTAAGACATTGCCAAAACACATGCCCAAGCTCAATCAGTACAGTGCAGAATGGGTGACAGGCATGGCAGATAAGGTGTTCATGCCATAGCCACAAGGGGGATCATTGTTGAAAGCAGTATTGCAACACATGCCCATATAATTGCACGCTGTGTACACGGGAAAGAAATTTGAGAAAAGGCTAGCTATCTTAGAACTTTGGAAAATGTATCAAGAAGAGAGAAAGGATCTGCCACCTGCGGAGTGGATGCTTAACGTGTGTAAGGAGGAAGGTGTCGAGCCTTGTGCTCCCCTTGCCTCATCTTAGGTAAAAAGGCAATAGCACAGAAAACATAGGATTGGCCATTAAAAAGGAAATGAAATGGGTGATGTGATATAGTAATCCAATATACGAACCGCCTGCTTATAGTAGTGACGATAGTCCAGAGGAGACTAAGAGAAAAGAGGAGATCTTTAAGTTCTTAAAAAACAGGGAAGAGAAAAGTGAGCGATCAAATGTATCAACAAACATAAAACGGGAGATTAGGAGAAGGATAAAACGGACGAAGTAACACTCGTACAGAATGAAAGGATGGGAGGACAGATATTATTCAAACTAGATGGGAAGAGCATTGGAAAGGGAAGATCAAGACGAACAGGATAGGAAAGACAGGGAGCGAGAAAAGAGATTAAAAGAAGATGAGCATAAAAGGAAGAGCAGACAGCAGCAAGAACAGATGTATTAGGAGGAGCAACAAAGGAAAGAAGAAAGGGCAGGGGAGAAAAGGGAATGTGATAACAGACAGAGAGCAATAGAAGGAAGGGATAGGCAAGAAAGAAAAAGAGAAGAGCAGGAAGCACAGAAATTAAGCAATACAAGAATGCAGAGATGAAAAGAAGGGGAAGCAAGAAGAGCAGGGGTAAGGACAGAAGAGATAAGAAAAGAAGAGGGAAGAATTAGATGGGAAGCAAAAATAGTTAAGAGAAGTAGATGAAGAATTAGAAAGAAAGAGGAAATAGCAGGAGCACAATATTGACCGCATTCTAAAGGAATTAATTGAGCCAAGTTCAGCAATACAATGAGGCAGTATAGAAGAGTTCCTCCCATTACATGGAACACCGTCAGGGCCATCTACAGGAACCCTACAAGAGAACTTCTATATAGGAAGCACCAGAGATAGGATTGATAAAGCCTATCTGGATTTAAAAGAAGGTGGCAAAGCGGGAAGCCGAGGGAAAGGAGATCAAACCCTAGTCTTCCAATCACGAAGCAAAGAGAATTATCCATTCAGTCTTGAGCATAGAGCCTTTAAAGGAATAGTGATCTCGAAAATGGTATTGTCCCGAGCGTTCCAGCTTGTGGTTTTAAGCAAACTGTGAATGATCGCAAAAACATTTCCTATGCACCTTACCTTAGTTTTCTGCACTTTTACACATGCAAACTGAGGCAGCGGGGCGTGGCCATTTTGTGCTAAACATATCCGTTGCCGCATCACCCTAAGTTGAACTGCCCTTGTGCCACTAAATCATCTTCCCTGCCCCTGAAGCTGACATCACTATTCCTAGCGATATTCTCCACCTATTTTCATGACATTAGTGGGCAGCGTAGCCAAATGCACCCAGTCATCACCTACATCTTAACGTTAGTTGACGCAGAACCCGGAATATCAACACACATCCTCTCACAGCACAGCACGTCCCAAGTCAGAATAGAAAACACTATTTTTAAAGGAAACACTAATACTCTGCAATTTATAATGTGCTTTTATTTCACAATAAATGCTCCGAGAACATCCACCAATTTCCGTATTCAACCACATTTTTTATTTCTTTCTATTCGAACATCAAATCTTTATCATGCGGCACACAGTGTTTCTTTCAGTAGAAGAAGCACATTGGACGCACCTTGAATTGCAAGGCTTTGGCATCAGCTTCTTGCTAGACCACCCTAAACGATGTCAGGTTGCTCCTTGTTGCTGGTACTGTGAAGGGGCATATTGGTCTGGGGTGATCGTCCCACATAAGCATCATTGTAAGCCAGCCATTTAGATGTATCTGCCACTGCCTGCTGAAGAACACCTCACTGGGAATCTGGAAAGGATGACATTCACAGAAAGGCAGGATGTAGCTGTGTAGAAAACATAACAGAATTATATCTCAGTAGCCGTTCTAATTTATCCATTTACCCTTTAATTCTGCACCGTGTGAAACCTAATAATGAACACAAATCAGAAACAATGGAAACACAGAGAAAACATTGTGGAAAGTTGGTGTCTATGATGTGCCTGAGAGGTTAGTGCTGTGGAGTATGTTTAGCTCACAAAGGGACGCTGATGCTGAAGCTGACAGAAGAATTCGAACAACACATAGACAGCATTATAAGGGAATATTAGCAACGAACTTGGCGTTGGTCGGACCTGGGGAAACCAGACATGGACTCCATGCATTTTGGTGCTGGACTGCCCATGTGCCCGGGACAAAGTCAAATACATACAGGCTGTGTTTGCGTATCGTCACAATATGCCCCAACCAACAACCCATTACAATATAAGCCAGCAATACCGGTCAGAATATGAAACCTTGACTCATTCATCTATAAACTTGTCTACAGTAAAACTTACATTTGATTTGATATTTCAATTCTCTTAGCGTAACGCAGAGTGTCCGTTCAGATCAACAGTTTTCATAAAATGCAATTACATGTCCTTTGTCCAGTTTTGAAATGGTGAACCTTATCATTTTTGTGGGTATTACACACCTCCTGTCATTCAATCCATAGCGAATCCTCCCTTTCTTCCAAGGACGAATAATTATCGAACCTTCTTAGGAGCGTGTATGCTAAATTTCCTTTTGGTGAATGAAAGCCACAAATCAAAAACATACTGAACAGGATGAGTCGGTGTGAACAGCCCACAAGCAACATCAAACGCAATGACCTTCACTCCCATGGGAGTAATTAGCCCGGCTGACCAACGTGGGATTTGAAATATGTTTGAAAAACAAACAAATAGTTTGCTGGCATCCACCAATGCCGCACTATCATGAATATTTTTTTACTCTTCTATATTGATAGTGATTTAGTTATTTTATGACAAAAGTTCCAGTTAGTGTCCTCCCCATTGTCCTATCTGCGTTTTCGCGGATGAATGTGCTCTGCTGATAACATGAAACACTGACAAGTCATAAATCCAAGTGCCCTTCCATCTCCACTGAACTTCCCGCGCACTAACACATGTTGGAGGAGAGGCGGTATATCCCATCCCCCTGCACCATTCTCATACCGGACAAATGACATATAAGCTAAGGTGGGAGACATCTCCACCCCTCCTATACCTATCTGCATCACGCATGTTTCATGTAAGTGTATTAACACTGTGCTAATGTGTATTCTTTGAACTCCATTTTGTTTCCTTCCAAATGCCTTCTTTTTCGAGGTCCTCTGCCCCTCTGGAGAACTGTTCACTCTCCCTCTCTCAGTGCCGATCACAGCCAGCCCCCAACACCTCTGTCCTCTATCAGCTCAGCGCGTCTCCTGTTCTCACGGAAATGCAGCTATTCATTTTTGCAAGTAGTGAGTATCGTGCCCTGACAAAATGTGCTCACTCAAGAATGTGAGACCAAGGCCTGCTCCAACCCCTCCCTGCCAGGCCGCGGTCCCCTGAACCCATGACCCCTATTCCCTTTGAACGCATCTGGTCACCAGACCCTACCCCCGCATCACCTCAAATTCACCTACCATATACCTAATCTAGAGTGGTCATATATTTTGGTAACACTAACACCTATCCCCACTGTGTTTGAAATCGTAAGATTCCAAAGGCCGCAAATCAAATGGGAAGACACAGAGTTACACTGTATGTCATCCTCCAATAGGCACTTCTTGCAAAACAAATGGACAAAGAGGATTCATTTGAAAAGACAATTTGGACTTTTAATAGCTTTGAAATTCAAGTTACATAGATTTCTATTGGTCATGTATAATGTACAAACATTATGGAACATACACATCGCTGCTAATCATTTAAACCGGGAAGTCAACTGTTCAACAAATTCTGCTTTTGGTGGACAGGACACATTTGCAATGTTTTGTGGCAATGTGTGTCCTAGGAACAAAATCATGATTGATTCCATGAGTATGCATGTCCAACACAGTCAAAGTGAGATCTTTCACAAAATCGAATTCCATTTTCCTGGTATATTGGCTTGACCACCCATTTTCTTTTTGCAAAGGCCATTGGTAAAGAAACATCCTAAGGTTTCCTGCAGTTCTCGATTGTTCTCTTCCAATGTTCTTGTTATGGGCTAATACCGCTAGTAATGTTCGATATTTCATACCATCTATGCCGAAATGCAACCTCTTGGGCCTGTACTTTTGGCACATATTGTGGAACACCGCCAAATCTCTGGTGTGACAGAATTCTGTGAGTCGCTTCAGGTCTCTTGAAAGAGTTTTATCAAACACAATCTTCTCAAGAGTTTTGTGTGGAGGTGAAGATGGAACCAACCACTTCTTCTTGTGTTCCTGTTCTTCCGATAAAGGTCCATGGGCACATTGGTGAAAATGTTGGTTTTCATGCCATGAGTGAACATTGGAACAGTGTTGCATCAATGAGCGACATTTTTCAAGTAGAATTTCCACAGACTCATCACAAGTTTTGGAGCTCCACCAAAGATGGTTGCTGAAAGACTGGCACCACTGTAAAATATTTTCAGAACCCTTTTTTTTACCTGGAGCTGTGATTTTTCAATTGATTGATTTGGCAACGTGCCATACATCAAATTGATGGCAAATGTTTAGAAACTGCTCTTGCATGTCCTTGTCTATTGAAACATGTCTGTCAGTGGCTATGAGGTCTATTTGCATTTCCCTCGATTGCAGATATTCTAGGGATTTTATGAAACCATGTTTCTCCATGGCCACTGAGGATTTACATTCGGACACCTGCATGACCACCAAACTCACAATTGTTTTAGTTTCCATGTCGTGAAAGTGGTATGTGCAGTACTTTGCTGAAAATCCGGGGCTTTCACACTGTCCATCGCCAGCTATCCTGAACCGTTTGCCAGAGAATGTTCTTTCAATTGACATTTGTTCAATTTTCCAGGCTTGACTAATAGTGGGGAATAAAAATTCTCTTTGATATTTGTAGCACTGCGTTTTAGCAAGGAACTGAAGTCCCACAAATTGACAGAAACTGGACAAATTTCGAAAAGTAGAGCCACTGCAAAGTAGAGCTGCTGAACACAGTAGATTTCCAGCTGGCACTTTACCCAGCATCGGTTCAGTGGACCATGGAAATGTATCATGGAGGTCGGCACAGGTGGCTTGGATTTTCAGGTTAGTGCCTTGTAATGCACGTGTCACATTCACCAATGGCTCCCCGCATATTTCCCATCACTGGATGCACACATTTCAGCACCAGTATAATCACTACCAGGCTGTCGAATACAATGTATTTCTGTTCCTTTATTGGCCAATCGACCTGCATGATTGTGGTTTGTGACTCAACTGTGGTGGACAATTCCCCATATCTAGGCAAACTGTAGTCGAGATCTTTGGCAAGTTCCTCAGTTAATTGCGTTGAAGCTTCAGTCTCTGTTAGTTAAGCTTGTGTTATTTGCACACAAATTGGAGGAACTGTCAACATCAAAAGTTCATTGGGTGGACCTTTTTTGCAGGTGTAGATTGTGTCAAGTGGTCCTCGAGGAATTCCAGTGCATCTGCTTTATATTCAGTTTCATCTTCATCTTGTCGAGTTCTCACATTGTAGCAATGGTCCAACAACACTTTGCTAGCTCCGCCGGTCACATTCAATTCATTGTCTGGCCATTGGAGATAAGCATCTCGAGTCTGCTTATTGACTGGACCACGCTGCGCCTCAATAGTTGTTGCTCCATGGTGAAATCTGTTTGGCAAGCAGCATCTTTGGTTTCATTTATTGTCTGTGTCTTTATACTTCTTTTCCTTCTGGGCATCTAGGACATAGGTTGTAATGTAAATCACACATACAGTAGATGGCACTTTAAAGAAAAAAAACATGTTATGAAGAAACCACCCGACCAAAACACTTCGAGAAAACAAAACATTTATTTTTATTTACCCTTGTTTTCTTTACATTCTGTGAAACAGTGGTCTTCTCTGTAACGACCGCACCAGCAAGCTGGTCCACTGCCTCTGATCTATGTGCCTCCTCTTTCATTCCCGACCTTCTATACATTCCTTGAAGAGAATATAAAAAAAAAGAATCAAACCTTTTTTTAATTAAAAACTTTCATCGCACACATCGCTTACATACATACCCTCGTAAACAGTGTACATCATTTAGTCAAAATATACATTTAGAATTTCACCTGATGGATGGCATGTGTACTCGATCAGAGATCACTATGCCAAACATACTGATTGTAATGTTGCCCTCAAACATTTTGCAATGTATTCTGCATTAGAGAGAAATTGTAAAGTTAGAACTGAAATGATAAAAGTTTGAAAGACTGCACGTTTATAAGAATGTCACTGTCTAATAGTATCCTATGTTGGATTTACTTTCTTCATTCAAAGGAACCGTCAGTATGCATACCTCATACTCTGGATCAGCTCCATAGGATGATGTAATTGTAGTCGAAGTACCAGCATCCCCCTGAACACAGTACTTGTTTTAGTATGGATTAAAACAGTGAAATTAAACAGAGACAATGGGATGCAGACAATGGTACATATAAAGAGAACCCCTTAAATGACACATAGTCTAAACAACTGACAGAATACATAAACAATTTCATATTATGTGAAATTCCAAGCATAATGCATTCTCATAATTGAAAAGAGAAATAAAATATCACCTGATAGGCGCTAAAAGTTGTTGTTGACACCGGAAAAGAAATGGATGCAGAATCTTGCTCCTTCATTTTCAGTGCATTGTCACAAAGTGTTCAAAGGGAAAATTAGATTTGCATTAGATATGTGGGAACATCCAACTCTTGATAATATGAACTTCTGCAAGTCTGTAGGGCTCACCATTGGTATACCGGACGTGTCAGTGGTGTCATCACTTGCGAGGGTCTGTGCTCCAGTCAGTATGCTCTCCTAAAAAAATAGACATGTGAAGCATGTGATTACAAAAAGATTGTGCTTCTTTTGAAGGGCACTATGGCATTGTTTTCTATGGTCATAATTACTTTCTATGATGCTCCATAAACCAGGGACAGATGTGTAGTAAAATGTGGTATAGTTAAAAAATAATACAATCTCGTAAATATGCAATTCATCATCAGGGACTCACCTGAGGCAGCGTGTGCATGAATAGATTTGGAATTGCATTTGGAAGCAATTTCCGAGACGTTCTGAGTCGATGCTTTTTTGTGTACTGCGATTGGTTGTACACATCTGGGGTAAAGTGCAGGCTGTAGATACAGAATCGATTGGCCCTTGAGTCTCCCAAGACATCCTCAACTCTACTTTCAAGCTCGTCCACCGGAAATCCACAACATCCAACCCATTCTCTTATTAAATCAATATTAGTGGGTAATTTATACATGATAGTGCCCATACTTTAGACATGGCTCCTAGAAGAGCAACCGAAAACCATACAAGCAGGTATTCTTGAAAAATATATATTAAAAAATTACTTTTTCTATGCAATGTTTCTTTTGGTCAAAGAAGCAAAACCTGTGAGGCGTAGTCGAATATACACCAGGATAACTTTCATACAATATTGATTGATGTGACATAAATCATAATGTGTTGTTCGTCGATTCAATGTACTTTCATGAATCAAAAGGAAACATGCTTATAGACATGGTTCAAGAAAGATGCAATTCTATCACAATTGACACTGATGAAATGTTCTATATATCAAGATCAGAACACTTTAAACAGTAGACATTGGTAAAGTCATTGAGATAAATGAACATTATACTACTAGGTACATTCGTTCGAAATAAATAGAAATGTTGAGATCATAAAGTGATGATTAGGTGACCTGCCCTTACCTTGACTAACAAACAATTGGATTAAGCAAGCAGGGTAGTTAGTAGCAGGAAAACAGGTAGCACAATCACAAGTTGAGTTCCATTGTTCACAGATGTTCTCAGGATAACTATGAAGGTGTTTACAAAGAATTAGAAAAGTGGGTGTGTATGTGATGCAGAAAAGGGCCGGAACACTGCTGAATTGAGACACAGTTATGTGGATTGCAGGGGCACGGCCTGATTGAGGGGAGCCTGCCTGGAGACACTGGGTCTGACTAGGCCATGTGAGCAATGACTCCTGCGCGGACGGTGCCTTTGAAGTGTGCATGGTTTTTGGCACCTTGGCCGTTCCCACCCTGCCAGCCCCCTTGGGAGGACACGTCCACAGGTATGAACTGCCATTGATACTGGAGGGGGTGGATGGAGGGGGACGAGGCATGCAGAAAAGGGCCAGAACACTGCTGAATGGAGACACAGTTATGTGGATTTCAGGGGCATGGCCTATTTCAGGGGAGCCTGCCCGGAGACACTGGGTCTGACTAGGCCATGTGTGCAATGTCCCCTGCACGGAAGATTCCTTTGAAATGTACATGGTGTTTGGCACCTTGGCCGTTCCCACCCTGCCAGCCCCCTTGGGACAGCACGGGCACAGGTATGAACTGCCATTGATACTGGAGGAGGGATGGAAGGGCATGAGGCAGGCAGAAAGGGCCGGAACACTGCAGAATGGAGACACACTTATGTGGATTGCAGGGGTGCGGCCTGCTTCAGGGGATCTTGCCTGGAGACACAGGGTCTCGCTAGGCCATGTGAGCAATGGCCCCTGTGCAGAAGATACCTTTGAAGTGTACATGGTGTTTGGAATCTTGACCGTTCCCACTCTGCCAGCCCTGTTAGGACAAGTTAGCGTGTCCTTGATTCAATGAAAAATTGAAACAACTATTCATAAAAGATGATTTTTATTTTATTTTATTGCTGATGTTGATGGCACAAATTTACTACAAATTGTGCACTTCAGGTTTCAGCACAGTGTGGGAAAATCCCCTGTACTGACCGCTGTCACTGGGGAATTGGAAGAGAAACCTACAAACTGTATTTAAATAAATATGATAAGTGTACAAACCTCAGTTGAAAATGCAATCTTGTATCCTATTGGAAAAGTTGCCCATGCAAATGTTACTTCATGGATCAATCAACTTGGGCTTTAAAGTGTAGACACATTACAAAAGTGAGCACCCATGTAATCCATAATGTTTGGGGGACAGAGAAATATTGTTTCTTGGTTGTACGTGAAAGACACATAAAGTGACCAGTATGATTTCCCCAAATTGCGAGAGATGTATTGAATTGCCAGACTACATTAATTTGGCAGTGATAGATCAAAGTTACGAAAATATAGGAGACAAACATGAAATGTTAGTGGCCTAAGTTACATCACATCCGGAGTACACATACTCTTTACTTGGATTGTGAGGGTGAACTGTTACGCAAAGTTTGTACATAAGCACCCTCATAATCTTCAACACAGACCTTGTGAGGCAGGCTGCCCTGAAGTAATGCATCTCGGTAACGCATTGCGGCCATGTCTCATCTTCTGATATGTAGGCCAAGCATCCAGAGTTTTCTCTGCAGCAGCAGTTCTCCTCCTCGGTTGGCATGACCTTGCACCGATTGCAGATACACCAGGTGGAGATGTCTTGCATGCGACTAGGCTCTGTATCAGGATCCGGTGATTGGTCCTCCCAACTGCCCTGTCGTCTCTGCATCTTTCTCTTTCAACTAATTCAGCCTCGGAATACTCTGGCTTGTACTGTTAGGGCTGTATTGTTGCCATTATACAACGAAATTAAAATCAATAGTAATGCTAGTACTAGTATGTGTTTGCACAGGCTACAAACAATGAAGATAGCTGAACAGAGCAGAACCGAGTCACAGGAAATAAAAAAAAATACAGTGAAATGATTGAAAAAGCAACTCTGATGTTGTCAGATGAGAAGCGGTCTGTTTATATTTATTGATGAAAGACGTGTCCTGCCATTTCCATGGAGACGCGTCATTAGCTGGCACACAGAGAACGTTTACACAAGACGTGCATTCGCATTGTGAGATAGGCCGTATGCATCTAGTGATGTCAGCTTTAGGGGCGGGGGATATGATTTAGTGCCGCAAGGGCAGTTCAATTTAGGGCTATGCGGCAACGGATAAGATAAGCACAAGATGGCTGCGCCCCAATGCTTGATTTCGCATGTGTAAAAGTGAGGAAAACTATGGTAAAGTGCATAGGAAATGTTTTTACGATCGATCACAGATTGCTTTAAACCACATGCCTGAACGATCGGGACAATAACATTTTTGAGCACACTATTCCTTTAAGTAGACTGACCTTAGATAAGGTGAAGGGGATGAGAGTCACACTAGTTGGAGACTAGATATGTCAGATGAAGAGAGAGAATCCTACAGTGTAGAAGGAGGAGGTGCATATGCCCCTGAGAGAGGCCTGCAGGAAGACAAGGAAGTAGGATGGTCTGATCTATAGCAATCTAAGGAAAGGACGCCAGATCCTATAGCATATCCACAGTGCCCTAAAAGATGATTTATAGCGAGAAGAGAGAGTCACTGCCATATGTAAGCAGGTTAAGGTCATTGCCAGGATGAAGGTGATCAGGAACCATTGTCCCCACTATGGATAGGCAAACAATGGGAGCTGATTGGGGATCAGCATTTAAGCAGTGTCCATTATTGGAAAAAGGAGGAGCAAGACTACAGTATATTCCAATGCCCACAGATGGATAAAGATAATTTAAGGTGTAAACTCCCCCGTTTAACGGTAGGTGCAGGAAAATGGATTTATTTGTTAGAAAACATGGCAGGAGGAAATACCTTATCAATAGGGGACATTAAGGGTCTCCTAGCAGCCATTCTTGGGGAAAGAGCTGATGACATTTGGATGAGAGCAGGCTATTCAAGTGTCAAGGCACAAAACACAGCGCACAATGGAGCACCATTTAATAATTGTAGGGCAGATGTCTGTAGGGCTCTCAGAGTACAGTATACTGATACATCAGACATGGGTGCGATTATGACACGAAAGATGAAAGAAGATGAGGATCCACTTGCCTACATTCAGGACATTCAGCAATCACGCGAGTCGTGGGGAAAAACAGTGGCAGTATTTTACAACATTTTATTTCAGGGATTGCCTGAGCAGGTACAGAGGCAACTCAAGAGGAAGGTGGGAATGGAAGCAAAGCCATCGGCTGAAATACAGTTGACTATAGTGCATTATTGTCGACTGTTACAGGAGAAAAATGAGAAGAAAGACGATGCTAGGAAATTTGAGGAAGCAAAGTTAGTTCAGAAGAAATCATCAAAATATGCCATAGAAGGGGCAGTATTGACAAGATGAGAAGGAATAGGATTACAGCAAGCAGTGGGTACATCGAAGAAGAGTAATCAACACCCGATGGACCAAGGAGGGAATGGGTTTGTACCACAAGGTAGAGGCATGGTCTACAGAGGAAGGCGTGGATTTCAAAACAATAAAAGTGGGTTTGAGAACACACAGAGTGAGAATCAGAATGTGCAAGGAGGGTTCAACCAAGGGGGATTAATCAGAGGGGGTCTGCCTATCATTTGGACATGTGGGATTACAGGGCGGTAGCCACAGGTATGTACAGAATGGCAAATTCTCAAGAGGGGGACAGCTTATTCTCCAGCATATAGATCACAAGCTAGGGAAGGGTTTGCCCGATATCAGACAGTGTATCAGGCACAAGCGCTGCACAGCAACCACAGCATGCACCATTGAATCCACTGCAAGGGCAGTCGCAGCACGCCCCCATGCAGATACAACAGAATGCAAACACAGGACAATTATTGACACCTAGAATAGGGGGTGTCACTGAGGTAGGAGGAAATCCTTTCATGGGGACAGGGGTATGCATTTATCCACAATAGGACAGCTCACAGGGTGACTTGATGTGTTCAGTACTTTCTATGACACCAGACCCCCAAGAGGAACCAAGGGTTAATGTGACGATAGGAGGCAAATCTTTTTCGTTTCTAGTCAACGCTGGTACAACTCGTTCATGTATACGAGAGGGAAAATATCCAATGACGAAAATTGCCATGAATGCTCAAGGGTTCTCTGGAGAAACTAGTCGAGTTCCTTTTACTTGTGTATTACCAATCTCTATAGGAGAGTGCGACATGTGTGTTCGATTGTTGTATTCACAACAGACACCAGTTAATATTTTGGGAAGAGACTTAATGACAAAACTTACACTGATGATTTCTTTTACTGAGGAAGGTATAGTGCGCTCCACTCCTGGGATACACTATATGAATGTGGGTGAATTTATATTGGCATTTACAGGGCACATGGCTCTGAGAGGTGTGCCAATAGAACCACAAGTTTTCCTTTATGGGGTAAGCATTCTCTTAACATGGCTACCTGTCTTAGTGGGAAAGACCATGAGGATACCTGATGAGTTTTTATTTAGACCACAGATACCTATGGACAAAGAGGGGGGACAGACCATCCCCCTAGAGTTAGATGCAGCCATACTACGAGGGGAAATGGCAATGCTCATAGGAACGGATGATGAGGATAGGCCATGGAGAACAGTGATTGCCATTGGGGAAGGGTGCGGATTGACTGACATCACTGACGATGACATGCTTGGAGATGATCCATCAGATGATAAAGTAGTGTTCTTTATGAGCATTACATATTGGATTAGAATAGAGAAAAGGGAGATCCCACAGCGCATGGTGATAATGCGGCAGCACCCAGCATTTTCTGGCAAAGACTTGGAGAGAGTGTCAAGCGCTTTATGGAATACAGGCCCTTATGATGTAGGCCTATTGAAGGGAGTAGGGAAGGTTAAAATAAAGCTGAAACCAGGAGCAATTTTACCTCGAGCAAGACAGTAGCCCATGTCTAGAGAGGCATATGAGAGCATGTTTAAGACTATTTCAGCACTGATGGAGCAAGGTATTCTGTTACCATCAGAATCGTTGTGCAATACTGTGGTGTACCCTGTGAAAAAATCCAAAGGAGGGTTTTGGAGATATATACAAGTTGTGAGACCGATCAACCAGATTGTAGATGCATAGTTTACTTTAGTTCCTAATCCAGCGATGATACTATGCAGTATAACAACAGAAGCACAATATTTCACAGTGATTGATTTGAAGAATGCGTTTTTCTCAATCCCGTTGCACAAGGACTCACAAGACTTGACTTAATTTACGTTCCAGCAAATCCGCCTGAAACACACTAGTTTGTCTCAAGGGTACTGTGAGTCCCCATCGATCTTTAACAGAGTCCTACAGATGGACCTAGGCAATATTGATTTGAAAAGAACCGTGATACAGTACGTAGATCACATTTTGATTCGTAGCACAACAGAAAATGAGTGCGACAAGACTCGATTCAATTAATGACTATTCTAGCAGACAAGAGATACAAAGTAGACACAGAGAAGTTACAGTACCGTCACAAACAGGTGTTGTACATAGGCCAGTTAATCTCACATGAGGGAAAGAGGGTAACTCCTGAAAGAGCTGAAGCGATCATGAAAACTGCAAAATCGCACATGGTGAAACAGATTTGGGATTATGTAATTATGTGAGAGCATGGGTTTTTGTCTATAGTTCATACACAAGAACCCTTTCTCAGGCTTTAAAATAGCAAAGGTGAATAAGGAGAAAATAGAATGGACTGAGGAAATGGAGGGAGGGTTTGTAGAATTGAAGAAAGCAATTTGTACAGCTCCTATTTTAGGAGTTCAAAATTATGCTGTGAAATCTTTCTTGTTTTCACATACAAATGGGACAGTTATGACAGCAGTGAGTGCTTACACATAGGACTACATTAGTACAAACCTCTGGCATATTACAGTGGGATTTTAAACCCAGCTATGAAAGTGCATTTTCCTTGTGAACATTCATTGGCAGAAGCTGCGTTCACAACTGAGGAATCTACAAGTAATATAATGGGTTGTTCTATGATGCTTTTTGTGGAGCATGCTTTGTTTGTCATTTTGGAGAAACCCAAGGGTACAGTGAGATCTGAGAGAGCCTCTGTATATGAAGTAATAATATCAAATCCAGGGATTAAAATTGTCAGATGTAAAATAGTGAACCCAGCCACATTTGTAGTTGATCCAGTGTCAGAGGGCGAGCATGTGCATGACTACACAAATTATATAGAGTTTTATGACAATATACCGTGTGTAAAAGAGAATGCATTGTTAGGAGGGGAAATTCTCTTCATTGATGGTTCTTCAAAAATGGATCAAACAAGTCAAAAAAGGCATTCTGGCGCAACTGTAGTGAGGCATAAAGCAAATGGTGAATCTGAGGTTGTAGCAAATGCAAGACTGCCATCTCACTATTGAGCGAAAGTGACAGAATTGGTAGCGCTTGTTGTCGCGCTCAAAAAAACATTAAGAGCAGGAAGTGTCAACCGTACACAGAGGACTAGCATGTTGGAAAAGGAGGGGCTACCTCCGAGCAGACAGTACTGCAGTGCAGCACGCATCATTATTGGACAGGCTTATTAAGGCACTACAACTACCAGTAGCCGTAGCGATAGTTAAATGCGCAGCGCATTCTAATCGAACTGACTTTATCTCTTGCGGGAACAAAGCCTCAGACGCAGAGGAGGTAGTCATGATTATGGTAGTGGATAAAGATTTAATCATTTACCAAAAGCCCAGTTAATGGAGATTCAAGGCAGTGCACCACAGGAGGAGCAGGAATTATGAAACCGAAGGGGGTGTCCTTTATCCCCCACAGAAGCATTATGGTGACAGGACAGTACTGGAAAGCCAGTGATGCTAGTAGCATTGTTGAAGGTAGCGCTTGTACAGCTGCACTACCTTGTGCATGTAACTAGGGAAAGTCTGGTTCATGCCGAACCTGTTAGAACACGTTGCGTTTTATGAAGTAAACTGCATCATATGTCAAAAGTTTACCGCTGGGCATACACTGTGAACAATTAGAGGAGTAATTCCTTGGCCAAATGGTCATTTTCAGCATTTACATATCAATTATGTTGATATGCTGCAAGTATGTAATGGATACAGGTATCTGATAGTGGTGGTGTGTCCCTTCTTTCTGTGGATCGAAGTAGGTCCTTGTACATACACTGATGCCACTTGCGCAGTGATGTTTTTAGTACATGAAGTCTTTCCAAGATGGGGAGTGTGTGAAGTGCTGAGATCCAATAACGGGTCAATTTTTGTTAATGAGAAGTATTTGAACAAATAGGATTATTGTTGAGCATTAAACACGAGTTTTCTTCTGCTTATCACCTGCAAGTGAACGGGATATGTGCCGTCTTAAGGAAAGGGTCACCAAGCTTAAGTTGATGCTGAAAAAGGGACGGCTATATTGCCTACCCCTAGTTTTATATGCCCTAAAAAATCAGCCTGCTTCGGACCCCCACCTCGCACCTCATGAGCTAGTGACAGGATGATGAATGAGTATGCCTTTAACTTCTCCATCGAGGAGTAGAAGTGATTCCCAGAGTACAGCAAAATGTTAGGAAATGAGGTAAATGAATATTTGAAATGTATGACCGCTAGTATCTCTGTAATTTCAGATCAACTTAAGCATCAGGTGGGTTCATCTCAGAACACAGATGAAAACCATTCAGCAACTGGATCTTCAGAACTATTATCAGCACTGAGACTGTTTGCTGGTGACACTGTGCTGATCAGAAACTTCACTAGGAAGTGGCATGAGCCAAGATTCATTGGACCTTATGTAGTGAAGGACATTACTCCCTCAGCAGTCAAATTTCAAGGCAGACAAGTTTGGATCCACCTGAATGATGCCAAGCTATACACCGGTGAGGTCGCAGCACCCCCAGTCATCGGTAGAGAAGCAAGACAAGAAGAAGAACAAGAATTTTACTGTGTGCAGACTCGCTCGATGACAAAGAAGAAGGACGATAAACCAACGGATTGACCGATGAATGCAGATTTGCATTTGGACTGTGGCTCTCCCTGGGCACTCCTTATCGATATTATAGCAGGCATGCAAACTCGTTGCTTGAGTCACAGAATTCTTTGAAAATAAACTTTAGAAAGTTGTTGATGAATCACAAATATGCCTGAACTGGATTTCAAGTTTGGTTTCGATACTTTGACGGGGGAGCAGTACCCCGATTCATTTATTACTGAATACTTGTTTAATTGAGTCTATGGTCCTGTCAGACGGAGATGTGCATATACTTCTACTTGCTGTCTTTGCATTAATTCTACAAGTTTATCCTGCCCTTGTTAGATGAGATGTGGACATTCACACTTTTTTACAGGATCCTAAGAATAGGCCTGCAATTAGAAGGCTGCTTACAGTGATAGTGGAAGAAATCCTGCAGCTGCAAAACCTATTATAAAGTATCTGATTAAAACTTGTTTTTCCTTCCTTAATTGGGAATCTTGAAAATTGTACGGTTTTAAGGAATGGGCAAGCCCAAGAAATTCCAGAATGCCGTAAATGGTGTGGGTTAATATTATGGTGTGTAATATACACATGCTCAGTTTCTACCATTATCTTCCTGTTTCTTCTGGTTCACACTCTTTATTTTATTGGTCCAGTGAAGCAGAAGTCCCTTTGATTCTCCCACTACAGTAACTCATGTAGATTTGCTGATTACCCATGAACCAAGGCCTCAAGAGTTTTCTTCCTTTCCAGAGCAGAGCAGCTTTAGAGTTGTTTCCATGGGATGCTAACATTTTAAGGGGAAGGCACAGGAGAAGTACAGAGGAAGACGATAATGGGATGAACACAGATTTAGACCGTACAGCACACTTGGGTAATAACATGTGGTATCAGCACATGAAAAAGGTGGGATAGACTTGGGTAATAACATGTGGTATCAGCACATGAAAAAGGTAGGAGAGAGTCTTCCAAGGGGAGTTGCTATGTTTGTGCTCTCACACACAAAGGCTGTGGGAAGATATTCATAGCTACAGAGGTAACAGTGCAAAAAGCTAATTGTCTAACGCATCTCACACTCTGCCAGACAAGAGGACAGTTCAATGGTCGAACAGTATAATTGATATGGATATCTGAAAAGACATCCCAAAGAGAAGATAATAACTATGTGCAAGATCTGAAAACACGAGAGAAACCAGAAACACGGAATAAGATATGAACAGTCTGGAATGAATGGAGCAGGAATCATAAGAGAAGAAAACAAGATGCTGGATTGTCAAGGCAAAAATCAAGAAGGGGTACAGAGATGTAAAGAAAGAGGTCAATTACAAATCAAAGGAACCGTGTTGACGCCGGAAGGATTGGCGGAAGGCCTGATTTGTGCTTAAGGCAGAAGAACTAACAGGATATTAAGAGCCAGTTATAGAAACTGCAGAGAATGAATGTAAGCACCACTGGCCGAAAATGGTGAAGCTGTTTGCATGGGTCAAAGATAAAGGAGGACCGTTGCAGATAGTACCTCTGGCCAGTGCAGCTCTGTGTTTCAGAAACAATGGCACAAGGAAAGTTGCAGTAATTCATCTGTGTGGACGCATTTTTGATGTACCAGGCATGAAGGATGGGACAGTAGTTCTGATGGACCACTACTGGGCCTGGGGGTCCAGAGCTTACATCAAGCTGCCCAAAGATTGGGGAGGGATGTGCTCTATAGTGTTAATTCATGTTCCAGCTTTAGTCATGCCGAAAAGTGACCTGAACATTTTGAGGGTTTCCAAAGACAGATGCTCATTTGAGAAAGAGAAGATCACCCAAATGCTCAACCGGACAAGGAGGGAGAATTATTTCTCAGCTAAATCGATACAAGCCTTGATTCCATTCCATATGAGCACAGGTTGTTCAGCCAGACTTCAGTGGTATTTATGACTATCTTTATGCCAGGAATCCAGATAATGGCTAATGCCAAATCATGACCACAAAAGTGATGGGTGGAAGGTTTTGAATGAATCTTTACCACTGGCGTTGCTCTGGGCAACCTTTCACACCACCGTTTTTTAGCCCGTCTGCGCCATTGCAAAAGGGGCACAGCCATATGCAAATCAGTCTGGTACTGCCACCAATGGTAGCAGCCCAGCCTGAACTGATGAGCCCCAACAAGTGCGAAACATGTTTGGGGATGCTTGTGGTCTCGTGCAGAAGGGATGTAGCCTAGCAGTTCGGGCTGGACTGCCCCTTTTGGGGTGGGGCCAAGCCTGATTTGCATATGGTCTTTCCCCTTCTGTAATGGCTTGGCAGGTGAAGAACGGTGGTCTGGAGGGTTGCCCAGAGTATTGCCAGTGGTTAAGATTCATTCTAAACCTTCCAGCCATCACTTCTTTGTTTTTGCTTTGTCACCCTGAGTGGGACGGGTATGCCCAGACGTGGGTCCCGTGCCTGCTGGGCCTAGAGACAAAGCTACTCCTCACTGATGAGCCCCAACAAGGGCGAAACATGTTTGGGGATGCTTGTGGTCTCGTGCAGAAGGGATGTGGCCTAGCAGTTCGGGCTGGACTGCCCCTTTTGGGGTGGGGCCAAGCCTGATTTGCATATGGTCTTTCCCCTTCTGTAATGGCTTGGCAGGCGAAGAACGGTGGTCTGGAGGGTTGCCCAGAGCATTGCAAGTGGTTAAGATTCATTCTAAACCTTCCAGCCATCACCTCTTTGTTTTTGCTTTGTCACCCCAAGTGGGACGGGTATGCCCAGACGTGGGTCCCGTGCCTGCTGGTCCTAGAGACCCAAGCTACTCCTCACTGATGAGCCCCAACAAGGGCGAAACATGTTTGGGGATGCTTGTGGTCTCGTGCAGAAGGGATGTGGCCTAGCAGTTCGGGCTGGACTGCCCCTTTTGGGGCGGGGCCAAGCCTGATTTGCATATGGTCTTTCCCCTTCTGTAATGGCTTGGCAGGCAAAGAACGGTGGTCTGGAGGGTTGCCCAGAGCATTGCCAGTGGTTAAGATTCATTCTAAACCTTCCAGCCATCACCTCTTTGTTTTTGCTTTGTCACCCCGAGTGGGACGGGTATGCCCAGACGTGGGTCCCATGTCTGCTGAGCCTAGAGACCCAAGCTACTCCTCACTGATGAGCCCCAACAAGGGAGAAACATGTTTGGGGATGTTTGTGGTCTCGTGCAGAAGGGATGTGGCCTAGCAGTTCGGGCTGGACTGCCCCTTTTGGGGTGGGGCAAAGCCTGATTTGCATATTGTCTTTCCCCTTCTGTAATGGCTTGGCAGGCGAAGAACGGTGTTCTAGAGGGTTGCCCAGAGCATTGCAAGTGGTTAAGATTCATTCTAAACCTTCCAGCCATCACCTCTTTGTTTTTGCTTTGTCACCCCAAGTGGGACGGGTATGCCCAGACGTGGGTACCGTGCCTGCTGGTCCTAGAGACCCAAGCTACTCCTCACTGATGAGCCCCAACAAGGGCGAAACATGTTTGGGGATGCTTGTGGTCTCGTGCAGAAGGGATGTGGCCTAGAAGTTCGGGCTGGACTGCCCCTTTTGGGGCGGGGCCAAGCCTGATTTGCATATGGTCTTTCCCCTTCTGTAATGGCTTGGCAGGCAAAGAACGGTGGTCTGGAGGGTTGCCCAGAGCATTGCCAGTGGTTAAGATTCATTCTAAACCTTCCAGCCATCACCTCTTTGTTTTTGCTTTGTCACCCCGAGTGGGACGGGTATGCCCAGACGTGGGTCCCGTGCCTGCTGAGCCTAGAGACCCAAGCTACTCCTCACTGATGAGCCCCAACAAGGGCGAAACATGTTTCGGGATGCTTGTGGTCTCGTTCAGAAGGGATGTGGCCTAGCAGTTCGGGCTGGACTGCCCCTTTTGGGGTGGGGCAAAGCCTGATTTGCATATTGTCTTTCCCCTTCTTTAATGGCTTGGCAGGCGAAGAACGGTGGTCTGGAGGGTTGCCCAGAGCATTGCAAGTGGTTAAGATTCATTCTAAACCTTCCAGCCATCACCTCTTTGTTTTTGCTTTGTCACCCCAAGTGGGACGGGTATGCCCAGACGTGGGTCCCGTGCCTGCTGGTCCTAGAGACCCAAGCTACTCCTCACTGATGAGCCCCAACAAGGGCGAAACATGTTTGGGGATGCTTGTGGTCTCGTGCAGAAGGGATGTGGCCTAGCAGTTTGGGCTGGACTTCCCCTTTTGGGGCGGGGCCAAGCCTGATTTGCATATGGTCTTTCCCCTTCTGTAATGGCTTGGCAGGCGAAGAACGGTGGTCTGGAGTGTTGCCCAGAGCATTGCCAGTGGTTAAGATTCATTCTAAACCTTCTAGCCATCACCTATTTGTTTTTGCTTTGTCACCCCGAGTGGGACGGGTATGCCCAGACGTGGGTCCCGTGCCTGCTGAGCCTAGAGACCCAAGCTACTCCTCGCTGATGAGCCCCAACAAGGGCGAAACATGTTTGGGGATAGTTGTGGTCTCGTTCAGAAGGGATGTGGCCTAGCAGTTCGGGCTAGACTGCACCTTTTGGGGTGGGGCCAAGCCTGATTTGCATATGGTCTTTCCCTTTCTGTAATGGCTTGGCAGGTGAAGAACAGTGGTCTGGAGGGTTGCCCAGAGCATTGCAAGTGGTTAAGATTCATTCTAAACCTTCCAGCCATCACCTCTTTGTTTTTGCTTTGTCACCCTGAGTGGGACGGGTATGCCCAGACGTGGGTCCCATGCCTGCTGGGCCTAGAGACCCAAGCTACTCCTCACTGATGAGCCCCAACAAGGGCGAAACATGTTTGGGGATGCTTGTGGTCTCGTGCAGAAGGGATGTGGCCTAGCAGTTCGGGCTGGACTGCCCCTTTTGGGGTGGGGCCAAGCCTGATTTGCATATGGTCTTTCCCCTTCTGTAATGGCTTGGCAGGCGAAGAACGGTGGTCTGTAGGGTTGCCCAGAGCATTGGCAGTGGTTAAGATTCATTCTAAACCTTCAAGCCATCACCTCTTTGTTTTTGCTAATGCCAAATCATTACAGATTACCAGATGGGAGCTCCTGCAGACAATCAACACTATGGGCCTCATTACACGGTAGGCGGAGGACCAAGGTGCTATTAGCACCTTGGTCCATGCCGGTAAAATACCGGCACCACCTTGGAGGAAAGGGGAATTACCGCTCTATTCCAAGGTTGGTGGGGCGGTAATTTCCCCTTCCCCCATTGCCCTTCCCCATTCCCATTTTTGCCCCATAGGGCTCTATGGGAATGGGGAAGGCGCTAATTATGGTGCCGCAAATTGCGGTACCGTAATTAGCACCATGGTCCCTTTGCGGGTTGGTTTTTAATGCCTGCTAAACAGCAGGCGTAAAAGTACCAACCCGCAAAGGGACCTCGTAGTAAGGCGGTAAGGGTTTACCGGTACCGGTGCCCTTACCGGTACCGGTAAACCCTTACCGCACTACGTGTAATGAGGCCCTATGTCATAAAGGGATTCAATGCGATCAAGGAAGAATTGAGGGCCATAAGGCTGATGACTCTCCAGAACAGATATGTCATTGACATGATCACAGTGATTGATGGAGGTGTTTGCGCTACAATCTGAGAATTATGTTGCACGTTCATACGCTCTCACAATGATGACGGGACCTTGACAGAGGCTATAACATTGCTAATGAAGCTGCACAATCAAATGGAAGATGAGACAGAAAATATTGTAGATGACAGCTGGTCCACGTCTATCTTCTCATGGGTTCCACAATGGATGGCTAATAGCTTCAAATTCCCGGAGGCAATACTGGTGATGGTGATGCTTGGATTCTTTGTGATCAGGAAAATAATCACACAGTGTAAGAAGACAGCAAAGAAGGCAGTAGGAATGAAGATAATTGTCAATGTCAAATCAGGGTTTGAACCCAAGGAGTTGACAGATCAACAAATCAGAACATTTATAGAGGCTAGCATTTTAGCACCTGAGGGGGAGTGTTGATGAACATGTAAAATCTGCAGGCTCTCTGAAGGGAGGGTGGAAGGTCTGGACTCCAAAGACTCCAAAGAAACACTTTTTTAAGGAAGGATACCAAGATGTGGAGATTGGTGAAGGAGTGGTCAATAAATCAACCAGATGGGGGAGTGTCGAGGAGCAGCTGAATGCCTCTTCAGGAAGTCCCACCCCTATTCCACCTATATGTTGGAAACCGAAGATTGCAACATGTGCAACGCCAGTAATTGTGACTATCCCATGAAGAGCCTTTGAGACAAGGTATCCACTGAGAAAACCCTATATGATTAATCCCTGAAGAGATGACGGTCTCCTGAGGGAGATCCCCGAAGAAGTGTGAAAATGTGAAAAGGGAAAACTGGTGACATCACAAGAAATGAGGGTAACACACTGAGAAGGATGAACAAAGAAGAAAATGCATAGACCTTATAGAATCTGATGGCGAAGTAAAGAATCGAGAAGACTTTAATGTGCGGAATGAAGACTGCAGGTGTGAAGAAGCACTGCAGAAAATGCAAGCCATTTCATAACTGTACAGATGCTGTAATGCAAGTGGACTAAGTAATCATAAAGTTTGGCTATATGTAGTGAATAGACTGCAGGCCGTGTCGCCATTATATAGAGCCCGGACATTCGATGTCACAATTTTAGTAAGATCAATCCATGGAGAAAGGAGGATTGATAGCTATGTGTGTGTCGCAGCAAAGAAATAAGCTGAAACTCAAAGATGGACCAAAGAAAGGCTGTTTGGCCTGGTGTCAGAACTAAGGCAGCAAAAACTGGTTATCAGTCCTTGAAGAACAGTGAATGTGAGATGCCAAGACATTCCTTGTTAAGTTGCAAAGAGAGAACACCATGAGTGCCAAGTTTCTTTTTTCAAGACAAGTAAATGCTATAATATGGGCCGATTCATGGTCTCCTGTCACGTGAGTCCAGGATGGAAATAGAAGTGGGCATGCAGACCTGAACCTTGATAAGAACATGCTCACACTCCCTTACATTGCCAAAGAAGAAAAGCTACTACAAGGCCAAGTTCAAAGACAATCTGAATGTCAGAAGGCATGAGTGATGAGAGATGTTGGGTTAATTGGGTGGGGAGGTAAGGTGCAGTCCACGCAAAAGCAACTGTTGTACCAGCTTATGTGCTGCTAGTGAATCAAATGTTCTAGAAGGGTACAAGTGTCCCCACCAATTGTAGATGGCCAGATAACGAAGGGCCTTATAGTTTGAGAGCCAATGATATATTATGTTTCTAATAACTGTTGAAGATGACTTGCACTAGGGCAGGGCATACATTGTCCACCTGACTGTAGAGAGCCAATCAAAATGTAATCCTTATAGAAAGTATACTTGGATATTCCCCTTGAACCAACCACAATCTCACGTAGGTTTTCTTAGTTTGCTGAATTTTTGTTACATAAGAATGCTTTTTTATGAAATACTTTGAGACTATGCTATGCGACGTCCATAGATAATTGAGAATAAAACAGAGACATTTTGCCAACTTCCTGAGTCAGTCTTATTACTTGGTATAAGGGTTATTCTCCATCCCATCCATCGTACGATGTGTTGCCTCGATTTAAAGGACCATAAGGGTTCACTTCCCTCTAAAATATTGTTTCAAGGAATGCAATTACATTCTTAGAACTGATGTCTTTGATTATATCAAACTCTGGCCACTTTGTGAGAAAATCCATCACAGCGATGACATGCACATCCTGCGTGCCACAAAAGTTTAAGAATACTAACAAATCAATGGCAATGGTGTCCCACACCATCCAGGGACTATCTGGTATCACCATAGGTGGCGCTCTCGTTCCCAACACTTTGTCGCTTTCTCTACAATGCTTGCATTCTTTTATCCTTGTCTCTATAAATGTGTCCATTCTTGGCCACCAGAAATCCATCCTGATAAGTGCTTTCGTCCTACTGATTGCCATGTGGGACCTAGGACCAAGATCCACAACCTTCTCATGCATATCTTCAGGCACCATCAGTCGCTGTCCTCAATGCAAAATATTGGGACTCATCACGAGTTGGACGGTAACGCCAGCGCTATTAGCGCCGGTGTTAATAGCCTTACCGCCAAACCCCCCAGCGCTAATAGCGCGGGATCATAGCTTTGGCAGAACGGGTATTGCCCATTCCCCACTGAGCCCATTTGGGAATTCCCCATTCCCCACTGGGCTCAATGGGGAATTTTCGTGCTCTTACAGCCGGTGGATTTCCCGTCGGCGGTAATAGCATGAATTTTCAGTGCATTTCCGCCTGCTCAGAGCTGGGAGAAATGCGACGAAGCCCTGATTTGGCGAACCCTTAAATCCGGCGGTAATAGCACTACCGCCGGATTTAAGGGTTAGAGCCAAACTTGTGATGAGGCCCATTGTCTATGACACACAACTCATCTTTGACTCTATTATATTCTCTTGGCCTTTATCTTTCATCCCCTTCAAAGTTACACCTTCACTTCAGTACCGTCCTCCTCATACCCTCGTGATAGTCAGTATCTTCTGCACATGCTGCCAACCACTCCTCCTCCTGAAGAGATTCCTCAACAACAAACATTTCACTGATCCTTTCATCACCTAATGTTCCTACATCATCATTTGACACCACCAGCTTCCTGTATAAGACATCTGCAACTACATAGTTTTTTTCACTCACATGCTCCACAACAAACTCCAACACCTGCAACCTTGTGATCCACTTTGAAATGCACCTGGCCATACCCTCAAAACCATTCTTGTTAAAAATTGCTATGAGTGGCTCGTGATCAGTGTGAACCACAAACGTCCTACCAAATAAATACACCTTGAATTTTAAAATAGCTCACAGAAATGCCAGTCTCTTGCTAGAATAACTGAATACCGGCATTCCACCCACTTTAGAGACCTGGAGGCATATGCTACCGTGTATTGTCTTGAACCCTCCTCTTGCATGAACACCGCATAGCCCACACTCTGATGCATCGGTAGGCACAACTATCTTGGCTTCATCTCTAAAATCTTGTAGAATGGGTGTTTTTGTTATGTCCTCTTTCATCACATTGAACTCCTTCTCATACTTCTCATTCCTTTCAAACACAACCCCTCTTCTCATCAACTTTCTCAGATGTGTGGTTTTGATTGCTAATCCTTGAATAAACATCCCATAGTACTTAATACGACCAAGAAACGAGGACACTTCATTCTTATTTGTTGGTTTAGGCATGTCCACAATTGCCTTCACCATGCTTCCCTTCAGTTTCACACCCACTCCAGAAACGCAGTAGCCAAGATAGTCTGCTTGTTTCTTTCTGAACTTGCACATATCTAAAGTTAACATCAAACCTGCTTCTTCTAGTTTATTAAGTACTCTCTTGAGTCTATCATCATGCTTTTTGACATCCCCACCCCACACCAAGATGTCATCCTGATAAAACCTGACACTACACAAACCTCCCAGAATACTGTGCATGGCAGACTGGAAAACACTGGGGGCAGAAATAAGGCCAAAAGGCTCCCTGACACATTTGCACAATCCCACATGTGCTATGAACGTGATGATGTCATACAAAGAAGGAAGCATTTTCACTTGGTGATTAGCAGTGCATAGATCTAACAAACAGTATATATTGGAACCATTAAGATCAGTGAATATCTCATCAATCTTGCAAAGAGGAAGCCTCTCTGTGATTACATTTCTGTTAACCTCTATACCTAAATGAATTTATCCATGTGTGTTCTTTACAATAACAATGAGATTAATCAAATCTGAAGCATCTGCTTTTCAAATGACCCCATCCTTTAACATTCTCTCAATTTCCTTCTCAACTTCTTCTTTACATGCTAATGGTACCAGCCTAACTTGGGCAGTGAGGGGAATTGCATTATTTTTAAGTTTTATTTTATGAACAAACTTGTTCAAATATCCAACCCGATACTGAAAAACATTATGTGCCAACTTCTCTATTTCAATGTTGTCACTTTGTTTAATCTGTTTTCCACTTTCACCTACTTCTTTCACAGAATACACATCTGTACAATTGCATTCATATATACTTGTTCAGCGCGACTGGGATCCAACTTTATCCCTAAATTCGCTTGAGATGTTAATGTTAAAGGCATTTGTTCCATGCACCGTCACCACCAGAGACATGTCCAACACAGTCGGTTTCCACCTACATCTGTAACATACTTTGGACTTAACCATCTTTCCTTTGAAGCTCACTTCAGCATCAAGTTCTCCAAAAATAGCAATGGGGTTTTCACCATAAGCATTGTCTTTGACTTTAGCATCTTTCAATGTGTAGCTTTGCAAATTATCTTTCCAAGACCTCTTACTTATCAACGTGTTATCTGCCCACTGTCTACTAAAATTTGAATTCCAGTTCCATTTATTCCAATAATGGCTCAACACTTCTTGACCTTAACTTCACTCATTGCAGAGACAGCGTCAATCGCTTGTATGATGTTGAACCCTTCACTCACCTCAACGTCATCCTCCTCACCCTCAACTGCGACGTTTCCCATTTCACCACTCCTAAACTTGTAACATCTGTAGATGTGTCCCCTTCTACCACATCGTCTACATTCTATAAACCTGGCCATGCACTATTTGCCTCTGGCAAAATGACTGGTGTTGCCACATCTGTAACATCCACTCCCGCCTCTCGGGTTGAGGCCATCAGATGTCCCTCTGTAAACTTGACAACCTGGTGCTCCTCCTCTGTTGTATGCCCGAAAGTTTCTGCCCGTTCCACAGAAACTAAATTCTTGAGCTCTTGTTGAGGGTTATCACCCTCCCTGCAGTTTTGTTGTTTATTTTTCACTTTTGACTAAACCAGTCTCCACTCCTTCTGGACTTTTTTTGCTATTCTCAATGATTCTCCCTTCTTTGACTAATTCTTTGATGCAGGTTTAGGTATGGACAACATTCTTTGTTATTTCAATGGCCCTATCCAGGTCTAGGTCTTTCTCCTTTCACAGTTCCTCTTGTATCTTATCCTCTGTGCACTTTATCATGAGTTTATCTCCCAAATGTTCTTCCGGGTTTCAATTGGCATTTTACAACCAGCCCCATCAAAGCTGTAAGAAGCTCTTCTATGGTCTCGACCTTTCTCTGTTCTCTAGTGGCCAATTTATGTCTTGCTAAAATCTTATTCTCTTTGACTTCAAAATGTTTGTCTAATTTCAAGATTCTGTCATCAAACACATTCAATATGTATCCTTCGTCTTGTGGTGGATCAGGCAACCTTTTCAACACCTCTTGTCCAGCATGACCAAGACAGTGAAACAACAAGGCATCTTTCCTGTCTACCCAGTGTGAACTTAAAAAAAAAACTTCTTTCCATTCCTTCTCTTTAATTCTTGGTTCACCACATCCTTTGGAAACGAATATCGCTGGTCCTGGTATATTTGCCATTATGACACTGCACTGCACTACACGCATGCAAAGACGCAGTTCATATGTTGATGTGCTGGTCCTTTGCCACAAACAGTCGTTGTTTTCTCTTGCTTTCTATATTGATTGATTGATTGATTTTGACATTTCTAAAGTGCAACGTTCACCCAAAAGCATCTTGGTGCTGGAGATTGAGGGACCATTCATATGAAAACCAATAGAGAAGCCAACAGCTAAAACAGAATTGTCTTAATCGCCTTCCTGAAAGCTTTATGATTCGAAAGTTTCTTCATGGAAGTTGGAAAATCATTCCATAGTCTGGCTGCGGCCATGGAAAAGGCTCCACATCTACAGATGTCAAAGGGTTCTTTCCTTTAACTCAGCTTTGTAATTGTGCCACAGGAGCTCTTGCTTCGTTGGGAGGTGTGTGCACCAAGGAAACCACTTCTAGTATCCCTCCTGATACCCAAATCCCAGAACATGGGAACTTGCTTCTAATATCAAGATTTCAGAACTCTTGGGGAACCAAGCCCCTGTGCTATCGACTCGGGAGTATAGCTCAGGGGCAATGCGCTAGTCTTGGAAGCAAGATGATACGGAGCAATACAGGTTCGATCATCAGGTCTGCACTTAAAAACCTCTGTGTATTAAGCACATTATAAATAACCAATCATAATCAACCACTATTCCTCCCTTTGTGCCCCGCTTTCTTTGAACAGTAATGGGATCAGAGGCGAAATTTCACTACTCACATGGGTGATGCAGGGTTTGCCTCGTCCCACCTCTATTTAAACCTGCAAAGGCTGGGTGTCTTCGCTTCCTGCACACACCAGTTGCCAATCTGCAGAAGAGCCTGGGGTTCGCTCAGACCATGCCCTACGTCAGCTGCAGCCAGGGAAATGATTGCATCCTCATTGCCAGTATTATATTCAAAGATGATCTAATTAAATGAAGCTTTATTCAGGAACTAATGTCAGGCTACAGCTCTCTTCACCTGCCAGTCCTTCAATTGCCACAGTTCTTCTCATAACATTCTCAAGCAACTACATTCTTATTTTCACTATGGCAGTGTTCCATGCAGAATGGGTGTAGGGTCACAGGAGCACTGGTGAACATGAACTATGTACAGTACCAACTATTTACAATTTACATCACTTTCTCAATGTTTCCGTCCTGTACCATGTACTTGTGCGCCATGAGGTGGTATAAAATGTGTACTAAACCCATGTCCACTGCCGTCTTGTAACTCAAAATGCATCCGCTGTTTGTTTATGTCGTGACATGTGCAATGTATCTGGGCTGAGTGTGATTTGTGGACACATACTCCAGAGAACATTCTCTTGGTGGGCAGTGAACTGTACAAGCCATACAGATATATATATCCCGTTGATGGACTTCATTTTGGTGGGTGTGGTAGATTTCAATATAACTCCTCACTAATTACATTGGCTGTCGCACCTGTGTCTATAAGGAATTCCGCAAACTTGTTGTTGATTTGCATCACTAGTGTGGGGCTGTATTCTTTTGCTGTGTCATTTCACAATGCCCACATGTATCCCTTTTTCCTCTGGTCATCTGTGGATGAAGACGATTCCCTCCCTGACTGAGATCTTCATTCTCAGCTTGTTCTGTTACCACTCTTTCAGCATATTGTGGAACGCCATCATTTGTGGTGGCGATGTATTCTGGTAGGCTATCCTGGGCGCATTCCTGCACACTGCATGAAAATGGTTTTCACTCCAGCATGCGCACACGTCTGACCCATTGCTGGGCAGGCACCTTCATGCGAGAATTCATAACAACATCTGACCCAATACTCATTTGCTCTTCGGGTGTTGTCACCTTATGCTGGTGCCAGTTGTTAATGGTTTCCTGTTCTGTTGGTTCAGGTTGTAATTTAACCTTGTTCATGGTCACCACCTGTTGTTTTATGTCTGATTTCGTATGTATCATTGCTAGTATTTCTTCATGGGATATCTGCTTTTGATTTAGATTTTTCCTAAGGTTTGGTGATTCACACCCTACTATCACCTGAGACCTCAAAGCTTCTTCATTGGAGTATCTGTGGAACTCAAAGTGTGATATTCATTTGGGGAGTCTCATTACAAAGTTGTCCAGGGTTGCCCTTTTATCTTGTGTGATTGTGTGGAACATTTTTCTTTCATAATTAGTATGTGACGCAAAGTATGTTGATAATGCATCCTTCATTTAATCAAATGATGCTGTTTCATTATCCAAAGCTTCATACAGAATGTCACGTACGGCC
Organism: Ambystoma mexicanum; assembly: GCF_040938575.1. NCBI lineage: Eukaryota > Metazoa > Chordata > Amphibia > Caudata > Ambystomatidae > Ambystoma > Ambystoma mexicanum. The sequence continues at coordinate 1,440,823,166 of NC_090937.1, forward strand.
GGACCGTCAGCCAATGTTAGAATATATTTTTTTCCATTCATTATCTCGGTGGCACTTTGCTCCAAAGTAAACCTTAAAATCCTTGACCCAGCGTGCCCATGTTAATGTTAATGTTAAAGGATATTTGTAGCGCGCAATATCACCACCGGAGTGGTTCCCTGTCGCTCTGGCGGCTCTGAAAGAGGGAGGAGGGTGAGTTGGTGGGAATAAGCTGGAAAAGTGCAAGAGAGCAGTGATTTGCTGTTGGCAGCCTCAGCCCGGTGAGTCCGTCGGCTGGTCTTGGGGTGTTTTACGGTCAGTAGTCGTTGTGTGCTGTTGTGCAAGTCTATGTGTGGTTTGTTTTGTTGTTGCAGTGTAGCGAAGTTTGTGCGGATTTCTGCGTTTTAGGCTTGTGCTTGTGTTTGGTTAGAGTTTGGGAGGTGTATGCAGAGGGATGAAATTGTTAGTGGATTGGTCAGTTGGCCTTTCTGTCCTTGCAATTATATCTAGGTGTGATGCTTGCTATCATTCACTACCATGGTCCTAGGTTGCTGGTGTTGGTAACGTCGAATGCTGTGGGCAGCTGCAACAATAGGGAGTCACCTTGTGCTACAGGGAACCTCCCTGTTGAGCATGCGGACCCTGTTGCGGTTATATTTGTGTCCAACATGGTGTACCTGCCTGCACCCTCAGCTTGCTGCGTATTTCTGTGCATGTGTGCCAGTGTCTGCTTCCCTCTATCCAAATTGGCCTGTGGAGCCCCTTTGACAGGTGGTATGCCCTAAGAGCAGCCTCCCTTATTTCCTTATGTTTCTTACTTGGGGATTGATGTGCTGGTGCTCGTCTGGCTCTTCTGCATTTGTATTTGTATTTGTATTTTATTGATTTATAAAGCGCCTTACCCCAAAGCGCTGCTCCATGTTTCCACATGTCCGACTCTGTCTCTGCCTTCAAAGACAACGTTCCTCTATTGGGCGGACGTCCTCCAGTCCCTCCTCCAGGCCGATATGACCTTCTGGTGGCGTGCGTCTCCTGGGCTGCCACTGTGTAGCCTGTGTATTGGGGCTGCTCCTCACAGGGTGACTATCTGCAGGTACCGCCCTTATTACAGTCACAGTCTACCAATGCTCCCTTTTGTTCAGGGCTGCACCGTGCCAAGAACACTTTGCTGGATCCTACCTCGCGGTAGCCGTGCATGGCGTCCCTAGACCACAATGCGCCAAATTCAATGCGCGGGCTACTACCTCGCACCTGCTGTGTTTCGTGGGATGTTCTGAGAGCGTCGGGTCTGGGGATGAAGGCTCATGTTTAGTACAAAACAGAGACCACACGGAATAGACTGTTTCCAACCCCTTTAACAACATGTGGGTCCTCCACAACACTTCCCTTCTTCCCCCTAACCCCACCTCTAACATAACGAGGCTGGCCGCAACGCTACAGTGCCTGACATGCTAATGGATGTATGGGGAATTATGTGCGAAATAAAATTGCTTGCAGCATTGTGCGCAAATGCAGAATGGGAGGTTAATTGAGTGTATGAGACGCAGAAGAACAGTTGTCACAACGACAAGATGTCTCTGTGGACTTTGGCAGTGTGATAGGGCACTGAGAATCACCGCCTTTCAGACAAGGGGCATGGTACAAACCGAAGAACCAGTAGCATTGCGCGGAAGGGCAGGTCTTTTGGGAGTCATTAAGCACATGAACAGGGGCAGAAGGTGAAGACAGCTTCGAAAAGATGGATGAAGTGTGGCTACCATAGTGTCATATCAGCAACACAGCTTTGAAACGGAATGTGGCAACTACTCTGAGATAACATTGTATCAGGGAGCGGAAGTGCACTACATATTGCCCTGCAGTCATTTCAGAGCACTTCAATGGGGTTTTTGTTACATTATGTTCAGTTTTTCATAACGTGCACAGAACCACATTGAACTGCTTGCAACTGGCACTGCTACTGGCTAAAAGAACAGCTACAGAAGAGGAAACCTGGAGAGATTAAGAAGGAAACGACCAACTCTAGATTTGCTGACTAAAATACAAATGTAATGAAGTTCATTCAACAACCACTTTTCACAGATAAAATTGTCCACGGAGAGCGGCCAACAGCTGGCTCAGAATACAGGTATATATGGTAAAGTAAAGCCTGCGAAGCGAGCTTCCTGACTGGTTGTTGCCACGACCCAAGTGCTGAAGGAAGAAGATTCCAGAAACTATCAACCAGGACCAAGCAAGCATACTCCCTCTGTTAGGGAGAATTCTCATTTCTGTGCTAATTCCCTTCAACCTTAGAGACCCCCAGCTATTTTGCTGGACTATGTGACTTTTACCCTGGAGTGAGTGAGACCTTTTTCTCTGATTTGGATTTGGATTCTGTATTTCCTTTGTTTTTGGAGTCTGAGAAACTCCATAGTCATCTGCTCTTTGTATGGTGGCACACAGCACCCCCAGTGCAGTGTCACAGACAAGTCCTTTGGATTTCTCATAAGGTTTAAATACCTTCTCTTGGGTGAACTACTGTTCCCAAGAGTAGTAAAGTGGAATTGACTTTACTTAACTTGTTCCTATGTAGGTCCAGCACACCCCATTGTATGCGGAGTGTTGGGAGTTTACTTAGTATCCCCTTGTCCTTCTTACTCATGTAAAACATGTTATATTACCCTCACTACTTTTAATGGCTGGTGGCAGTGGTTTTCCTACCATTCTGTTTTTCTACTGCAGGCTGAATCCTCAGCTGCAGTATAGCACCCATCGGTGACCATTGTGTCAAAACGTCCACAGTCTTCTTTTTTCAGCATTTCTTGCTAGTGAGGTCTTTCTTGGGTTTTACTCAGCACGCCAAAGCAGGTTTAACCCTTTTGTTAAGTTTGTCGCTGGCGAGCTTCAGTACTGTAACCCGCCTCTGGCTCCAGTGTGTCTGGCAGGGCAGGATGCGAGAGAGGTGCCAAAATTCCCTGTCCTTGGTCTCCTTGGTTACCTGAATGCACCTAGTGCTGATTGGACAGCCACCCTGCTGTGTGAGAGACAGCTAGGCTGTGCATGAATGGGAGAAACCTGCATAAAAGGCAAGGCTTCTTGAACTGAAGACAGAGTCGACCCCTGGACAAAACATCTGACAAAGGAATCATGAAGAGAAGCTTGCTGCATCCTCCTGAACTTCCCGGTGAAGCCCTGCTGCTGTGCTGAAACTGCTTTTCCAAATCGACTAGAGAATCTCCGGAGAGGATGACTTCTTCCCTTGGGTTGGTGGGACCAACTAACCCTAAGACAAACTTTGCTGGAAGACCTTACCCAACTGGCTGTACTTCTTTGCTGCTGCTGGAACTGAGTACCAGTGGTCGAGAAATCCGTAGTCGAGTGCATCGTCTTTAAGCTGAACTCAAGGAGTGAAGGAAGCCCATCAAGTGTCCACATCTGCGGTGGTGCTATTTGCCGGTAGCTGAAACCGCAAAGTGCTGCTGAACTGAAAAGAGCCTGTAGCTGCCGACGACCTTCGATCTGCAGTGCATGAGTCCTCCAGACGTCCTCCCTCTTGTCCCCACGACTGAGGCCCAGGAACCCAGGATCTGCAACACTGCAACAGAACAGAAGCCAGCTGGATCCTTGTCTTCTAAACTAAGGTACTGTGCTGACTAAAGGGTACTTACCTCTTTTGTCTGTAGCTTGCATTATCTCACTTGCGACGTGCAGTAGCTGCTTTTTGAAGAGTTGGTCTCAGCTCTGGCTTTCACAATCCTAACAGCTTGTGGCCCAACAGTGATTTTCTACAAACTCTCTAACGCTGTGCAAGACTTTGTGCTGTTAAATAAATATATAATTATTTTACTAGAAAACCTTGAGTGTGTTATTTGGATACTTGTATGTGTATATTACGATGCTACAGCTCCACAGCTCACATTTACCCCTCTTGAGATAAGTCTGGCTGATCAGTCACTCTACCAACTTGTGTAGTACATACTTATACCAATAGGTGGGTTACCTAATGCCAAGAGGACAGGACTGGTGTAGTCTCCCACATGATTACTGCATACAATCTTGCCTAACACCCCCATCTTGACAGAATTTACTCAGTTCAATATTCTGACCCTGAGAACTGCAAAGAAAATCAAATAGGGCAATTGCAAATTACTGACAGAACAGATTGAGCATGAAAATATAGGTTTGTCAGGTGGGATGCAAAAGCTGACCCGGGGACCAGTTATAAAATAAAGCTTGACATTGCATTTTTCATCTAAATGTGATGCCAATTTAGCTTTATCATTGTTTACAAATAAAAGGTTTTCATCATAAAAACAAACGTATCCAGGATCTTTTTTTTTTTTTTTTATTTATTATTGAATATAGTTGAAATATACATCAACTTTTTCAATTTATACAAATTAGAAATTTAAGTATAAAGTCTAGATAAAACAAACAAACAGAAATTATATCAATTCATATTATACAATCATCATCATTCTAGGTTCAAGGCCTGTAAAAAGTTAATAGTTGCAATTCTTATACTCATACATTCCGTAGCAGCCAAGGCGACCCATCTATTGTTTGGATCAAGTTGTGCAAAGTAAGCAAAATGATTAACAAAGTGCAATTTTCTTAAAGTGCTAAGTGCAGGACATTCTAGTATTAAGTGTTGTAGAGATTCTACAGTCATAGTATTATTACAGAACCGACACCAGACAAGATCAACAGCAATTTGTTTCCTTCTTGTTTTGACCTCTCGCGTGGGCCAAATATTGAACCTTAACCGCAGAATCGCAGATCTTAAAGCAGCAGATGGTGCTAAACATAAATAGGACGCAATGGTTTTATAGCGTTTTGGACCAAAGATTGTGGGATCAAAGTCTTTATAAGATAGGCACAAGGTTCTGGTGTCAATCCAGTCCATCATGTACACCTTCTTCTTCACCAGCTCTGGATGAGCAATAAGCAGATTTAATGAAATATCGGCATGTACCATGATTGATAGAATTTTTGTAGTCCAGTATTTTGGAAACAATTCTGTAGAATTAATCAAATAACTTGATATGGTTGATAATGTAGAATGACCATATGTAGATAGTAAACATTTGCGAAATAAAGCACATAAACGCCAGTTATATAGTGCACTTAGAGATATTAACCCCAATTCGTATCTTATTAACACTCCTGGAATGCATTGAGGTAAATTTAAGATTGCACGCCAAAACTTGGCTTCTAATAACTTCAGAAACCCCAGGGGTACAATTAGTGTTTCCAGACCATACAGGACAGTTGCTACCACATTCTGGTCCCAATAAGTAATGGCCGCTTTGATGGAAAATTTACCATATTTAGAAGTAATTACTCGTGTCTGACAGATTGCTGTGGATAACTTCTGCTTAATTTTATTCAGATGTAAGTCTGACGTTGGGGAGCTTTCAAAGATCAAGCCCAAATAAACATAGTTTGGTACCGTCCTTAAGGGTATCCCATCAATCTGCCAGTTCATTAAATGTTTGCGTGTACCTCTAGGAATATATGCAACAATTTGTGTTTTACTCGTGTTTACGATGAGCTCATTTTCTTTAAAATAGGAGCATAGGGCTAACAAAAGATTTTGTAAACCACTTGGGGTTTTTGATATTAACACAAGATCGTCTGCATACCACAATGCGCATATTTTTACATTGTTCAATTTAGGAGCATCAGTGATTACTTTATGAAAAATCTCCTGTACATCATTAATAAAAAAATTAAATAAAGCAGCTGCCAAAATGCATCCCTGTTTCAGCCCTCTAAACGTTCTAATAGGGGTTGAGAGGAGTCCCTCAGAATTTAACCTTACATAAACCTTGGTTTGTGAGTGGAGGGCAAAAATAATGTCAATAAGAGTAGATGGGCAATCCGCTTTCACTAGCTTGTCTATGAGTTTTGGTCTTGAGACCGAATCAAATGCAGAATGAAGATCTACAAACGCAAAATATCTGGCTTGCTTCTTATATATTGCTTGTTGTTTTATAGCATTTAAGGTAATCAAGTTAATACCCGTGCCCAACCCTGATACAAATCCAGTCTGTGCTGGGTCACGTTGATTTACTTTGTTTGTCCAATCATTAAAATCTCTTAACACCATTCTACAGAACATTTTTCCCGGTACGTCCAATAATGTTATTGGACGATAATTTTTCGGGTCAGTTCGATCACCCTTTTTATAGACTGGAATGATTACAGAAGAACGCCATGTTTGCGGAATATTTTTAGTTTGTAGTATATGACGAAACATATTATTCAAGATTAAAGACCACTCTGTTATATTTTGTTTCAGCATTACATTGGTCAGCCCATCCAAACCTGCTGCTCTAGATGACGAGGAGGATTTAATGAAGGTTTGGATGGATATTTTTGTGAAATATAAAGACCAACTATTCACAACCTTACTATTGTAAATGTAATGGTTCATCATAGGATCATTATACAAGGATGAAAAATGCGTAACCCACATCGATTCAGGTACTCCGTTAAGTTGCACATGGGGTTGGGATGAGATGTTACATTTATTCAGGAGTTCCCATACTAGGGCTGAGTTTTTACCACGGCAAGCTGTTAAAAAGCATTCACTATCTTTTTGATATAAGGTAGCTCTCCTTGCTCGGACCCAATTTCGATATTTCGAAGAAGCGGTTTTAACAGCTATATTTCGATCAATTAATGGTAATTTCTGAGAAATTCTGATCTCTTTTCTATAGGCTTTCTTTCTTTCACATAGCGCAAGATCAAAGCCATGGGCATGTTTTTTTCCTGGTTTACTGTGAGCAGGAAGAAGATTCGCGAAGGTGCTGAGAATTTCTACATAAGAGCCAGGCCTTGATAAGCTTTGATTATCTAGAAGTGCATCGTTCAAAGCCAGTAATTTGTTAGAAGACCATTTAAATCGATTTCTGCCATTATTAATAGTTAAAGTATGCTTATAGTACACTGCAGTTTTCATAGGGTCACCACTTTCTACTGACCAATGTAAAGATAAAAGGTGATGATCACTAGATGTTTGTTTGATTATCTCAAATTTGCTAGTGTTCATGAATATAGAACTTGATACAAAAATGTAATCGATGGTAGATTTAGAGGGGCCTCTTTCCCAGGTATTCATAGGTGGAATATCACCTGTTATTGCACCATTTATCATCCTTAATCCATGATCTTGCATAAAGGTATTCCATCTTGCACCTTCTCGTATCCAATTCCTCCCATTAGAATAAAAACAGGAAAAGTTCAAATCACCCATTAACAATATTCCAGCAATGTTATCTTGATTTGAAATAAGCTCAAAAATACACGAAAGAGCATCATAAAAACTATCATCAGTGATGCCTACCGGATTTCTATATAGATTAATAAGAGCGAATGTCTGTGAGTTGAAGAGGATCTTAACTAGTTGGATGAATTTATTAGGTGTTTGCCAGGGGAGGATTTTCAATCCCTTGCTCACTTTCGCTGCTACTAACAACCCAGCTGTAGGTCTACCTTTACCACCATGTGCTGCTGGCAATAAACTAATTTCATGATTGTCCCATGTTGGAGGATTAAGTAACCATGTTTCTTGTAGGGCCACAATATCATAACTATTCAAACCACTATCTAATTTCCACTGCAAATGGGAATAACCTCTAGTATTCCAACTAGCAAGTGAAAAAGTATTAGAGGAAACGGGTACTCGTGGTTACGACCAGGTATTGGTACCTGCATTGGGATCAGATGAAAGGTGATTAATGCAAACATTACAGACACATGTAGGTGCGGGTTTTATACCTCCAGAAGACTTATTTCCATAGGACTCATTAGATTGCTGACGTGCAGGGTCTTGGGCTAACAAAAAACCCAGATTAAATAACTCCATTCTGGCATTCCATATTGTATTACGTACAATACCAGATTTTATCCAGAGCCTAACGATGGAAAGGTTCTTATCACAAAGAAACTCCACTTGATCCACATCTGATGAGGAAATGGCTTCTAGTCCCTCTGTGTCTCCAAATATATTGAAGACACTAGCACGACATAAATCATATTTTGGGAAGGCCCCTTCGCGACATTTCAGGATCAGAGTATGATACTGATTAAGTTTCTTTGAAAATGCAGCACCATCGTCATTTACATAGGGTTTATTGCTGTCATTACGTGCATTTATCTGACACCTATTTCTATCTTTGGATTGATCTCGAAGGTGCTGCATGTGAGAGGAAGGAGGCATAGTTTCTGTACAATTTTCAGATCTATTTTTAAATACTCGAGCCTCATTTTGTGGGTTTTTAATGGCATTCAATGTATGAGAGTGCTGTTCAAAGGAATGTGGAGTATCAGATAGCACTTCAGATCTTCTATTAAGCAGATATGAGTCAACTGCATTTCTCAATGCAGTTAAACGATCTTCTCCATTCGGTATCTGTGCGCTCGGGAGGGATACCTTTGTCGCATCTGTCGGCTCAACCTCCTTTAGGGCCACTAATTTTGTATGTGCATTCGTGCATGTTTGTATTGTCGGTATATTCACAAGATTAGATGTTAAAAGAGAGACTAGCTCATTCAAGGGATCATAGTTAGGAGATGGTTTAATAACTTCTGATAAAATCCTGGGCGGGGAGGCAATGTGTGGGGGTGGAGGGATATCTTGCAAAGTTTTACCAACATGCGTATTGCCAGTTATATCAACAACCTCATTAATAGGTGTCTCAATGCCTAAGACTGGCAAGGCAACAGGTTTATGAGGAAGAGGTGTGGTAGCATCTAACGGAAGAGATATCTGAGATGTTTTTTTTATCTCTGATAGAGCTTTTTTATTTCTTTGTATAAGTTTAGATGACAACAATTTAATTTTTCTCTTATTTAACAGAGAGCCTCCCACCTTCTGTGGATTTTGAATAGTGACCCCGTGTGATTGGGCTCGTATAGATTGACCCATAGTTCTCACGGGAGAGTCAACACTAATCCAAGATTCATTAGGTTTAGCTGTGTCCTCTTCCTCGACACATTCAATCGGCCGAATTATATTCGTAAACATTGGTAATGCCGGCGTAGTTATTAGCGGATCTTGCATCATCTTCTCTAGATGTGATATACGCTGAAGAATAGATGGTCCTGAATGTACATTTAAGCCTTGATCAATTGACCAGATGGATTCAAGCTGTACAATTCTTTGTTCCAATTTTACTAAGGATGACTCTTTGGTATATTTAAGAGAGGTGTCTTTCATCCAATCACTTATTTGATTTAATTTATCAGTTTGGGTAGCTAGCTTCTGATCTAAAGAATTAAAGAGCTTAAATAGAGTGGCCATAGTAGTATTAATAGCACCCAAAGTAACTTCTAATAAAATAGGGTTCGGAAAAGATTCGGTTGGTTGTCGTTTCTCATTAGGGATTTGGCAACGACGAGGAGTAGGTTGCAAAAAAGAGATTTCCTCTTCTTGTTTTGTTGATTCCATGGAACAAGCCTGTGCATAATCAGTCGTAATCGAGACTCTTGAACTTTCAAGGTCTCTACAATCATGAGAAGTATGTGAGCAAGCAGAAAGAGACTCATTATTAGAGGTATGTCCCACGTCTTCGATAATTACTGAAGCTAATGAAGCATTCTCCAATAATGAGATTTGACATTCGTTTGTTGTCACATTCGACTCTAAGGTTGTTTCTTCTAGAACAGCAGTGAAAATTCGCATAGGTTTGATAATTCTAATCGGCGAATGAGGTACGGTTAATAGAGTTTGATCTGATACAGAAGAGTTCAAAGGGAGAACAGAAACCTCATTGGTCGAGTTAGACGTTAACATAGGAATCGAATTATTCTTAACACCATTTGATAATAACAAATCTGCACAACTCGATACAGAGGTAGTAGACGCAGTTAAATTAGAACTCAATAAAACCTGTGGTTTGGATTTATAAAAATTGCGTATATCATTTGGGTTTTTATTAATTGGGGTTAAAATGATGTTTTTTTTTGATGTACGAGTTCGACTTTTGGTTTTTTCCTGTAACATGGATAGATTTTGATTAATGGGAGTTTGAGGAGGCATCACTAAATCTAGTGTGTTAGGTACAATGGATGATGTAATAGCCATAGAGTCTCTAGTTATCTCTCCTGGCATACCTGTACGTAAGGTGAACATGAGATAATCAAATACTTTCTTACTTAGGAAAAAACACTGTTTGAGATTCAGAATTATTGAATAACAACTTTAAATGTTAATAGCCTTGATATCTAAAATACGAATCCTGAGATCCTCAAAGTTATTGGTTCTTGAGTATGGGCTGAGTGATATCGCTAGTTGCGTACAGTACCTCTGGTGGACACTTCACTTTTCGGACCATCCGCCGAACAGCCGCACAACAGCCGATGGACTTGACGCCACAGGGCTTATCGCCGCAAGAGTGGCTCGCAGCTGCTTTTGAAGCTGAAGGCAGTCACGTGAGGCGTCACGTGTCCCACGCAGCTCCGCCTCCTCCAGGAAGCGGCTATCGAGTAAAATATTGGCAAGAGCAACGGCTCGCAGTGCCAATGAAAGCAGGCTGCAGGGGTCCTCTCAGCTCGACACACGGAAACACAAAAAGCAGTCCTTTGCTTTTAAACTTCGTACGCCGCTCGGGCGGCTCGCAGCTGCTTTTGAAGCTGAAGGCAGTCACGTGAGGCGTCACGTGTCCCACGCAGCTCCGCCTCCTCCAGGAAGCGGCTATCGAGTAAAATATTGGCAAGAGCAACGGCTCGCAGTGCCAATGAAAGCAGGCTGCAGGGGTCCTCTCAGCTCGACACACGGAAACACAAAAAGCAGTCCTTTGCTTTTAAACTTCGTACGCCGCTCGGGCGGCTCGCAGCTGCTTTTGAAGCTGAAGGCAGTCACGTGAGGCGTCACGTGTCCCACGCAGCTCCGCCTCCTCCAGGAAGCGGCTATCGAGTAAAATATTGGCAAGAGCAACGGCTCGCAGTGCCAATGAAAGCAGGCTGCAGGGGTCCTCTCAGCTCGACACACGGAAACACAAAAAGCAGTCCTTTGCTTTTAAACTACGTATCCAGGATCGCCCATCCCACTTTGCCACCAAAGAAAGTGATCAAAGGAAAATTTTAACAACTGTGTCTCACTAAGGTGAGAAACCAAAGGGTGTCTCACTCACTAGTCCTCGGACACTTGTTAGGGTTAGGGTGAGGGGACCGTTGGTGAGACGCGGTATTCACGCCTTTCCCGTTCACATGACCCATCCTATTTTATGGAATTCTCCACTGTCCCAACCCCCCCTTTTCTCACACAAACACTGGGCCGAGGAAGAGGGCAACTGAGAGTAAAAAGGCTAACCCTTACATATCTCATCTGACATGTCCTGCTAATCGGATCAGGCAAAGTCAGACACTTGACATTAAGTGCATACATCTGATACCAATTAGCTCGCCTCACATGGATAAGAGGGGGAACATAGAGACACACTCTCAGCAAGGTGGAACATGAGCAAGAGCAGAACTTCCAGGGGCAAAGGCGAACCTTCTGGAGCAGAGCGACGGGCCGAGGGACGAGAGAAAAGGGTAGAGAACTGCAGGAGTTTGTTGCCTTCAAAAGGTCATGCAAGAAAAGTGAAGATGGCCAAATCGCAGACAAGAAGACTGCATTGTGTTTAAGGGATGCCAGCGACCCTCCCAGGTGAATGGCAGAGTTGGGGAGGCGAGGCCAAGCTGGTGGTAATAACCTTCACTCCTGAACTGAAACTGCAAAGACAAGAAAGAATTGCACACAGCCGGTGAGTTGGCAAGCGTCATCAATGATCGTGTGTGTTAAGGAAATGTTGAAGTTGCAACAGTATATTTCACAATTGAAGGCACACGTGTGGATGAGACCTGAAGTAAGGCAGACTTGTGATGATCTTTGAATTACTGACAGCTGTGAAAAAGGAAGTAGCCCACTCAAAGATCTCTGTTGAAGGTGAAATGTTTGTGTTTGATCAAGTGAATGAACTATAAATAGCAAAGTGATCAAAGCTAACCCTGGGGAAAAAGAGGGATTTAAAAAGGTGAATGTTGAACGTCTGTGCTTATGACATCAAACTACCCAGACCAAGAGACACTGGGGCAAATAACACACCAGTGTGAGCTGAAGGGAAAGTCAAAGTGGTCCTGCAGAGGTCTAAAGTAAAAGCCACACACATTTGAAAGTCTTCAACATCAGGAAAAGGTCAGAAGCCGACTGAGGGAGACCGAAAGTGTGATAAGTTAGGGGCAGGGAGTCCCTGCAAGTGTTGTGTTTGAAAGGTCCGAGCCCAACTCAAGGAGACTTACATGAAAGTTTTGCTTTGAAAGGTCTAAGCCCAACTGATGGAGACCTCCATGAACTTTTTGCTTTGAAAGGTCCAAGCCCGACTGAGGGAAATGTCAGTGAAATGTTTGCTTTGAAAGATCAAAGCCCAACTGAGGGAGACCGGCGTGAACCTTTTGTTGAACTGTATTATGAAAGCTGGAAAGAGAGACTTTAACGTGGAAGGCCAGGTGGGCCTCGATCCACGGTTTGAACTGCCTTTTTTTGACAACCTGAGCCAGAGTGTGTCATCCTGTCTACATGGGCCGCCTTACTGCGTGCCATCTAACGTGGGGAGGAGAGCTGACTCATTCACATTTAATCTTTATATTCTAACACTGATTGTCCTCTGCATACCTATTCTCCTTTACACACCTTTTGTACAAGAGATAGGGCAGGCATTAGGTTTTGTTAGTGTAGGCCATTTTGATTTGACATACTCAACTAAGACTGTTATATTTATTGTTTGATGGTAGTGACTACTCCCATCCTAGCTATAGGGCAAAGTAGGAGTTTTTCAAAACCCTGAAAAATGTAATAAAGGTTTTACAAATTGTACCTTTTGTGTCAGTGTCATACTTGTGGTACCATGCCTTCCTTACAGTAAACAACCAAAGATGATTTGACACAGTAAAGAATCAGTGCACATTGGGCTGTGAACAGGGCATATTACACACAAAAAACCTCCCAAAATATGGCTAGACAAACAACATATGTACATGTGATGGCCATGGACATAAGAACATAATTAATCCAACATTAACCCCACCAAACATTAAGTCTGTTTGGAACAAGTCGAAGCCTAAAGATGCATGGTAGATCTTTACTGCTACACCTGCCAGCTAAATCCTGCATTTCACGCAACATGATAGCACAATCATGTTGGTCACATTCATAGTCAATTATGATTTGAGGTTGGCAAGCTGCTACTACAGTGCATAACCAAGAGCAATGCAGAAGTCACCTCGTGAGATACATCTGGGATAGAATGAGGAGAGCACCTTCAACCAAGGGTGGAAGGAAATACATTGCATGTAACATTTAATGATTACACCTGTCACACCATAGATACACCAGCCACAAAAGCGTGGTTCATTCAAGGAATGACATCAAACATTGAAGTTTATGAGTGATAAAAGCACACCACCAAAAGAAAAAGGCCACACAAGGAGTTGCATCATACCGAGATTGTGTGTATGTTTACACCAACATTTCTAAGGTGTAAGACCACACATTCCTGCCACATTAACAAAAATATCAACTCAAGTTGCCCTAAAAAAGGCAAAACCTTCTTGTGGCTGTTCTTTACAACTGTGTAGGGCCTATATAGAATCAATGGTGTCCATCTCACATCATCTTCAAATGAACATGAAGGGCATTATAACTATGAGTATTGATATTTGTAACGATTATCCATGTGTACACATTGCATGACTTTGCCTTTCCTTCCAGAGCTGGGGGTAGCGTAGGTAGTGGCTGACATATTCAAACACCAGTGGAGGACAAAACAAAGTGAAACAACATTACTTTTAAAATTCCTCCCATTTGACAAATTTCACTTAATATTCACTACCAGGAGTATTTTACTAATAGTTATCTCCAGGGGGTCTGCAAAGGTTTGTATATCTTCATTGTGGTAAGTATCATACATGCCAGAATGGTGACTAAAATGTAAAAAGCAATAGTTGCTTTACCTGTTGACTACCATACTACTAGTCCAAAGTTCCCTTTCCTACACATTAATGGGGCACCCTCCCCATAACTGCTGGGGCACACCTGTAATCCATGCCACCCCATGTGACTTGCCTTGCCTATACCCCACCCCAAGCAGCCATTCTGTTAATCAGAGCACATATGTCAGACTCTTATCAGTGCAGATTGTGGGAGGGCAATTTGGAGGAAAGGGAACAGTACACTACAGCAGTCTGTGAATGGCATGGACTTACTATTTCGTCTCCTTCAAACTACTGAATAGGAGAATTAATGGCAAAAGTAGCGTAAAATAAAGATATATTTTTCTTCAACCAAAGATGTTCCAAAGGAAGGGCTGTCCAAACTGGTGCTTGCTTAGGATCTATGTGTTCATTCCGTAATGTTTGTCGAAGCATGAGGCATAGCCAACTCTTCTGTTTGCATATGTCCTCCAAGGGATCATGTCTTGTATGTCTTGGCCGTCTTAGCTTTTAGGGAAAGTAAGGCTGGGGGAAAATTTGAGGTCTCTGCTGTTGTCAAGATTCCATAGATACTTCTATATGAATGGGCTGAGGTTAAACAGCAGAAGGCTGGGAATTTGGTCACAACCTTTGGTAAAAACAAAGGGTGAGTGTGAGCAATACTTTTTCTTAGTGGAAGGATAGCAAAGCACCTGAATCTTGGTAACACTACCCACCCATAATTCTGTCTTCCTGGTTATATATTTTAAGTCTGCTAAGCCATAGGATGAATGGAGTGCGCATCAGAGTTGACTTAGAAATGGCCAAGTTGCAGTTAGGATGGGGGATAAACCTGAGGCTGTAGCCTAAAAATACCAATAGCATGGCTCTTAAAGGATTGTTGAGTGAGAATGAGGTTGAATTCATATTCAAATAGGCCCCCGTGGATGAAAACATAGACCCTAAAGTAGTCAATCTTAATATTTCAACTGGCAAAACGTGTAATGAAAGATAATACATGATCCAACAGACCCCTCAACAGATCAATATCTCTTCAGGGACACCAGTGGCAGACTCTGGTGCACTTGCCAGCATACTGAGATGCAGTAGACTGGTTCTTCACTACATGTAAGACCTCCTGCTTCCCTCTTGACATTCCTAAACTGCCATGTATCAATACTGAGGGATCTAGCTACCAAGGACATTGGTTGGGGGCTACATGAAGAACTAGTGCCCCTTCATGAGAGAGGGGAATGTGAAATGCTAAGGAGGTAGGTTGAAAATCTGGAAAAGCTACTTACTCATGTGATAGTTTCCATAGCATCAGTATGTGTGTTAAGGATTTAAATCAGGCGACGCACACCTTAGTCTCAGCCCAGTATGCAGCGTGCAATTGAAATGCTTAAGTTTTAGATTAAATTCAATATTGAGATGGTACACTACTCATATCACACCCCTTTTCAAACACCCCGGGTCACAATGGACCATGAACCAGGCTGGTTGGTAAAATATAATATTTATTTTAATATGGGGTAGCAATCACCAATAGGGTGATAAGAACAATAGAAATGTAAGCAATGCACTTAGTTTAACCTTCTATTGACACATCTACAAAACACCAGGACATTTTTGATTTTAGGTAAGATAGCACTTAAGTTAGAATTTCCCCCTGCAATGTTCCCTCAACCCACAAATAAGCACTGCTGAGTGGATAAACAGAAACAGCAGGTAATCGGGAATGGCACATGGAAAACAGAATTGAGATCCGACTTTCCCTCCCCAAACAAGAGAGAAAAACAGACTTTAAACCCTGGCAATGCTAAAAATGACACCCGGAAATGGATGAATAAATGAGTAAATGTGTTTAATAATCTTGAAGCAAATACTGTTCTTCACCACAGCAACCACGTAGAAGTACAAACTATCAGAAGCAATGTATCACCAAGAGCATACAGTTTGAAAATGAGTGGCAGGTTTTAAAACATGTTGGAAAATTAGCAAACTTTGCAATTCCCGCCTGAAATTACCAAAACAGTTTTTAATAAAAAACGGGTGAAATATTGTAAACCGGTTCTTATGTTGGGGTGTAGCTATAGATCATAGGTACAATATGGAAGTGAAATTATGTCTCTAGCTGGAAAAACGAGTGAGTAATGCAAGATCTAGTGAAGTTCAATTTTAGGAATAGAGCAGAGGAGCAACAGAAAAATGGCTTTAAAATGGATTGCAAACTTGACTTAAACTGGATAAAATGACTAAGGAAAAGAGAATGTCACCAGTGAATCTCCACAGTTACGTGGCCACTGTTACCCTTCACATGGTGTGCCCCGTTTCCTTTTTGGGAAATTAATTTATTTAATCAAAATCGCTAATGGCTTAGGTTCTATGCGAAACAAAAAAAGAAGGAAAAATCAGCGCTGACACTAGGAATCAAAGGCGGGGTTTCACATATAATGCTGAAGATTTTAACAAGATATCCAGGTCAGAATAGGAGAGCTTAGAGATGGGATAAGACAAAGCAAGGCAAGGTATACTATGAATTTATATGGGTTTCTATTGATACTCATAGTCCACATTTAAGTTTTTGGATTTTGGACAGTCAGCGTTCTGGTCACCACATGGATCTGGCCTAACAAAGGACAGCCGGGCAAAATCAGCGGGACAGGATCAGCTAGGCATGGACTGGTTACCAGGTAGCACTTCTGGTCAGTGGATAGCAGGACGGCAGCATCATGCAGTGAGTGGCAGCAAACCAATCTGGATCAGGATGCCAAAAGTACCACAGTTTTCCCCTGGTTAATGGGAGATTAGTGTGTTTTTTTATAGTAGAGGCCTTGCTGGAGCAGGATCAGCAGAGCTTGGGTTTTGCAATGACCCTGGAGTAAGATCAGCAATGCTTGGCCTTGTAGTTGGGATCTGGAGTCTGTATAGATGGAACAGGAACAGGACGCCGGCGCAAGAGAATCAGGAAGAGTGTCTGTCTAGGATCTTGTCAGGGACCCTTATTTATAGTGCAAAATGACATCATCAAAGTGTAGGCTGGGCAGGGTTAACTACGCACGCCCCTAAACTACTTGGATTGGGCAGAGGTCCTAGTCTCTGCCTTGCTCCCAACTGGTTGGATTTCCAAGGGAATGATGTCAGGTTTATGAGGTGAGGCTTACAATGTCCAGAAACTCCCACATTTACTTTACTGAAAATCTGATTTTGCCAAAAACATCAATTTATACACTTGCAATCTCTTGGCAAATTAGACACATAGGTTACATATTATGTGCAGCACCGATCAGTCCAATCCTCCAGTATGTGCAACCTTGTTTCACCTTTCTGATACATTTTGGTAATTTTAAACATGAAAGATTTGGCCTAAAATTCCACAATTTTATACACAGATGCAAATTATCCCCAGGGATGTATGAACAAAATGTTATGTTTGCAATGTTAATACTTTCCTTGGAATCTGTCATGTCTTGTAACTTCTGTTCCCCATGCCGCAATGAGTTCTACCAAGTTTTAAAAGAAAGCCCATAAAATTAGATTTGATATTGCAAACTTTTTACATTGTACTACTTCTTGCTGCAGAGATAAAAAGTCTTTAAAGTTTCTTTATGAGAAAGTCTTTGTAACAAAAAGGCATTCCCGTTGTTACTTGATCCTCTTTTTTATCTTCCTCCATCTGCAAGCAACTGTCATTTCCTTCAAGGTTTCCCATCTTAATTGAAGGTTTTATTGCCCCTTAACCTTGACAGGTTAGTGTCCCAGGACTTCCATTGTTTGGGACCCAGCAGAGACAAAAGTCTTTTCAACCCCGTGATTATCAGGGGGTTGTCAGTATCTGCTGAGAGTTTTTATGATAGTTCCCTTCCCCTTGGGGGAATTTTAATGGCTGGCAACTGGAATAACTGGTTTTTCTGAGAGCTTGCAAATCCAGCCCATGTGTTTTAAACTCTTTAATTTCTTATATTGGGTCTTGAATTAAACAAACCTGTGAAAAAAGATAGCCTATTTGTGTATTATAAGCACTAACATAAACCCTTTACATTGCTAAGCAGGCTTTTATGCAATAATTTAGTTTTAAACATGCCAATTTTTCTTCAGTCAGCAAAAGCCCATGTTTCCCCATGTGTTAGCATTTCTTTCTTTAATTTTGGTTTTTCAGCTGCCTCAGATTGCCCACACTGTATTTTCAGCTGTAGTCATTTCCTTGAAGCAGGAGTTTTATCTAAAGTATAGATACATTTACACTTGACCTGGCTCAGAGAGTATTTGTATTTGGTTTATTTATAAAGTGCAGCCAGGCCCAGGGGCATACGGGCGCGTAAGTTTGAGATCAGATTACATAAGAGTACAGTTACGTTAGCAAGCAGTAGGCAACAAGTAAAAGGTCTCTTTGAACTGCTGCGCCTGGATACATTTTGGCAAGAAATGAACGCATGCTCCTGTGCGAGTGAAAAGAAAGTTGCTTCTTGATTTCTCTGAGAGTTGGTTTGACTGGGCCTGTCACTCAGGAATTATACCTGGTTTCAGTAAAGCACAAGGGAATATCCTGGGCATGACAGGGCATTTTTACTCACAGTGGTTTCAGAATGAACAGATGGAATTAGCAAAAAACATTATTTTGAAAGGGTGAAAATGTTTCATTTTGGAGGTGATTGTGGCTTTTGCAGCAATGCAGTGCTGCCTGTTCACTTGATTCCATATATGTTTCATAACACACTTGCATATTTTTCAGTGAGTCCCCTTGTTCCATTTTGCCTGAAGTGTGCTAGGCTAGATGGTGCAGCCATTTTTTTGTTGCTGCCAAACACAGTTTTGAGGTCCTGGTGCACACAGGAGCCAGTGCAGCCAGGTTGCTGTTTCTTGTTCAAATGCAGCTTGGTGATGTGGTGAATGCCGTTGAGTGGGTCAATATATCCCACATGTGTAAATCACCTTGGCTGTGAACGGTATAGGAGGAAATACATGATCTTCCCACAGATAGTAGAACCACAGACATCTGCCTTAATCAGCGGGAAGTGGCTTTTCTTTTCTTGGTTCATACATGGGTCTGGTATGTTTCTGCCAAACTGACTGAAGATCTGCTCCGTGATCATGGGAGGGGGTGTTTTCTCTCATGGGCAATCTGTGGTCATCTGCTGAGGGAATCTGCATGGACACGGACATTCCAGGGGATGTGATATATCTGCCAGTGCAAGAGCTCCTGGAGAGGTCTGCAGAGCTGATGACAACGTATACTCCCTATGTGTTGACTTAAAAGATAGCAGTTACATTGTTCATCAGAATGAGGACACCAGTTTCTTGTATAGATGGTGCGAAGGCTCAAAATGCTTGGAAGATTGACTTCAATTCAAAGACATAAATATGATAATATACATCCATCGGATTCAGAGGTTATATACCCGAAGTCTGTTCAGCGTTGCCATTCGCACAATTTTGGAAGAACTCACAGTGATTGCTTCATGAGTGTTTGGAACATGAAAGGGGACTCTATGAGTCAGTTAAAATTCAATCTTCCACCATGTATTTGATGGAAGGGCCATCACCAATCAGCAATTGAACTCCAGATGAAGTTACATTCTGCACATATATATCAGGGTAATTGGAACCACTAGGACCCAGAAAGCTAGAGTTCCAGCAACATGTGTGAAAGACAATGTTTGAACCTATAGGTTATTTGAATCTATAGCTGGGTTGACTAAATGGCCTAGATAATCTGTGTGTGCAGGAGGCCTTTCCATGTGTTTCTGCCACAACAACCTAATGTAATCTACAAACTGTTATGGAATGTTTCCAATTGTCTGAAAAGCCCAAAAAATGTAATAGTGAGATGAATCTCCTACTAAACACTTTGACTTATATAAATGTATGACATGAGTCCCTGGTAACCCTCTTAGAATAACTGAAAAATTTCCCCCATTGAACATCGAAGAAGGTGAGCCCAATGTCCTGCTCTGTAGGAAGTGTCATGAGTCAATATCGGCATTGAATGAGATTCCTCCAAAACTGTGCAAGTCTGATTCTAAAGTGCTCACATAACAATGTCTGGTCTTTCACCGATTATATTATGAAACACCTATAGAACCACACATTATCTGACCAGAAACATGTCTTTCAGTCTGAGAATAGCATGCAGAGACCAGCTCACGACTAGGGTTCAGGCCACTGATGGCCCACTAAGCTATATCATCACAGCAAGGATTAGTCATCCCAAAAGTATGTAAAAACCCACATTGAGCTTTAACTGTGCATACAACTGGGTCAATTTTACACCCTTCCTTCAAAAGGGAAAGGGGATGCACCCCTGCACTCTCCATGTCAATATGTTGAAGAAAGGTGGTTGGACAATCCCACTCTTTGGCAAACTGAATTTGAGCTGTGAAGAAATATAAATCAGGAGCTTGTATCCCAACCCTGTGAGAAAGGTCAAACCAAGTGCTGTCACGTAATCAAGGGTTGTTGATTAAATCAAGTGTGACCGTAATTTAGAAAATAAATCATGGCAATAGACATATTGCAATGTTTTGAAAACAGAGAGTCATTTAGGGATTAACAGCATTTTAACAGTATTTAACCTTTACCATATAAGGATATGGGAAACATGCATAGCTATTACATTTTAGTTTTATGAAGTTCCAAACATGTCACGTGATTAACTTCTAGCATTCTGGGCTCATCTCTAAAATCTTTAATTTCCAATACCTTATTGCATCCTGAGACTGGTTCTGACCATACAAAACCCTCATCTGAGAAGTTTTCTTATTTAAGAGAAAATATGTCAATGTGAAATCCAAGACGTTTTAACCCATGGTGTAGTTGCTCGGAATTTCTATGCAACAAAATTCAAGGGACCAACACCATAGTTGTCTATCGTCACTGCATCTAATTTCAGCACTTGGGCTTTAATAGCTCTGATTAACCATTCAATTGGGTTTCAAAAATGCAATCAACCAATTTATTTTATACACATTATATACTTCATTATTACAAATATTAATGTAAAAAAACGAAATCTGTGAAAGAAGGCTGCATGCACTTCTAACTCGTTCACCTGCACTCCATCAATGGAAATACCGCCTTTCAGCTTTCAAATCGCAGAGAAATGTATATGAATCTACAGAATAAATGCTAGACAAATCATGGACTTTACAATTACCCTCGGGCCTCATTATCAAACCATTTCTAACCCAGAAAGATTATATTTTCCCCTGACAATTCGTTGTATGTCATTGTAAACTCTCCAAGGCTAGACAAATCAAGGACTTTACAATTACCCTAGTGCCTCATGACCAAATTATTTCTAAGCCAAATACATTAGTGTTTTAGCCTGACAATGAGTTGTATGTCTTTGTAAACTCTCAAGATGTTTCTGTTAATATTGGTATTTAATACTGAACATTCTTCAGGTTAATGCTATCACATTCTACCATATTTTATTCACAACCATTTCTTTTAAAACAACCCAGAACGGTTTTCCACCTTGCGTAAAAAATGAGTGACTTCTTCATACCCATTGACCATATTGGAGAAACACAGTTTCCTGTTTCTTATTTCTTGTTTCCTTTTCCCTAATAGTTCTCGCAATGCCGACTCCTTCTGAAAGAACCTTTTTCGTATTCAAGGATCATAAAGAATGTATCTTCCTTTAATTAGAAATGCAAGTCAAATCTATGCCTTTGAAGAAATCTTCAAATCTTTGAATATCTATGAGTTTTTTGAATAACCTGCAACCGATCTTATCTGTGAATCCTGATTTCACTCTGCGTTCTTACAACAAGTCTTTCAAATCAATGTGTGGGTCATCATGGTCATCTTGCAAATGGTTAATCAGTGTAAAATAAACCCAGGTGCTGAAATTACCTGCAGTGACGATAGACACCTGTGGTGGAAGAGATTAGCTCTAGCACCCTAGACACATGTTTCCAATCTTTAATCCACAAATATGGTATTGCATCCTTAGTCTAGTTCTCTAATGTGAAATGTGTTCTCATTAAGGGGGAAATATCGGATGCAACCTGATTACCTTCCAGTTCCAGCAAAGAGAAAAATCCAAATCTAGGCAGTTTGCCCATTAACGAGGAAAATGTAACATTTGGATCTCTGACGTATAAAAGAATATCTTTGGCTGATAAGCAGATAATGGCCCTGGGACTGCCAAGCGCCACATCACAATCAGCATGCTTAGTCCTCACTATAGTCGCAAGTGACTCTGCAGCTATAGCAAATAAAAGAGGGGACAACTGGCACCCTTGGCGGGTTCCATATTCAAGCAAGATCCTATGAGGATATGCTGGCCCGTAGCCCATCTGACACCTCATTGTGAAAAGATTTGTTAGTCCAGGAATCGAACCCTTTTAACACATCCAACCATGTTCAGATTGCCTGTGTGGATGAATTATGCTGTAAACGTCCCCCAAATAAGTATCAGAGATTAAGAGCTGTCAATCTAACTCTTCTACAACTGGCCTGACCAAAATATATTAAAGAACTCATAGAGGGCTCTACTCCACTGGCAATAAATGTAGCAAATATTTTCACATCAGCATTGATTAATGAGATTGGGCAGCATGAGCCACAATATTCTACCTCCTTGTGGAAGATTAGGAAACAGAAGTCCCTCTGTGTTACAACACATTACTTTATTAAGGTATATGGTATTGGCTCTGCCTTAAGTCTCCAGTCCGCCAGGTGCCTCTCAGGCACACCATTCTTGCCCTAGGGTAATTCAATCACCCTACATTGGTTTTGCTAGTGGGTTGGTGGGTACTGTACTTTAGTTTTGGCTACACCAGAGGTGCAAGCCATTTTACCGCATTGGTACCCAGTGTGCCTTTTTGGTAGCCATTCGGGCACCAGTGCATTTATTCTAAAACCTGCTTTCAGTCATTTAGCATTTTAGGGCTACCTTTTTTCAAGAAACTACAAACAGGCCTTAAAATTGATTGCTGTTCTTACCATGTGGGCCCTTTGCGATCCCACAATGGCAGACTCCATATTGGTTAAAAATGGTTTTGGCCAATCGAAGACCCTGAGCTCTCGCTCTCACTTCCTATGGGTGTGGGTTTGGCTAAGTTGCAGTCCCACTGACCAATCAGAGTAGTCAGTCATATGACCCTTTTCTCCCTGCCCCCTCTAGTGAATGATGGCCTGGCCTTTTGCAAGGATCTTTTTAGAGTGGGGATAAAGTGGTTCCTGGTCCTGATGTCTCTCTCTTCATTTCCTGTTTTGAATCTTGGAGGAACACAACACCAGGAGGCACACAATTCTCCTCTAAGAGCTCCACCTGGCATTTACCATAACCACCCCATGAGACGTCCACCTGCTCTTCTACAATTCTCCCTCCTCTAAACCGCAGTTCTTTTTCATCATTTCAATTTCATTCTTCTTAGGAGGGATTAACACACGATAACAACAAAGACGAGAGTCTCCCTCAGAAAAACATATGATCCAAGAAGACTTTTCAGACACACAAAGGAAAGTGACTAAGCAGCAAAGATTCTCAGTTTCACACACAAATGGGAAGCTTTTTTGTTTTCACACAAAGTAGGAACACAAAAGGTTGCATGTTTTTTCTTTATTTTTCCTTTATTGGGGTTAAAGGCAAAGTAAAATAAACTGGTGTCACAAGTCACAGAATACCTAAGTCAAACACACAGACAAATGGAATTAGAAACACAAAATGACTTATTTTTCCCTTTTAAACTTTTATGGGGCAAAGAAAACAAAATAGGAAACAGGCAAAAGACAGGGGAGCATTTTTGGAGCTGAGACAATTGAGGGTGCAAAAGAAAGACAGCAAAGAAGGGCCTAATAAACAAAGAAAGAGACACAAAGGAGCACATACCAAAAAATAGCTCAAATATAAATCTGACAAAACGTTCCTAAAACCCTAGTTGTGAGCTTGCTCTATTGACTCCTGCTACTACAGCCTAACAAACACCACAAACAGAAAATACATTTAAACTGATTAAATCCTTATATTGGGCCTCTAAAGTCTCTTAGATGTCATCATTATCTATGAGTGATTCAGTGAGCCTCATTGGCTCTGCGATCATATCTCGTCCCCACAAAACCCGTGAGCGCGTTTGAGCACCATTACTGGCTTACAGTGAGTCCCACGGTAAATTGTGGACTCCCAATAATGAGGGACATATGTGAGCAAGGCTGAGTGAAGGCTAACCTCATTACTAGACAACACGTTGATTGTCTGATACAAGCGAAGCAAGAATATACTGACCACCTCACTCCCTCTCTCACTGAATTAACCAATCCACTGATCACTTTGTGGATCGTTCACAATCCGGAGGAGGTCATCATTTTATGAATAGGTCTCAACTTTTCTGGCTAGTTTTATATGTATTACAGATATTGACTACTTTTCCTATCTTCCATTTCCTTTTGACCCATTGCAGATACATTCATAACCTTTTATAGTCTTTGAAAGAATTGCAAAATATGGTGAGAGTGGAGAAGGAAAATCATCACTGAAAATTAGCTGATTCCAGACTTGGACTTGGACCCCATGCTCACTGTACTCACAGAGGCACAGCTCCATCTCACTGATGAGGCCCAACAAGGCTGAAACACGTGTCTGGAGTTCCTGTTGGTACTCTTGTTCGAAGGTTTGCCTGGCATTTCGGTGCTGGATTGCCTTTGTGGGCAGGACAAAGACTGATATGCAAATGGATATTTCCTGCTGTGTGAAAAGTACAGTGAGCAAAAAGTGATGGCTGCAGAGTCTCAAAGTGGGAAAAAATACAGAACAGGTTAGGAACTAGGGGTTGGTCACCCTAGGTTACCTGGGGGAACCCAGACGTGGACCCCTTGCTCACTGTGCTCAGAGAGGTACAGCTCCACCTCACTGATGAGGCTCAACAAGGCTGAAACACATGCGTGGAGTTGGGGGCGAAGGCACATACCTGGGGTTGCTGTTGGTACTCTTGTTCAAAGGAAGTTTGCCTGGCATTTCGGTGCTGGACTGCCCTTGTGGGCGGGACAGACATTGATATGCAAATGGATATTCTGACTTTGTGAAAAGTACAGTGAGCAAAAAGCAATGGCTGCGGACTCTCAAAGTGGGGAAAAAACACAGAACAGGTTATCATGGTATCAGGTTATATTGTCCCCATATATAATGTCTCGTACATATAGTCGCCGGGAAATGGCATAGGCACATTATATATGAGGACAATATATGGGGTAAATGGGAGTGGGTGTTGCGAGGGTGTCACATGCTCCCGTTTAAAAAATAAATGTCAGGGGTTGTGGGGGTGTCCCCCACATGCTCCTAATGATAATGTCTCTGAAAGAAAATGGCGCCAATCTTGCATGGCAACATTTTTGCGGGGACATTATCACATGGAACCATTATCATGCCATGTTCTTTCTAGAGAGGGGCGCCTGCTACCTTTTTTGTATTTTTGCAAGGGACTTGGGGTTGGTGACCCTAAGTTACCTGGGGGAACCCAGACGTGGATCCCTTGAAAAAAAGCTATGGCTGCGGACTCTCAAAGTGGGAAAAAAACCACAGAACAGGTTTTCATGCCATGTTCTTTCTAGAGAGGGGCGCCTGCTACCTTTTTTGTAGACATGATATTAACATGCCGTGCCGGGGCACATCAATGCATGTATTCCACGTGTTAAAATGGAGAATGCGTTTCATTCACTTTTCCATTGGGTGTGCATTGGTCTCTGCAGCGTGTATGCATTCTATGACTGCATCTGCTCACCATCTTTGTGAGAACGCATTTTATTAGCAAAGATCAGATTTTGTGCATAAATGTCCAGTGAGCGAAACATTTTGGACAATAACAAACATCATGTGTGCTGTTAACAATGATGACTGCTGAACTAGAGCTCGCAGTTTGGTTGAGTATCCTTTTCCTTACCATGCCTGTGAATATTAGAGTCTCGGTTATAAAAAATAGAAATGAAAACACTACTACGAAATGGCATTCAAAGAAAGCCTAGGAAAATTCAAAACCAAAACAAATATACTGCTGGCCTCCTTACTGTTTTTCTGATGCAGAGAGACACCAGTAACACAAATGCGTGGTTTTCCTCTGCATTTGCTTATTCTGATCCACGGGGCTTCTTAACTCCGTGTGTGAACCACATTGTTATGGCATCATTTCATTTGTATTTGTATTTGTATTTATTGATTTATAGAGCGCCTTACACCAAAGCGCTGTACAGTGAAACAACTTACTGGCCGATTCATGGAATAATTAGTGCGGCGCAAGTGGCCAAAAACGTGCGATTCGCAGTGGAATAGCGAAAATCGCAGTGCAAGTGCGAAAATCACACGAAAAGCAGCGCACATCGATTCATGGAAGGCCGTGCGCGAGAAAACCATCGGATGTGCGCTAAAAAAGTGCACGGCGCACATTGGCGCACAGGCCATCTAACGGCGTGCGCCAGGTCACAGTGAAAATCGCACAGGCCACACCGAAAATCGCACATAGCGCAGCGCACACAACAAAAGTAGGCGGAACATGGGGCGTAACACTCGGAATGGGGAACAACTTGCCAAAATGTGGGTGTCACGGGGGAAGTACAGGGTGCAAGTGCGCGGAACGCCCACACGCTCGCCTACAACCCGTATTCATGGAATCGAATAGGGCAAAAAAGCGCACGGTCAAACCAGCGCACAGGCACAAACACGACCGCCACAAGAAAGCAGGCGGTAGCGTCTCTGCGTCTGTAATAAATGTGCGCCAAAAGGTGCGCCAACAAATAGCACCTATATACAGCCATGATGAATGTCCTATACTGTGGCCCTCCAGGATAAATGACGTGCAAAGGGGTACCCACAAACACGGACACCCGCTGACTGAAGAATAACATGTGCGTGTATTCCGGGGTGCGCGGGAAGTCTCACACGCGATTTGGCAGGGTACGTGGATTTCAGGGGTGCACAGGAAGTTCCACACGCGATTTGGCCGGGTACGTGCGCGGGAATTTCCACACACGATTTATCTGGGTACGTGGATCTCAGGGGTGCGCGGGAAGTCTCACACGCGACTTGGCAGGGTACGTGGATTTCAGGGGTGCGCGGGAAGTACCACACATGATTTGGCCAGGTACGTGCGCGGGAATTTCCACACGCGACTTGGCTGGCTACGTGGATCTCAGGGGTGCGCGGGAAGTCTCACATGCGATTTGGCAGGGTACGTGGATTTCAGGGGTGTGCGGGAAGTTCCACACGCGATTTGGCCGGGTACGTGCGCCGGAATTTCCACACGCGATTTGTCTGGGTACGTGGATCTCAGGGGTGCGCGGGAAGTCTCACACGCGATTTGGCAGGGTACGTGGATTTCAGGGGTGCGCGGGAAGTTCCACACGCGATTTGGCCGGGTACGTGCGCGGGAATTCACACACGCGATTTGTCTGGGTACGTGGATCTCAGGGGTGCGCGGGAAGTCTCACATGCGATTTGGCAGGGTACGTGGATTTCAGGGGTGCGCGGGAAATACCACATGCGATTTGGCCGGGTACGTGCGCAGGAATTTCGACATGCGACTTGGCTGGGTACGTGGATCTCAGGGGTGCGCGGGAAGTCCCACACGCGATTTGGCAGGGTACGTGTGCGTGAATTTCCACACGCGATTTGGCTGGGTACGTGTATGACAGGGGTACGCGGGAAATTCTACATGCGATTTGGCTGTGTGCTCCCAGGTATTCCCTGTACACCCTCCACGGCCCCTGCAGGCAGCCGACACCACAGGGGACTACCCTGCACACCTGCTCATGTCACCCAGCACCCCCACCCCCCAGCATCCAGGGGCACCCTCCACCAGGCCCCCACTCATGTCCAACTCATGTCTCCCACCACCCCCACCCCCCAGCAGTGCAGGGGCACCCTCCACCAGGCCCCCACTCATGTCCCCCTGCACCACCACCCCCCAGCATCCAGGGGCACCCTCCACCAGGCCCCCACTCATGTCCAACTCATGTCTCCCACCACCCCCACCACCCAGCAGTGCAGGGGCACCCTCCCCAGGCCCCCACTCATGTCCCCCTGCACCCCTACCCCCCAGCAGTGCAGGGGCACCCTCCACCAGGTCCCTACTCATGTCTCCCACCTCCCCCACCCCCCAGCCACCAGGGGCAGCCTCCACCAGGCCCCCACTTATGTCTCCCACCACCCCCACCCCCCAGCAGTGCAGGGGCCCCCTCCACCAGGCCCCCACTCATGTCTCCCACCACCCCCACCCCCCAGCATCCAGGGGCACCCTCCACCAGGCCCCCACTCATGGCCCCTATCACCCCCACCCCCCAGCAGTGCAGGGGCACCCTCCACCAGGCCCCCACCCATGTCTCCCACCACCTCCACCCCCAACCCATCAGGGGCAGCCTCCACCAGGCCCCCACTCATGTCTCCCACCACCCCCACCCCCCAGCAGTGCAGGGGCACCCTCCACCAGGCCCCCACTCATGTCTCCCACCACCCCCACCCCCCAGCCACCAGGGGCAGCCTCCACCAGGCCCCCACTCATGTCTCCCACCACCCCCACCCCCAGCAGTGCAGGGGCACCCTCCACCAGTCCCCCACTCATGTCTCCCACCACCCCCACCACCCAGCATCCAGGGGCAGCCTCCACCAGGCCCCCACTCATGTCTCCCACCACCCCCACCCCCCAGCCACCAGGGGCAGCCTCCACCAGGCCCCCACTCATGTCCCCCTGCACCCCCACCCCCCAGCAGTGCAGGGGCACCCTCCACCAGGCCCCCACTCATGTCTCCCACCACCCCCACCCCCCAGCATCCAGGGGCACCCTCCACCAGGCCCCCACTCATGGCCCCTATCACCCCCACCCCCCAGCAGTGCAGGGGCACCCTCCGCCAGGCCCCCACCCATGTCTCCCACCACCCCCACCCCCCACCCACCATGGGCAGCCTCCGCCAGGCCCCCACTCATGTCTCCCACCCACCCCCACCCCCCCAGCAGTGTGGGGCACCCTCCACCAGGCCCCCACTCATGTCTCCCACCACCCCCACCCCCCAGCATCCAGGGGCAGCCTCCACCAGGCCCCCACTCATGTCTCCCACCACCCCCACCCCCCAGCCACCAGGGGCAGCCTCCACCAGGCCCCCACTCATGTTGCCCACCCACCCCCACCCCCCCAGCAGTGTGGGGCACCCTCCACCAGGCTCCCACCCATGTCTCCCACCACCCCCACCCCCCAGCCACCATGGGCAGCCCCCACCAGGCCCCCACTCATGTCCAACTCATGTCTCCCACCACCCCCACCCCCCAGCAGTGCAGGGGCACCCTCCACCAGGCCCCCACTCATGGCCCCTATCACCCCCACCCTCCAGCAATGCAGGGGCACCCTCCACCAGTCCCCCACCCATATCTCCCACCACCCCCACCCCCCACCCACCATGGGCAGCTTCCGCCAGGCCCCCACTCATGTCTCCCACCCACCCCCACCCCCCAGCAGTGTGGGGCACCCTCCACCAGGCTCCCACCCATGTCTACCACCACCCCCACCCCCCAGCCACCATGGACAGCCCCCACCAGGCCCCCACTCATGTCCAACTCATGTCTCCCACCACCCCCACCCCCCAGCCACCAGGGGCAGCCTCCACCAGGCCCCCACTCATGTCCCCCTGCACCTCCACCCCCCAGCAGTGCAGGGGCACCCTCCACCAGGCCCCCAC
The DNA here is from genome assembly GCF_040938575.1 of Ambystoma mexicanum. Classification (NCBI taxonomy): domain Eukaryota; kingdom Metazoa; phylum Chordata; class Amphibia; order Caudata; family Ambystomatidae; genus Ambystoma; species Ambystoma mexicanum. The sequence goes on from NC_090937.1 coordinate 1,440,852,746, forward strand.
TCATGTCCCCCTGCACCCAGGTCCTCACAATCCCCAATCATGTGCGTTATGGTCAGCCTCCACAGCCAAAAGGCCCTACCAAGTAACCCATTCACCCACATGGAAATGGAAATTACATGTTACACCCCCAATGTTCATAAAGAAAATTAACCCATGTCCGTCACACACAATGGTTGCAATTGAATGGGAAAACACCCAACATGACATGCATGAAACCAATGAGATGATACCACACAGTGAAGCATGAAAACAAACATTTGTATTAAAAAAAATTGAATGCAAATGAAATGAAACAATCTACAATGGCAATGAAAAAAAGATAAGCTGCATGTCCGTCCAAAAAAATCAAAAATACAAATCCAAATCCAAAAAAATGTTGTCCAAAGTCACAATAAAAATAAAATCAATCAGAGAGAGAAAAATAAATGCAAAGACCATTGCTCCATGGTGAATAAATAAAAAAAATAAATAATCAAACAATCCAATGAAGAACTATGCACAAAACATCCAAGAGTCCATGAGCCCAACTGAACAAAGGAAACCTACAAAAAACCCTAACTAAAATGCAACTATATACAAAAAGTGGAGCAGTGTCCGTCGACTCCAAATCATAAGAAGAAACAAAGGAAACCTAAAACTAAAGAACTATATACAAAGGCGGCGGGCAAGTCCAGCGACTCACTCCGTGGTGTTCCGGGCCAGGGCATCATCAAACTCCTCGTCTATGTCCCGGAGGCGGTCCTGTTCCATGGCCCCGAGGGTCCGCAGGGACGACGCCATCTGCTCCTCCAACCCCCTGCGGATTGCCTCGAGGCACTCGGCCCGCCTCAGGGCCCTCCGCATGGAGTTCTCCGCCCTGACCATCGTGAGCCACGCCTCTTCCGCCCGCCGCCGCTCCGCACCTATCTGCTGGCCCAACCGCAGCCACACGGGAGACACTTCCTGTCTTGGGTTCTCCTGCCCTCCGGCCGATGCCTGCCCCTCCGATGTTGATGGCCCCGAGCCATGATGCCTCCCACGTTGACTCTGCTGCTGCCTCCGACGCAACTGCCTCTGCCAGCACGACGGCATCCAGGCTGATGGAATCCACCAACGCCGTCGTGCACGTGCCCTGCCTGATGATGCCGGCACATCCTCCATCTGCTGGGGTACAGTTGCTGTGGTGTCCACCCCTGCTGGACCTCCGACTCCCGACTGTGGCAGGGATGGGATCCCCACCGAGCTAGCTGCATTGGTCAGGGCAGGTCCACAGGGGGCCCTGGTGGCATCTGGGCAGGAAGACGGCAAGGAGAACGACCGGCGTATAGCCTCCACAGAGGAGGAGAGGGCCGCCAGATTGGCCGACACATGCAGGAAACCCCCGAACATGGAAGATCCCAATTGGGCCACGTCGGCACGGTGCTCTTCGTGATGACGTGCGTGCTCCTCCCGGGAAGCACGCACGTCATCACGAATTGCACCCGCGTGCATCGCGACCCCATTCAGGACCTTCTCCATACGGCCACGGGTCCCCTCGTCCGCAGGTGGAGGGGAGTCAGGTGACATGGACATCCCCTCTACCTGCGGACGGGCCAGGGACGGGGCATCCCTGCTGGTGCATGGTGGTGCACTCACAGGGTCAGGGACAGCGACATGCACAGGCCCCTCCACGGTGACCTGTGCTGCCTCCTGCCCTGCCCCTGCACTGCACCACTTGCACCAGCAGGGATGCCCCCACCAGGCCCCATGTGTGGCTCAGTGGCGGCCTCCTCCGCCTCTGTGGAAACCACCAACCTGGATGGCTCCTCACCGTCTTCCGCTGTAGCAGGCCCCTGTGGGGGCTCACCCACCCCTTCCGCTGCAGCCGTGGGGGCATCCCCGACGCCTTGCTCCACAGCGCCGTCTCCGCCCTCTTCTTCACTAGCCGCTGCGTAGAGGGAGACATAGAACACAAGCATCAGGGTACTGTTCAATGGTCCCCTAGACAGGAAGCAATAGCAGATGAGTACCACTGTCAAAGTACACTTCCATCATGTCCCGCCACAACACATGGGTCAGTCCAGGCAAAACACACACAGTAACAGGCATGGTGCATGCCATGGACATTTCCATACATGTCCAATGGACTCTTGAAACATACAATGATATGGAACTCACATGCATTATGGGTCATGCCTATCACATGCACACACTACACCTCAGTCACATCCATCTGGCCTCATACACCCCAAACACAGCGGATAAAAGGATAACTAGGCTGCATCAGTGAATCTGTGCATTGTCACACACATGTGTCATGCATCAATGGCATTCACAAGTCACAGACACGCAGGTCAGGCACACAGACATGGCTACCATATATGTACCTGGCATCAGCACCCATCCCTCACCCCCACCCATGTCCAGGAACAGAGACTGGCATGCCCTCATGTGTAAAATCTGCATATGGCTCCCCATGTCGCATTTAAACACATGCAACAACCATGTGGTTCACACATCACTGGTCGCACATGCATTACCATGATGTCCCTGCACACATACATGCATACATGGCCTATGTCACACATACAGGCAAGTATCAGACAACCAGCACACCGCAACATGCCCTGTCTCACACAGCAATGCTTGGCCACTTACCGCTCAACTCCAGACGGGTCTCCCTCTCAAGGATCTGGGTGTGGAGCGCTGGGCGTACGCGTTCCAGGACCCTCATCTGGATGGAACTCATGCGGCCCCGGCCCCCCTCCACGAGGCGCCGGGCCTTCACGAGGGTCCTGGACCTCAAGTCCTCCCAGCGCTTCTTGATCTTCTGGACGTCACGGGTTGCCACCCCCTCCGCGTTGATGGCAACCACACAGTCGGCCCAGATCCTCTCCCGTCCTTCCTTGCTGGCGCGGGACGATCAAAAGAGGGCATCATACTGCCCCAGGACATGCTCCACCAGGACACCAACTTCGGTGGCAGTGAAGCTGGTGCCCCTCTGCCCCTCTGGCCTGGGGTTGCCACTGGTGCCAGATGTGGAAGTGCCCGACATGGCAACCACAGAGGCAGGAGGGGGTGGGCAACTGGGTCCTGGGGCTGGGCTGTGGAGCGATGTTATCCCAGTCGGGCGTCTTCAGTTCCAGCAGGGGTGGACACAGCAACTGGACCCCTGCAGATGGCTGATGTGCAGGCACCAAATGGCAGGGCACGGTGGCAACAGGCAGGCAGGCAGGCAGGCAGGCAGCAGCAGCAGATGGCACGTGGGAGGCTGCTCGGGGCACTGGGGGGCAGTAATTCGGCCTTCTGGGCAGGAGCGTGGTCTTCCGTGTGTTTTCGCGTGGCCAGCTTGATACGGAGTGATTTGGCACGTGAAAATCCTGCACGTCAGCGCGAAATTCGAGGAAAGGCCCTTAGCGCGTAAGCGCGTCAGCACGCATACGCGATTCTATTGGACCAAATGCCCTCAGCGCGTAAGCGCGTCTGTGACGTGACCCGCACGGGTGTTTCCCTCACAGCACGTGATGACGGAGCACACGTGGAAAGACTGCACGTCAGAGTATCATCGCGTGTAATTGGACAAAAGTGTGCGTACACGCGATTGGCCTATGTACGTGTATTTCAGGGGTGCGCGGGCACTTACACACACGAGTACATCAGCGCACGTGTACTCCGGGGTGCGCTGGAATTTCCACACGCTATTGGCCTGGGTACTGGATTTCAGGGGTGCGCGGGAAGTTTCACACGCTCGCCTACAACACGCGCAAAGAAACACGTACGCCAGTAGGAAGCAGGCATACGTCGACCCGCGACGCATAAATTTGCGCGCAAAAAAAAAAACAAGCTCAGACGCCAGGATGAATATACCGTTCCTAGCAGCAGTGGCCGTGGGCTACCAAAGGAGCGACGGCGTTGGTGGATTCCATCAGCCCAGCCCCAGGACCCAGTTGCCCACCAGAACCAGCCTTTTCAGGATGCACGTGCACGACGGCGTTGGTGGATTCCATCAGCCCAGCCCCAGGACCCAGTTGCCCACCAGAACCAGCCTTTTCGGGATGCCTGATGACCAGGTGTATGGGAGGTACAGGTTTCCACCACACATAATACTGGACCTGGTGAGTGAGTGGGAGGATGACCTCACATCACCCAACCTGTGCTCCTAAGCACTCAGCCCCCTGGAGAAGGTCCTCAATGTACTGCACTTCTTAGCCACTGGATCATTTCAGCTGACAAGTGCCATAGTGGGTGGGGTGTCACAGGCCACGCAGTCACGCTGCCTACACCAGGTCTTGAACATCATCACTGCACGCCCATCAGTCCGCAGGCACATATACCTGCCCAGAACACATGCAGAAAGGCATGCTGCCGCCCTGGATTTTTACAGTGTGGCACGATTCCCCAAAGTGTGGAGGCTATACGCCGGTCGTTCTCCTTGCCGTCTTCCTGCCCAGATGCCACCAGGGCCCCCTGTGGACCTGCCCTGACCAATGCAGCCAGCTCGGTGGGGATCCCATCCCTGCCACAGTCGGGAGTCGGAGGTCCAGCAGGGGTGGACACCACAGCAACTGTACCCCAGCAGATGGAGGATGTGCCGGCATCATCAGGCAGGGCACGTGCACGACGGCGTTGGTGGATTCCATCAGCCCAGCCCCAGGACCCAGTTGCCCACCAGAACCAGCCTTTTCGGGATGCCTGATGACCAGGTGTATGGGAGGTACAGGTTTCCACCACACATAATACTGGACCTGGTGAGTGAGTGGGAGGATGACCTCACATCACCCACCCTGTGCTCCCAAGCACTCAGCCCCCTGGAGAAGGTCCTCAATGTACTGCACTTCTTAGCCACTGGATCATTTCAGCGGACAAGTGCCATAGTGGGTGGGGTGTCACAGGCCACGCAGTCACGCTGCCTACACCAGGTCTTGAACATCATCACTGCACGCCCATCAGTCCGCAGGCACATATACCTGCCCAGAACACATGCAGAAAGGCATGCTGCCGCCCTGGATTTTTACGGTGTGGCACGATTCCCCAAAGTGCTAGGTGCCATCGACTGCACCCATCTGGCTCTACGTCCCCCCAGGGCATCTGAGCACATCTATAGGAACCGCAAGCACTGGCATTCCATCAACGTGCAGGTAGTATGTAATGCCAAGGGAATCATCACCTCAGTATATGCCAACTATCCCGGGTCCACCCACGACAGCTTCATTTACCGAATGTCCACCCTAAGCCGGGACCTAGAAGCTGGGCGGCATGGCGATACATGGCTGCTTGGTGAGTATGAATGCCACTGCACATGCATGCATGTCCGATACTGAGCAAGGTCACAACCCCACCAATGATACCAATCACCACCTCCACAGGGGACAGTGCCTACTCTCTCAGCCCCCACATGATGACGCCAATTCGGAACCCCACCACGCCACCCGAGGTAAGATATAACACAGCCCACATTGCAACCCGGGGCATAGTGGAGCGCACATTCGGAGTGCTTAAGTCACGCTTTCGCTCCCTTGACCGTTCTGGCGGGCAGCTGTTATACGCTCCCCCAGTAGTGTGCAGGATCATAGTGGCAGCATGTGTCCTGCACAACGTTGCAACACGCCGGGGCCTGCCTGTGGACATGGTGGTGCCCCCACATCCCCAACCACATGCATGCCCGCTGCGCATGGGAGGGGAAAGGTCACGGGGGGAGGCAGCCCGTACACAGCTAGTGGCTAATTACTTCACATAGAAATCTCACCCCTGTGGAGTGCACACTGCCCTGGCTCATACCATCTGACAATCAATGATGACTCAACCTGACACTGATCCTGAATGTCTGGAGAATCAACCGTCAAAACCATATCAGCCTGAGATTGTTCACCTGGAAGTGTTACAATGTTTGCATCCCTACCTACACAGACACCACCAATGCAGTTTTGTGAAAAAACACATTCAAGCAGCTAAAATGAATACCCACTTGCAAAATGCAACATGAGGACAGTGCTATGTCACCCAACCCATCCCCAGCACGGCCACACGACACACCGTGCCATGTCATGCTATGTGCAGGTAAACAAAGTAATCCCCACAACATGACACAAGTGTCACAATGTACAGTGTCCCTAATTGAAACTCGCTACACCTGAAATGCTCACAGTAATGCAGGACCAACAACACACTTGAGCAGGTATTTAGCAATAACACTTATCAGCCACTGACCCTCAAAACTACCATTAACATGACATTACGAATGTAAGGAATTAGTAGTCTCACCACCTGGAAATGCCTGCACTCCCACCACTTCCAACTGTACAGTGTTGCCGCCATGTAGAGTTGTAGGTGCATTGCTGCCAATATGGACCCCATCTCCAAAGTAGAGGGCCTTGTGTAGACATGAGGAAAGGACCTGCAAATTAGGAGGTAGACACCGATGATGAGTTACACATCAATGCAACATGCAGTGTACAACACAACAGCAATATGCACTAGGAATGTATACACAGTATTGACTAGACTACCCACACATGTAGTGGGAGTCCAATGTCACCATGTACGTCAATGTCACTTGGGCACACCCTTTGCAAGCCCATGGAAACGGGAAGCAGGAGGGGTGTGTGTGACAAAATCCCAAGCATCTGAACCAAATACATGACAAGCCTGCATGTGCCCAGCCACAATGCAGCGTATGCCCACAGGAGCCACGGAAGGCAACACATTGTCCCAAAAAAATAAAAAATAAATACAAAATAAATAAATAAATAAAAATCAAAAATGGCCATTAATGGGCCCGGGGGGGTTGGGGAGGCCACCCAGGAGGTCCGAGGACAGGATGCACACCAAAACCCACCTGTGTGGATTTTGGGAAAAAAAAACACCTCCATGGGCTCATGGCCCACACGGCTACCCTATTGTGGGAGTATCACTGCTGTCGCTATTATCACCCTGTGCAGCTGCATCCGAAGGTGGTTGCACTATGGGAGGCAGCCCACGCAAGGCCCTAGTCTGTTCCTCCATGGCTGCAAGCATGCGGGTGCGGTAGGTCTCGTTCTGGAGGATGAGTGTGCGGAGGTCCCCATGCAACAACTCACGGGATGCCCGGACCTCCGCCCTAGTTGCCTGCATCTCAGCTGAGAGCGTACGGGTGAGACGCTCCAGCTGCTGTTCTGTCCTTCGGTTTGTTGAAGCCTCAAGCTCAACAAGAGTCGTCCTGAGGTGAAGGAGCTCCTGCCTCAGGGCTTCCCTGTGGCCCTGGGACTCTATGGAGATGGCTTCCTGCAGAGTCGCCAGTGCCACCCGCCTGTCCCTGTTGGACGCCAACATGTCCTCCCTGTGTGACTGGCAGATGGAGTCGGTTGCCTGCTGTAGTCGCTCCATCAGCCTTTCGGGGGGGACAATGGAAGTGGCCACCCTATCCATGGCCTGAGCCATCATCTCTGATGATGCTGCCTGTTGGGTTGCCATACCGTAAATGGATTGCTCCCATGCGGTATTGCCAGGTGGCGTACGGCCACCACGTCGGCGGGTACCACACCTGTCTGGGGCAAGGCGAACTGCGCCTTGCTGTGCCGGCACTGCCTGAGGCTGCAGGACTGCATTCTCCCTCTGATCTGCTGGCCCAGGAACAGGATCAGATGTCGCGGAGTGTGACCCTGCATCCGTAACCACCAAAGGCGTAGCTGCCAACACTGACATCCCCATTGAGGGTTCTGACCCTGGTGCAGGTGGGTGGGACAGAACAGAATCCCTCCCAGGAACACTCACCTGCGACGGCACGTAGGTCTCATCATCCCAATCAACACCTGAGTACAGCTCGGGGGAGGTGCAGCCAGAGACACCCCTTGAGAACACGACCTGCAGCAGTTGTGGGTTCTCACCCACCACCACACCACGTCCCTCACTGGTGGTCCGTCGGCCCTCGGACCCCTCCTGGGTCTGCACCATCTCCACAACCCCAGCAGTATCAGGTGCGTCTTCCCCTGCAAAGACATAAAAGAAAACAAATGGAAACAGGCATTAGCACCATGGCACACAATGAGGGCTGAGAAGCAAGAGAACCAGTACTTGATTGACACATGTCCCACATGACTAAAACCCTCCCATGCATGCATCCTCACTGCGTATGAAGGGCAGGCAAATGGCACACACTGATGACACCAAGATGGAAGATGAACACATTTTCTGCATGCTGCCTGGCAGTGGCATCACACATTGGCCTGTGATTGCCAGGTGAAATACACATGCCATCACACAGATGGCATGTACCATTGCTATTGAGTGAAGATGGAGAGGGGGGCAGCACTTATTCATTCAGTCCAGTTCCCGCATGTAATAGCTTTTCTAATTCAAACAGGTCTGATTTTTCACCTGGAGCTGCCAGTCCAAAATGGTCCGATTGCACAGGGACATGTGTGAACAAATGATATCCAGGTAACAAAGTCACTCCACTTTACCATAGCCATGTCAGACATGTGACTACAGGACTAAGACATGCCTAGTAAAAGTGGTGGAATGCAAACAATCTGCCTGAATGAACAGAGAAAAATAAGCAACAATGTTGTGGCAAGGTGACACTTCAAGGGCAACTGAAGTGCTGTTGGCCTAGATGTCTACTGTTGGCTGAAGGGATACTGCTATGGCCAAATGCTGCTGCGCAGAATGTATTGCATGAATCACATGGGTGACCCAAACGACTCAGGCGCACACACCCTCACCTGGCACACAAACAGAAGCCCTCACACACACACCATGCACATGGATGACACACACATGCATGTGCACTCACCGGACAATGCCTCATAATCAGGCAGATCTCCCACGCCTTGGATCTGTTCCTCCGTGACGTAGGTCCCAGCGACTGACTCATGTGGAGTGAGTTCCATGTCTTCTACTGGAGACCCACTTCCAGTCACTAGAGTTGCGGCATGACTTGAGGCCAGCTTATTCTTTGCCCTGCGCTTTAGGTCATTCCAGCGCTTATAGCAATCATTGGCTGTGCGCCTCACGATTCCAAGGGCACTTACGATGTCCGCAACAGTCTGCCAGTGTGCCTGGTGTTGTGCAGGTGTGGTCTTGGATCCTGCAACAATGACCATCTCGTTATCATGTGCGGACACATACTCGACAAGTGCATTCAGTTCGGCATCCGTGAAGCTGGGCATCCTCGACGGGCCGGACTGTGTAGCCGTGTCTGGGGCATCAGCCAGTGCCGGACGAGCACTCTTCCTCTTCCGCTTGGAAGGTGGTGGTGATCCTGAGTGTCCTGCGCCGCTCTGGACACTAGGGGCAGGAGCCCTGGTGGACTCTGTATCAGGAGTGTGGGATTGCACACTCAGCATGGGAGTTGGTGCAGGCATTGGCTCAAGTGTAATGGTGTCAGGGGAAATGTCCGCAGGATGGACTAGGACCGACACTGTCCTGGCTGGGTGTGTGAGAGCTGGGGTGGATGGAGCCGCAGCTGCCCCTGCAGCCTCTCCACCCTGCCTACTTGGGGCAGCAGACGACCTTGCTTCCCCTGATCCACGTGGCCTGATGACATCAACGTGCACCAGCTCACGTGTCATAGGCCTGCTGAGGTCTAGGTAGAAGTCAGCCATAGAGTCAGCCAGGTCTGGTGCCACAATGGGCTGGTCCAACAAGGGCTGAGCATGGATGGTGTCAGCCACATCAGCCTCAACCAGGGGGGGGGGGATTATGGGTGCCCTTGACTGGTCCTCCACACATGGGGGGACAGGGTCACCCTGCAAGTAACGACCACGTCCCCTACCGGATCCACCACGGCCACCACTTGTGGCTCGTCCACCTTTGCCACCCTTACGGAATCCTCGCCTCCCAACCATGGCACTGATGTTAATGTGCGTATGGGAGTGGCTGTAAACTATTGTCCTGGGCAATTGGGGGTCAAAGGGGTTGGGTACCAGATGGTAATTGTACCCTAGTGCTCTAGCAAGGCTGAATGTGACCCCTGGGGAAAGATGACGGGTCACGCAACGCACAGGAAGCCCAAAAAAGGGAGATGACGTGCACGCAACCCCTCCTAGACCACGTGTGCGGGAAAAAAAAACTGCACTACGCTGTGGCACCCAGTAACACAACAATGAACGTATGCGTGTCACACGCAGCCTAGAATGACCTCTGAAGGGGTAGGCTACACACGGGGCAAGCACAGATGTTAGATACGTGCGTGACTCACCGTCTGCCAGGAAAAAGAGCGTGAAAAAGAAGCGCGTTTGGTTGGCAACACCCCCGCCAAAAGAAGATTTGTACGCTGTCTGAGGAGACAGGACAACAGTAGAAGGGAACACTGTTTGAGGGAACAGGCCCAGGAAAACCAGAAAAAGAGAAAAAAGAGAAAAAGCTGTCAGAGGTAACAGGGAGTACGAACTTGAAACGCCGTGAAGTAAATCGCGTGGGAAACGACAAGAAGTACAGAATTCACCCACTCGCTCTCCACGAAAAGCACGTACAAGGAAATGGTGTTCTACACGTACCTTTTATGCAGGCCCACACGTCCAGCGTCACTTACGCGGCGTGTACGCGCTAGGGCCATTTCCACCAATTGCACGCTTTGTCACTTCCGCGTGTACGCGCTAAGGCCATTTCCACCAATTACACGCTTTGACACTCGGACGTGTCTTTCATTTTTTTAACACGCAACATTTCCAACGTGTGCCCTATTCAACGTGCACGTGACTTCATAGACGCGCATACGCTGGTGACGCGTTTACGCGCTAAGGGCCTTTCCTCGAATTACACGCAGACGTGTTGGATTTTCACGTGCAAAATCACTCCGTATCAAGCTGGCCACGCGTTCACACACGGAAGACCACGCTCCTGCCCAGAAGGCCAAATTACTGCCCCCCAGAGCCCTGAGCACGCTCCCACCTGCCATCTGCTGCTGCCTGACTGCCTGCTGCCCACGTGCCCTGCCATTTGCTGCCTGCACATCAGCCAGGGGTGCTGTTGCTGTGACCACCCCTGCTGGAACCGAAGACTCCCGACTGCTTTTCCATCGCCCCACAGCCCAGCCCCAGGACCCAGTTGCCCACCCACTCCTGCCTCTGGGGTTGCCATGTCGGGCACTGCAACATCTGGCACCAGTGGCAACCCCTGGCCAAGGAGGCAGAGGGGCACCAGCTTCACTGCCACCGAAGTTGGAGTCCTGGTGGAGCATGTCCTGGGGCAGTATGATGCCCTCTTCGGAAGGTTGCGCGCCGACAAGGAAGGATGGACTCGGATCTGGATGGAAATCGTGACTGCCATCAACGCGGAGGAGGTGGCAGTCCGCGACTACGAACGTGTCAGGAAGCGCTGGGAGGACTTCAGGTCCAGGACCCTCAACAAGGCCCGGCGCCTCCTGAAGGCAGCGGATGCTAAGGGGCGCCGGGGCCACTTGTCGGAAGATCAGATGAGGGTCCTGGAACGCATATCCCCAGCGCTCCACATCCAGGTCCTTGAGAAGCAGACCCGTCTGGAGTCGAGCGGCAAGTGTACATGCATACTGATTGTAAGCTGTGCGTGTGGTGGTGTGCCAGGAGTGTGCAGGTTGAACATGTATTTTTATGTGGCCAAGTAGGGGGGGTGTACAGGGCCGTGAGGGTGACACATGCGAGGGGTCTCATGTGTGACACATGGATGGTGCTTGTGTGTGTGGGCTTGCATGGCACAGGATGTGGAGGAATGATTGTCAGGTGTGACATGGTTGTCGAACAAAACACTGCGACAGTTGGCGGAGGTGTACACATGCATGCAAGTTTGGTGGTGTGTGTGTATGTGTAGTGTACTCCCTATGTTGCATGTGATGTGTGGATGTCCTTTGGCTGCTCATGCTGCTGTATGTGAATGGATGGTGCTGGCTGTTGCAATATGGCTGTGGTATGGCTCATGTGTGCAAGTTGAAATGACATGTGTGTTGGGGATTGTGATGCCATGTCTGAGGTTTACCAATGCCACTCATGTATAACTGTCATGGGTGTATGAGTCCATTTTACAGTGCCCTGATGCCTTTGTTTTCTTTCTCCCTGTCTGCAGCGTCAACTGATGAAGAGGGCGGAGAAGGTGCTGTGGAGCACAGCGGCAGGGGTCGCACCACCAGCCGGAGACGCAAGGCCCGGATCCCCTCCCAGGTTGTGATCTCGTCGGGGAGTGAGGAGTCCGGTGCCGCGTCCCAGGCCGCAGCTGCCGAGGGGAGGTCCAAGAGGCGGAGGTTGGAGTTGGACTCCTCGGCAGCAGAAGGGGCAGCTGGGACCCCACAGGGCCCAACGGAGGAAGATGGCACGCGGTCATCCAGGTTGGTGGGGGGTTTGGTGGAGGAGGAGGACGTGCAAGCGACAGTGGCGGGGTCTGGAGGTGGGGATTCCACTGGTGCTAGTGTTGCAGTGCAGGATCAGGGACAGGAGGCAGCACAGGCCGCCGCGGAGGTGCCTGTGTGCAATCCTGTCCCTGCTCCTGTCACTGCATCATCTTGCACCAGCGGGGATGCCTACCTCCAGACCCGTTCTCAGGGAGAGGATTGGCTTACAACACCTGGCCTTCCTCTCCCTGCGGATGTGGCTATCCTGCACCAGGTTGAGCCTGTCCAGGGTGGGGTGGCGTTGCGTCAACAGGCCATGCGAGCTGACCTGCAATCTTTTCATGATGAGTCTGCACGTCTTCTCGCATGGCTCGTTGACCGCGTTGACCCACTGGGACAGCTCACCAGGGCTGGATTCCTCCGTTTCCTGGACCTTGTTCCGACCCCCTTCTCCACAGAACCCCCTATGCCCCAGTCGTCCTCCATGCCATCTTCCCACCCATGTGTCACCTGGGTGCCCTGTGGAGCTGCCTCCGACCGTGCGGCCAGGCTGGTGGACAACAGATCCCTGCCACAGTCGGGAGTCGGACGTCCAGCAGGGGTGGCCACATCAACGACTGCACCCTAGCTGGTTGAGGATGTGCAGGCACCATCGGACAGGGCACATGGACAGCAGCAGCTGCAGCAGCAGGAGGCTGTAGGTGGGAGCCACGATAGCTCGGGGCCTTCAACATCGGAGGGGCAGGCATCGGCCGGAGGGCAGGAGGACCCTGGACAGGAAGTGTCTTCCGTGTGGCAGCGGTTGGGCCATGCCATAGATGCGGAGCGGCGGTGGGCGGAAGAGGCGCGGCTCACGATGGTCAGGCGGAGAACTCCATGCGGAGGGCCCTGAGGCGGGCCGAGTGCCTCGAGGCAATCCGCAGGGAGTTGGAGGTGAACATGTCGGCGTCCCTGCGGACCCTCGGAGCCATGGAACAGGACCGCCTCCGGGACATAGACGAGGAGTTCGATGATGCCCTGGCCCGGAACACCACTAAGTGAGCCGCTGGACTGGCCCGCCGCCATTGTATATAGTTATTTAGTGATAGGTTTCCTTTGTAGTTTATTTTTATTTGGAGTCGACGGACACTGCTCCACCTTTTGTATATAGTTCCATTTTAGGTTTTTTGGTAGGTTTCATTTCTTCTCTTGGGATGATGGACCCTGAATACTTTGTACATAGTTGGACTTTGGATTTGGATATTTTTTTTACTATGAATATTTTTTCCCATGGAGCAATGGTTTTCTATTTCTTTTTTCCCTTCATTTCCTTTTCATGGACTTGAACTTTGGAAGCTATTTTTTTGGATTATCATTTATTGATTTTAATTTGAAAAGGGACAGCCATCTTAATTTTGTTATTTTTTTACTTGTGTATTTTGGTTAATTTTGATTGCCATTGCTGTTGTTTTTAATACATTATTTGGACTTTTTCATTCTTCAATGTGTGGTTTCATCTCATTGTTTTCATGCACTTCATGATATGGGTTTTCAGGTTCACTTGCAACCATTGTGTGTGTGTGAGACACATGTGTTGATTTACATTGTTTCCATTGGAGTAGTATCATGGGCAAATGTAATACTTGGTTGTGTCTTTGGGCTGTGGTGGCTGGCCATGAGGCACATGCTTGAGGATTGTCAGGGCCTGTGGGCAGGGGGACATGAGTGGGGGCCTGGCGGAGGCTGCCCATGGTGGCTGGGGGGTGGGGGTGGTGGGAGACATGAGTGGGGGCCTGGTGGAGGGTGCCCCTGGATGCTGGGGGGTGGGGGTGGTGTGAGACATGAGTGGGGGCCTGGTGGAGGCTGCCCCACACTGCTGGGGGGGTGGGGGTGGTGGGAGACATGAGTGGGGGCCTGGTGGAGGGTGCCCCTGGATGCTGGGGGGTGGGGGTGCAGGGGGACATGAGTGGGGGCCTGGTGGAGGGTGCCCCATGACTGCCGGGGGGTGGGGGTGATAGGGGACATGAGTGGGTGCCTGGTGGAGGCTGCCCGTGGTGGCTGGGGGGTGGGGGTGATAGGGGACATGAGTGGGGGCCTGGTGGAGGGTGCCCCTGCACTGCTGGGGGGTGGGGGTGCAGGGGGACATGAGTTGGACATGAGTGGGGGCCTGGTGGAGGCTGCCCCTGGATGCTGGGGGGTGGGGTGCAGGGGGACATGAGTGGGGGCCTGGTGGAGGGTGCCCCTGGATGCTGGGGGGTGGGGGTGCAGGGGGACATGAGTGGGGGCCTGGTGGAGGGTGCCCCATGACTGCTGGGGGGTGGGGGTGATAGGGGACATGAGTGGGTGCCTGGTGGAGGCTGCCCCTGGTTGCTGGGGGGTGGGGGTGATAGGGGACATGAGTGGGGGCCTGGTGGAGGGTGCCCCTGCACTGCTGGGGGGTGGGGGTGCAGGGGGACATGAGTTGGACATGAGTGGGGGCCTGGTGGAGGGTGCCCCTGCACTGCTGGGGGTGGGGGTGCAGGGGGACATGAGTGGGGGCCTGGTGGAGGGTGCCCCTGGATGCCGGGGGGTGGGGGTGGTGGGAGACATGAGTGGGGGCTGGTGGAGGCTGCCCCTGCACTGCTGGGGGGTGGGGGTGGTGGGAGACATGAGTGGGGGCCTGGTGGAGGCTGCCCCACACTGCTAGGGGGGTGGGGGTGGTGGGAGACATGAGTGGGGGCCTGGTGGAGGGTGCCCCTGGATGCTGGGGGTTGGGGGTGCAGGGGGACATGAGTGGGGGCCTGGTGGAGGGTGTCCCTGCACTGCTGGGGGGTGTGGGTGCAGGGGGACATGAGTGGGGGCCTGGTGGAGTGTGCCCCTGGATGCTGGGGGGTGGGGGTGGTGGGAGACATGAGTGGGGGCCTGGTGGAGGCTGCCCCTGCACTGCTGGGGGGTGGGGGTGGTGGGAGACATGAGTGGGGGCCTGGTGGAGGCTGCCCCTGGATGCTGGGGGGTGGGGGTGGTGGCAGACATGAGTGGGGGCCTGGTGGAGGCTGCCCCTGCACTGCTGGGGGGTGGGGGTGATAGGGGACATGAGTGGGTGTCTGGTGGAGGCTGCCCCTGGTGGCTGGGGGGTGGGGGTGATAGGGGACATGAGTGGGGACCTGGTGGAGGGTGCCCCATGACTGCTGGGGGGTGGGGGTGCAAGGGGACATGAGTGGGGGCCTGGTGGAGGCTGCCCATGGTGGCTGGGGGGTGGGGGTGATAGGGGACATGAGTGGGGGCCTGGTGGAGGCTGCCCCTGCACTGCTGGGGGGTGGGGGTGGTGGTAGACATGGGTGGGGGCCTGGTGGAGGGTGCCCCACAGCGCTGGGGGGTGGGGTGGGTGGGAGACATGAGTGGGGGCCTGGTGGAGGGTGCCCCTCAGTGCTGGGGGGGTGGGGGGTGGGAGACATGAGTGGGGGCCTGGTGGAGGCTGCCCCTGCACTGCTGGGGGGTGGGGGCGATAGGGGACATGAGTGGGCGCCTGGTGGAGGGTGCCCCTGGATGCTGGGGGGTGGGGGTGGTGGGAGACATGAGTGGGGGCCTGGTGGAGGCTGCCCCTGCACTGCTGGGGGGTGGGGGTGGTGGGAGACATGAGTGGGGGCCTGGTGGAGGCTGCCCCACACTGCTGGGGGGGTGGGGTTGGTGGGAGACATGTGTGGGGGCCTGGTGGAAGGTGCCCCATGACTGCTGGGGGGTGGGGGTGCAAGGGGACATGAGTGGGGGCCTGGTGGAGGGTGGCCCACAGTGCTGGGGGGTGGGGGTGCTGGGGGACATGAGCAGGTGTGCAGGGTAGTCCCCTGTTTTGTGGGCTGCCTGCAGGGGCCGTGGAGGGTGTACAGGGAACACCTGTGAGGACCCACCCAGCCTAATCGCGTGTGTAACTTCCCACGCACCCCTGTAATACACGTACCCAGCCAAATCGCGTGTGATAATTCCCGCGCACCCCTGTAATACACGTACCTGGCCAAATTGCGTGTGATAATTCCCGCGCACCCCTGTAATACACGTACCCAGCCAAATCGCGTGTAAAACTTCCCGCGTACCCCTGTAATACACGTACCCAGCCAAATCGCGTGTGAAAATTCCCGCGTACCCCTGTAATACACGTACCCTGGCTAATCGCGTGTAAAACTTCACGCGTACCCCTGTAATACACGTACCGTGGCCAATCGCATGTAAAACTTCCTGCGTACCCCTGTAATACACGTACCCTGGCTAATCGCGTGTAAAACTTCCCGCGTACCCCTGATATAAACGTTACCCGCTTTGCGTTCCTTGTTTGGCAGCCCTGTAAACTGGTCCAGGGTTAGCGCAGCCCTTTGCGATGATTTAGCGATTTTGATGGCTTTTCCTTGCGCGAGGGCGTTCTTGGGGGCGTTACTGGCGCTGCTGCAGGGTCGCTGCGATACTCTGCGCCACGGCTGGTTTGGGAGCCTAAAATCCATGAATACGCTGTGCGCGGAAATCGGTTTTAGCGCATGCGCTTGGCGCAGACAATCGCACGCGGACACTCTGCGCCAGCCGCTTACGACACTTTTCTGCGAAATTCTATGAATTACCCTGTTAATACATAAAAACATAAACAATATAACGGTGGAAGCAAAATTACAATATGAATCAATCAACAAAACAGTGAGAAGAGCAATTAACTGAAGGGGATAGGGAGAATAGGGGCAGAGTGAGTTCATTTTCCTGGTCTGTGACATGTTTTCCTGCACTCAATGTAAAGGAATTGAACAGTGACAGCCTCCTTGTTATCTATGAGGGCCCCCATCGAAGATCTCTTCTGTGTATGTTCACACATTTTAAGTTCCATCCATATTTATTGCATATGTGGGTTGAAAAGCACAAAACCCAGGTGGTTCTTGGATTCCTGTGCCCTCTCTGCATGTATGCAGTGAATCCTTGAACTATCCTCACCTACATAAAGATCGATCAGATTTGCCTTTGGTGTTTACTCCTATGTGTTTGAGGTTGAAGGTGAGCACAGGAGGTGGGAGTGGGGTCACTAAGGAGTTTGTATCCCAACCAAGATGTCAAACAAGTCAGTGCAGAGACATTCTTGTGCTGCCATAGCCTACTAACTACAAGCCCAATCTCCACAGAAAACCTTGTCACTTGACACACAAACCCCCTTCCCTTTATCGCTCTCATGCCCTATTGTGGGACCTCTCAGAAGACTTAGACTATTCTCATGCTCATAACCACGGCCTAATAAGTCACAAATGCCTGCCTTCCTCAACCAACAAAAGCCTCAGACCTTCAACTCCCCACCTCAGCTCAACAACAATCTGGGTATTACAAAAGAACATAACTCTCCCTCTCCCACCCAACCTATGTCACTTAGGTTAATCGACCATAAACACCCCAAAGTTGCTTCTAGAAAGCACTCTGCCAACGCTAATACGACCCTACTAAAAGTCATACTAATCAATGCCAGATCCATCACTGCCCATGCCTTGGAAATTGTAGATGTCATCAAAACCAATGCCCTAGACTTCTTAGCAGTTACGGAAACATGGCTACACGCTGCCTCAGGCCCCCATTTCTCCCTAGCCATCCCAGAGGGGTACACTATCTTTAATAAGGATATAATTATACCAAAAGGAGTGGGAGTAGCCTTACTAGCTAAGGATGCTCTGAATATAAGTATCTCTACTGAACTCCCTTTGACTGCAGGTGAAGTCGTCACCCTAACAATCTCCCTTAAACCCACCTGCACACTCACACTTCACATCGTCTATAGGCCCCCAGGTGCTATCTCCATTTTCAAAGACGACATTATGACTCTCTTGTCACACAACATGAAACCTCACTCCAATCCAAAGCGATTATCATGGGCGGCTTCAACTTAGGCTTGAACAACCCATTGGACACTCATGTAGGCCTCCTGGCCAATTTTATGAAAGCCCAAGGTTTTATACAAAGAATCTGTGCCCCCACCCATGAAAAAGGACATACCTTAGACTGGCTAGCCGACTCTAATTGTACCACGAACATCCACTCCAAAACCCCTATGCTCTGGTCGGATAATAACACTATAATCTTCACCACTACTATTATCACAAAATACTCAAAACATCCCTCACTAGCACCTCGGCTCCTTCTAGAAGCTCTAAAAACATCAACAGAGATAATATGCTACCACTCCTCACTCTGTTACTCGACTTGACGAACCCGGACAATGACCCAGACAATGAAACATTAAAGCAAAAAGCAAAGTCTATAACCAAAGAATCTCAAACGCCCAGTCCAATACCAGAGAACTATTCACCATTCTCGGTGAACTGGAATCTCCAGCACCCACCACATATCATACTATCAAAGACGAACAATGGTATTCCAACATTCAAAATGCCTTAGCAGACAAAATCTCATTATTACAACGAAAAATAGAAAAAATAAAATCTAAACTTAACCTCAACCCAACTCCCTTAACGATACCTCCCTCAATGGATCTCCCTAAGGACAATACATTTACTTTCACGCCACTCTCCACCTCAGATACCATTAAAATTAACAAAAGCATAAAATCTTCTAGAGGCAAAGGTGACACCTGCCGGGCAACCTTGGTAAAAGAAGGTGCGGTTGAATTTGCACCTTTTGTTACCAGCCTCATCAATAGTTCATTTGCCACCAACACAGCCCTGAAAGATCTAAAACAGATTTAAAAACGGCTTGGGTTCTACCCTGGCTTAAAAAACCGACATTAGACCACAACATCCCTACTAATTTCTATCCCATAACCACAGTACCTTTTTTTTACTAAAAAGACTTGACCGTGCAGCCTATCTGCAGATCCAAAAATATTTGGAAGTTAACAATCTCCTATGCCTAAGACAATCAGGCTTCAGACCAGGCCATGGTAAGGAGACAGCTTCACTAGACTTGAAAACACAAATGCACCAATACAAAGACAAAGGTGAACTGTGCATCCACATCCTCCTCCTCCTCCTAGATCTGGCCAATCATGACATTCTGTGACAACACCTCAAGGCCGCTGCCCATTTCTCTCCAGAAGCAATCAAATGGATCAAATAATTTCTCACTAATCGGACCATGAGGGTATTTTCTGGCACCTCAGCAGGCCCCCGATCCCTGTGACCTGTGGCGTACCACAAGGCTCCTGCGTGGCACCCACCTTATGCAATGCATTTACTAAACTCTGATTTGAAAAACTTGACAAAATGGGTATCACGTATACAAATTATGCGGATGATACTCAAATACTAATTTTGAGTAGTATTTAGTAGGATCTAGCAATCCAGGCTTGGATGGGTCTTAACAACTGAAATCTAATGATTATTAAATGATAACTCCTGCTTAGCAAGCAGCTAGGACTCATTGCTGCGGTACCCCTGCCTGTGTGGAGTATATCCCCCCCACTTATCTCAACCTGACACCCTTGTGGCAATTATAACTGCCCTACCCACTGCCTGTATACTTGTACTCTACAAACACCTTAAAGCTTGTATACATTGCTGATGTAAGATGTCTGTTTCACTTGTATATACCACTCTTGTACCATCCACCTGTAAATAGGTACCATCTGTATATACCCTTATGTAATGAATACTTGTATGTAGAATGTATACCTTGCTGTTGTAAATAAGCTTTGCATATACTTGTGACTGCTGCGCCCTGTTACCCTCGGGTATGTTGCGCATTATAAATAATAAAATAAACAAACAAACAAACTTGTGTCTTAATGATGATAAGACCGAACGGATTCTCATTGGAAATAAAACTAAACTAAGCAACCTCCCCCAAGTGTACAAATCTTTTAACATTGACAACAACACCATCACGATCGCCAACAAAATAAAAACTCTTGGGGTCTATATCGACTCCTTCATCACCTTAAAAAGACAGGTCAATGCCATTGTCTCCTCAGCAGCCTATAAGGCCAAACTGATAAGAGGCAGGAGACCTTTCCTTATCTGCAGAAAACGCCATTACCCTGGATAGAGCCTTGATACTCTGCAGGATTGATTACTGTAATTCACTATTTGTAGGAGCTAGTATAAGAAATCTCAAGAAATTACAAATAGAACAAAACAACACCATCAGAGTGGCCCTAAACATTCCTAGTAATGAACACATCTCAACCATCAGGAGGAACATCCACTGGCTCCCTGTCTATGACAGGATCAAATTTAAAATCCTTACACTAACACACAAATGTATCACGAATAAGGCGGCAATATACCTTTGTAACCTTATCAGCAAAACTCAATCTAACAGACCGACCCAATCTTTTTACACCAACCTGCTTATCACCCCTAAGTATAGAAGACAGACAGCAGGAGGTTCAAGATTTCCGGTGATAGCACCCAAATTGTGGAACTAACTCCGTACTCCATTCAGAAATTACACCTCCTTTTTGTTGTTTAGAAAAAACCTTAAAATCCTTCTCTTCAGGAGTGATACCCCACAATAGACACCGAGCCTCTCAGTTCAGCATCTAGGCTGACTCTACTTCTGCCACTAGGACTAATACTTAGTAGATATAGCCACTGTAACCATTGCTACTATCTGCTGCCAAGTCAGCCTGTAAATCTTTAAATATGCAACGAATATGTAATGATTGTAATTATGATGTAATGATGTAATGTATAAATGTGCGAATGTGTAACAGTTTTGTAACTTGCACTGTGAAGACATCTCCTTGAAGTATTGTAAACCTGTATAAACCTGTAACCATCTCCTTGAAGTATTGTAAACCTGAAACCATCTTCTTATGTTCAGCACCTAGTTGCTTTTGGGCTCTGCGCGCTTGGTAAATAAATAAATAAATAGACAGTGGACGCTCTACCAGCATAGCTTTGTTGGAAGCTCTCTTTTCTTTTCTCTTACTTGGACATCAACTGGGAGTTTCTAAGACATTAGTACCCAGCGAGGGTCAATGAGCTTGTAAAACACAAACTCATTGGCCCTCGCCGGGCCTCACCTGCCCGAGTAGGCACTGACCTCTGCAGCGTCTGGAGTTCTTTACGCGATTGGCCACCATGGAAAGGCAGAAGGGACTACACCCAGTCCTTTCTCCCTGTTCCATGGCAGACATGTTTTATTTATTTGTTCTAATGGCCACCACGGAAAGGGAAAACTTACTATATTTCCCAGTCCGGAGCAACATTTATTTATATATTTCTGCTGCAAAGTGTGTCTCGCAAACTGAAAAAAAACACCATTAGTACGCCCTTCTAACGAACCGGGTGCTAATGGCAAAATGCGTCTAGTAATGCCCTCCTTACACTCGGGACTGTAACTATGGACCCCAGGGCCTTTACTGATCACAGTAATGACCCCCGGCTCAGGGTGTATTGCCTTACTATGGGTCTCATTACAATGTATGTGATTTTTCACTGGTAACTCTGCCAAAATACCACAAAACTGAGTTACTGTTACGAGCACCTGGTCCTGTGGATAAACCGTGGCATTGCAAGTGGTGGTAGGAGGTGTAAATCTCAATTTGTTGGAGCCCATAGGACTCCATGGGGATTGCGGATGGTAATTCCACTGATTTTGCCGTTAGTAATATGGATGTGCAGTAATGCAGCAGTAATGCATTACCACTTTTTTTCCCTGCACCGCTGTACTCGTAATGAGGCCTAATTATGTTATCGAGTTGAAAGAGGGATGGTTTGGTAGGCACCAGTCACTATTTTCCACCCCTGGAAGTAGGTGGCAATGAAGTTATCTCCCCCATGCCTATCCATTACGAACCACCACATGTTCCCCTAGGCAGTGAAGCGCTGGAGCACTAACTAAATAAAGAAAATACAAGGAACAAAATAAAGAGAGCACCACACAATTAATGCAATGAGCAGAAACACATGGTTGGATAAGACATATGGTGCCAAAGAGTGTGTTTATGAGATCATTGAGGCAAGTTCGAAGAAAAATGAGAAGTCACCAGGGGAAGTGAAAAGTTGTGCAAGGATGGCCAAAGTTAGGCTTTTAGGACTGCATGTCAGCAAACTGACGAGAAATGTTTAGTAAACATGGTGATCAACAACACTACACTCAAACGTGATGTTAAACAATGATGAAATCCCTCTGCAGTGAGACCACACGCATCTACAGAAGCTTCCTTCTAGTTTCCGCATACACATATGCAGTGCCTTCTTGTGTAGAAAACGGAATACATTTTTGTCACTAAAAAGCCTGACAGAAGCATACCACCAGCCTGTTAGCTGCGATTGTATCCGACCTTTTTTTTAATGAAAATATTATTTAATTTATAAAGACAACTAGCAACCTTCAGTCAGCCCCCAAGAGTGAAGGGGTCCTCTAGTATAAGCCTGCATTCCAGTACAGGCAGACACTAATCCCGCTGTATGCTGGGCTCTGGTGTTGTGCTACTGCCCTTCATCTCCTCGTGCTCACCTGCCCGCCCCTCCCAGCTTTCACCCGCATGCCCACCACAACTTACCCACATGCTCTGGGCTCTTTCAACCTGCTGCAACCTCCTTCCTTCCACCGTACAGGAATCCACCATGGATGGAGAGAAGGGACTCGCAGCAGTGCCACTCTCTCACATGTTCATGGCAGCCATTTTAAATTGGCTATACCTCCCTATGTTGCATGGTCGCACCACCACCTATGTCCATTTATCAAAAGGAACAACCTTTTTTTCACAATCCGAACACTTTTAGCAGCCAACATAATGAGCTGGGTGCTAATAGCGTTTAGTTCTGCATTTTAGGGTAGGCTTAGATGGTAAAGACCCTAAGCCCTTTTCGGGGCTCGTGTTAGTAAGCCGTTATTGCCAAAGACTGCCTCGGAACATGGGGATGAATGCTATTTTAGCAGATGGATTGCATTATAGTCCACCTTGCAGCTTATCAGTTTCTCCATGTACTAATATCCTTGCAGATCTTGGGAGGGATCATTATTGCTTGGCCTTAATATCCTTCCCCATCTTATATAATAACCTGAGGCCAGGTCATTGCCTTTTGATAATGGCCCCCTTCCTTGGTCTATAGGACTTAATTTGTATTTATTTTTACAACTCTGCATGCACAATGTCTTCTAACCAATGGTTGGTGGGATGTGGGATCTAATTCTCACAGTACAAAGGCAGATGTTGCTCTGTCAGTTAGCCCAGAGTTGTCGAACTCCAGGCCTCCTCCATGACTGAAAATATGATGGGTTTTCAGGATATCCTACATTAATATCCATGAGAAAAATGTGCATACATTGGCAACAATTGTATGCAAATTTATCTCATGAATATTAATGAGGCTTACCCTGAAAATCCAACATGTTTCTGGCCCTTGAATACCAGAGTTGGACATCCCTGAGTTAGCCATTCATAGACACACTTGAAACCTTTGACACTAGTCTATCAGTTGGTGTTTCATTGCCATCTGTAAGGTATGAAACTGTTGCATTACAGTACAGCTAGGCGGGAGATGTCATCTGAGGTGGGACACACAGCTTGTAGGTGTTTTTTTGTTATTTTCCCACCCATTTACTGTCCATGCTAATCCCAATGGCCATTCCCGCCCACTACCTGCCCCTTCCCACCCAAAACACATCCTTCTGGTATCTCTTTAAGCTCAATCTATTAGTCCAAGACATCAAACTTTAGCCTGTCAGACTACATTTCTAAGCAGTCTGCTGAGACTTGAGGCCTGATATATGGAATATTCTGCACGCTGAAAAGTTACTTTGCCTGCTAATCAGCTCACAAAACTCCTTTTGTCCATTCATGGAACCAACTATGCATGCTCTTCCCGTCCCTTGTGGAGACTTTGTGCAGGCCTTTCATGTCTTTGCATGCAGTCAATCGCTTTGCGAGGCACTACATGCAAAGTATGTGAGGGGTCTATGCAAGGAAATAAATAGGGGGCAGACCATGCATATTCCCCCATGCAGAATGAGGAAGCACAAGGACTTACATGGGCGTGTCGAGTGACTGGCTATGCAAAGAAATTGCACGCCCAGCAAGGTGCACACAAACATGTATACATGGATTTGACTGAGCAACTTGACGTTGGGGGAAGAGGCACGCAAAGCTTGCAATCCTACCACCACGTGAAAGGACCTGCAAAGGCCTAATCGCATAGGAAACAATGCACAAAGGTAAGGAATAGTCATGGATTTATGGGGTGCCGGCATGCAGTTGAGGTGCCGTTTGCAGTTAAGGGTGTATGTACACATTTTAGCAGGGTGCAGCTGTCATTTGCAGGGGTTTTCACGCATATTTCCTGGGGACCGACCTGAGTTATGTGACATGTGATGCATTTAATTGGGGTGCAGGTAGGAGTTGGGTGCTGCCTTGATTGTGGGGGGATGGCCCGCAGTATTGATGGGGTGCATGATGGTGGTGATGCGGGCTGTGCAAAGGTTGGTATATGTGGCTAGATCTGTGTGGCTGCCTGTCGTGGGTGTTCCGCCGCTACTTGCGCCTAGTGTTACTTTCCGGTTAGAATCCCAGGAATACGTGGATCGTGCATAACATGTTTTTGCGTGCAGGTACATGCAAAGTGGTGTTACGTGCAGAATGCTTTGCGGGGTCTATGGGCATTTTCCATAAATAGGGCCCTTAATGATTTAATTTCAATAGTAAATGGCTAATGGTGTAATAAACATCCACGTGTGCTGCCAACCACTTGAATATTATCTGTTCCTTGTACTGACATCCTATAAAAACAATCATTTACATAGCCAGCAGTTGGGGCATGTGTACAGGTATTAAAAAGACATTTGCCAAGCACTGCTATCATATGTCCAGGTAATCATACAATTTGCCAGTTGTTGCAATCTTAGGGCCAGTTAGTACCATAATATCAGTACCTAGCAAAAGCCCAAAAAGTTGGCTTTGCCAATGCTTGTTCAGAGTGTGGCTGAGACATTTAATTTTCATATAGAAACACATCAATATATAAACACATGACACGACAATCTCCACAGGCAGAGAAACATCCAGTATATGATAGAAATAGAGCCGAAGATATCTGTGATTTACGCTTGATGGCTAAAAGGATGCTCCCTAGAGAATGATCTGGTCTTGCAATTACACTAATATGTTGGGGATGATTTTCCAAGATGGAGCTGTGGTGGCCCTGCAAGCCAAGTCTAGGCACTTGGACTGCACCTCACTGATGAGGCCCACCAAGGCCACAACATGTCTGGGCTTCCTTGTGCTCCTGTAGAGAGGAGATTGGGCCAAACAAGTCGGGCTGCATTGCCTCCTATGTGGGTGGGACCAAGAATGATTAGAATATGTTTCGCCCCACACTTGTTTACAACGGCCTCCACTGAAGTGGTACAAACAAGATACACATTGTTTGCATGAAATGCTATCAGATGAGTTTCCAGTGGCTAAGAAGTAGAAGCTAAATTGTCCATAATGTTTTCGGTTTTTTAACAGTAGTGGGGCGCCACACCTGGCCCAGGATGGTGATGTCTCGTCATGCGAATTCAACTCAAGGCCCATGATTGCAGTCCATGGCCATGATGGCAGTGTGGGACAATAAGGGCTGCAACTAGGCCTATGAGTGCTCCAAGTATGGATGACAGCGCATGGCATCAAATAACAACGTGATCCTATAAGGCCCGGTATTTGGTCATATGCTACCATCTCGGTATATCACGGTACTGCAAATATAATGGCTCTTCATGGTGAGATAATTCATTTTAAGAAACATGGAGCCACTACATTTCCATATCCATTTGAGTTTAAACCTGGGCCCAAAATGTCAGTGCAGGTTCATGATAGGTTATTTAGAACAGCTTAATACCCAGAGGTTTCTAAGTGCGGACAAGGGGATCGAACCTGTGTTGCTCAGTATCGTCTTGCTTCCACTGAGCACGCTGCCCATGATCTATCCTCCTGAGGCCTACATCAACAGCCTCCTATGATGAAAGTGCAACATGATCCTCACCATCGTATAGGATCTCACTAATATGAGTCTGCACAGCTGAGTCTGCACCTGTTTTTAGTTGTGCCTGAGGTTGTCCTTTTTTACACAGTTAGAATGTGCCTGTACATAGTGCTTCATGCCGAATTACTCCCATTTCTAAGCACTGCAATTCTGTTAATTATTGGCAGTTTAATGGTACACCATGTTTCAACCTCTGTTATATATGGGGCAGAGTCTCCCCTGCCAGATTCGTGCTGGAAAATGCTTATTTGCCCCATGTTATATGTGAGCGCTCGAACCGTGAGCTCACCATCTGGCAGTTTGGAAAGTTGATCTGGAGACCAAATGTAGGGTATTGAGTTCTGGTGTTGCCTTGTGTACCCGCAGCATCTTTTCGGCCCCATTGTAGACGAATGTGAGGTATGTGCATGAGAGTGTCGAGGCTAGTGCGTGATATGTATTCGTATAGTTGAGCTTTTGTCAGATCAGGTAATCCTCCACATCGATTCCTTTCAGACCAAACAGTTTCAGAACAGCAAACAAGATCATTCTTGTTAGTTATGGACAAGGTCCATAAGGTGCGCGCATGCGCCCAGATGATGCATTTTCTTGGACATTTATTGCATTTATTTGCCCCATGTTATATGTGAGCGCTCGAACCGTGAGCTCACCATCTGGCAGTTTGGAAAGTTGATCTGGAGACCAAATGTAGGGTATTGAGTTCTGGTGTTGCCTTGTGTACCCGCAGCATCTTTTCGGCCCCATTGTAGACGAATGTGAGGTATGTGCATGAGAGTGTCGAGGCTAGTGCGTGATATGTATTCGTATAGTTGAGCTTTTGTCAGATCAGGTAATCCTCCACATCGATTCCTTTCAGACCAAACAGTTTCAGAACAGCAAACAAGATCATTCTTGTTAGTTATGGACAAGGTCCATAAGGTGCGCGCATGCGCCCAGATGATGCATTTTCTTGGACATTAGCCAAGTGGGTTACAGCATAGGATCACATAGTAGCATGCTGCTGCCTCCTGCCAAACAAGCTGGCACCCTGCAAAACAACAGGCATTGACAACGCCAATATGTCTATTGTTAAAACCGCAGAGGATTATATATTTCTATGTAAAGCCCCCACAAGGTAAATACTCTACATGTACAAAGCAGACCTCTGAGCTTGGTCAATGCATACCTCACACATTTGCATTATTTCCTAAATGTAGAGCTGCAGTTGTTGGCAATGTGAAAAAGTAGAAGTATGAATTCCTAAACCGGATCAGATTGGTCTCGATGGCCTTGTTGCACTTACTTAGTTTATTTATTTATTTATAGTGCGCGCCAAACCCTGGGGCATCAGGGCACAAGACATAAGAATATGTTCTGCTTAGTTACATGTGTACGTGGAATACAACCGGGATCATATAGGACAGCGTAATTACATATAGGATTAAATACAAAGTAATAGGAATTAATATACAGAGTAAGTGTCCAAAGAAGACTAAAACACAATAAACAAGAAAATATACAGAAAAATGTACAGTGAGGAGAGAGTGGAGAGGAGAGAGTGTTAACAGTCAACTTACTCAACCTTAGTTATCCCCCCCCTGCATTATGTATTGGGCATCTTTGATAAAGCAAGCATGATAAGTGTTAGTACACAGCTAGACTGGCATTTTGGTGCAGTCAGTCCAGACATTTCTCCTCTGTGAAGGGTGTATTGAGTAATTTTGTACAATTTGGGATTTTACCCTAAGTAACCAAGGGTAATCCAGACGTGGACCCCTTGCTCTCTGTGCCTTGGAGAGGCTCAGCTTCACCATACTGAGGAGGCCCAACAAGGCTGACACACGGGCCTGGGGTTAATGATGGTACTCTTGCCAGAGGAGCATTGCATAGCATTTCGGTGCTGGACTGCCCTTGTGGGTGGCCAAAGACTGATATGCAAATGGATATTTCTCCTCTGTGAAGGGTGCAGTGAGGTAAAATGTGGTTGTAAACCCTCCTGAGTGCAAGAAATTCAATAGAACAGGGTATTTGACCCATGTTCATTCTCAGTAGTGGGGCACGCATACCCATTTGTAATTTCTTACAGTGGCATGACATTTTATACTGGGCATCTTTGATAAAGCAAACATGATATGTATTGTTATGCGGCTATACTCACAATTTGGTGAAGCTAGTCTAGCCATGTCTTACTGTGGTATGCCATTTCCTATTGGGCATATTTGATAAAGTATGCATGAAAGGTTTTATTACATTGCTAGACTGGTATTTTGGTGCAACCTGTCTTGATATTTCTTTAGCATGGCATTTTCTACTGGGCATCTATAATACAGCAAGCATGGTGTGTTATTACATGTCTAGACTGGCCATTTCTGCTGCAACCAGTTTGGAGATGTTTTCATGTTGTGCCATGGCATTTTTTATGGCAAAGCCAACTGGGGTATGTTCTTACACGGGGATACTGCCATGTATTGGCAGAAGCAGGGTGGACATGTTTTCTTATAGTATCATTACTGGTGTTAGCAAACATGAGCGTGTTCTTTGAAGGGAATAGTGGCATATAATGGTACAGCCAGCATTGAAATGTTTGGGCATAGCCAGCATGAACGTGTTTTTATGCTGGCATACATTGTGGGCAAAGGCATCATGAAATGATCCTGTGCACTGTTTAGTTACCTTAAAAAATTGCAAACAGTCTTTGTTTTTACTCAATTTTTCACTTAAAGTGTGTTGTAACATGCACCATTTTAAAACTTTATTCAAAAAAAATTCTCTGGGGACCGTTAAACGCACTAAACCACCCTTGGTTGGTTCGTGGTCCATCTCTACACTCGGTCACTCTGACATATTTTTGTGAAGTATTTACACCCCTCCAATTAAAACAAACACCAGCCACCAGTGCCTTGGCTGCCTTTTGGTTGTTACTAAGGGATTCCCCAATATATCCTATATATTGCTGTCTGCATTAATATTTTATCGGTAAGTGATGAATACTTATGCGCTGCAGGAGTTGTTCATACTGTCTGCGGACAACGTCCTCCATTTAGACCTTTACAAACAGGGCTGAGCCCTAGTTGGTCATCATAACGTACTATGGACTCGCCTTTAATATAACCTGCATGTGACGAGGTCTACAATCTAATCCGCTTGGATCGTAGTTGATGCAGCTGTATGAACTGCTGCCTTTCTTGCATAATTCTTGCTGTAGTAGATGGCTCTACTATATCTACATCTATGTTCCCAATGTGGATGTGTGGTAATTAGGGGTGCAGCACTGTTGTATTGCAGTAATGCTAAAGAGCATACAAAACATTTTGCCATGTGATATGTAGGTTGGACAACTGTCTAGGCAGGTTGGCAACAATCCACTGAGCTATCTTGCTTACTTTCCCACTGTGCCAATTTGTTCACCCTTCCACTTCGAGAGCTTTGAGAGAAAATAGTACCAAATAGGTACTCATATAGAAAAAGAGTACCGTTTCAAGGACATCTTTTGATTTTAGGGTGCTACAAACATTGACACTGACATGCCGAGTGATCCCCAACAGGTGGTTCCTCTCAAGGCCTTTTAGGACTCAGTTTCAGCTCAGAGACCAAGAAGGAGTGGTGTACTATCAAAGCTGCACAATTCTGTGCCTATTCTCACAAAAGATCTTAGTTGGTCTCCAGCGTTGTACTTGCCTTTTCAGGGCTGTTAATACTCTGTGCCTTGTTCATTTATTCATTTCGTCCAGGCACTAATGTGTTGGTTAATTTTTCCAGGCCAACAGTTGTGGGGATTTTGGGGATATTTTAGGAAGGGAATTTCGCAAGAGAGTACCACTTTTACAAAAGGGTTGGGAAGTTTGCTGTAAGTAATTGCATTGTTGGTAACTGAAAGTGAATATTGTAGGATGTAGAGTGTTCTATAAACAAGAGCGCTACACTACCAGAATAACATTTGTTTTGCCGTTAGGATAGCTCTGTGCATTGAGCACCTGTTGCAGCCATGTGTTTGCATCGTGCAATTCCGAGAGTTGGATTCCAGTGGGGATGATTCTGCCTTTCATAGTTCAGAGGTTGTCTTTACAGTTAGAAATAAAAACAATTATTTTTATAGTGCTCAGAAGCACAGTTAGGGAAAATATGTGCACTAAATGTCATTCTAATCCTTTTTACTATAAGTGTAAACATAATTTACTTTTTACAATATTATGTACCACCACAACGAGAGGGGCATTCAAACATCTGTGATACCTGCTGTGTCACCCTCAATGAAAACATGCTTTGAAAGTTTGTCTCATTTGAATAAAGATATTTTCGTTTTGTTATTGTGGTCTGTGAATGACAACTCAGGTTTCTCATCTTCAGGCACGCTGTCATGGCAAGTTATTCTTCTGTATTCTTTTTTTTTTTTTTAAAACGTTATTTATTCATTCATAATCACAAATTCCATTTACATTACCAGCAGTATAAACCATATAATTGCGTGATTATTGATGTATGCATTTAAACGATCTGGTATCATGTCTTGTAGTATCCGCAATCATGAGTTTGATATAATACAACATAACCTTTTAACTCCCTCAACACCCCTCCCTTCCCCTCTCCCTAACCCCACCCGGTATGGTATCATTGTTCCGATTGTGGGTTCTCGTCCAACATTGTATATATCTCTAGTCTCCTACCCTACTTTCTTTTAGTCAACAGACATGCACGCTCCTCAATAACATTGGCTTGTGGAAGAAATGTTCGCTTTCTTTTACATATTCATGGAAGGGGCCCCACACTGACAGAAAGTTCAGGTACTTCCCCTCCCTCAAAGCACATATTTTCACTATGGCCAGTAGTCCCGAAATCTTTACCCACCACCACGGTATTATAGGACCTTCCACAGGTTTCCATCTCTGTGCTAGGGTCATTTGTGCTGCCATTAACAGATGAGTAATGAGGGCGGCATGGTTGCCACTTGCCGCATAAACCACTTCCACTTCCGCCCCCAGCAATATCACCAGTGGTGCGTTTGGCAGTTGCAGCCCTGTGATCCCTTTTATATGCCCCAGGATCTCCTTCCAGTATATTGTAGGTTTGGGGCATGTCCACCACATATGATGCAGATCCCCATTCCGTACATTATCGCCAGTATAGAATAGAGAGGGGTAGTTTGCATTCATGCCATGTATCCGGTGGGGCGACAAGTACCATCTGTGGCAGATTGTATATGCTCTTTCCTTAATAGCCGTGCTTTTAGATGTTTTGTGCACTCTCCTCCAGATTTGCCGCTATCTTCCTCTGTCATAGGTGCACCAAAGTCTTTTTCCCAGCTATCCTTGAATGGGAGCTTATCTCCCATTTGCGCTCTATCCAGCAGTCTTTAGAGCCTTGCAACTGCTCTTGTTGTCACACCTTCCTGTAGTGTCAGTTCTATTCCCACCGGGGCTCTTGTACCCGCCTCCCTGACCTCCTTCTGAGAAACCCAACGCCTAATCTGTATGTATTTGTATCTTTCCCTCTCACCT
This sequence comes from Ambystoma mexicanum, assembly GCF_040938575.1. Classification (NCBI taxonomy): domain Eukaryota; kingdom Metazoa; phylum Chordata; class Amphibia; order Caudata; family Ambystomatidae; genus Ambystoma; species Ambystoma mexicanum. The sequence continues at coordinate 1,440,884,353 of NC_090937.1, forward strand.
ATACCAAATTTCTGTTTACATTCTTCAAAAAGGAGGGTGGCGCCACCCTGAAAGAATTCTCTTAAGTTGAGGGGATCCGTCTGCTTCCAATTGTCCCAGAATTTCTTTTGCAGACCTGGGTTGAAATCCGCGTTATGGGCCATTGGGGTGAACGGTCCCATTCCACTCAGGATTTTTTCCTTCTCTGTGCTTGGTCCCATCTCTGCAGCGATACCTTGGTAGCCTCTAACAGTCGCCCCTCTACACCTCTGGCCCACGCTGTCAAGGCATATCGAGATCTCAATGGAATGGTTGTGACCTGCTGCTCAATCACCCACCAACCTTTTGGTCTGTCTTGCCCTGCCCATTTCAGCATTGGCGCAATTTGTGCTGCCAAGACATATCTTCCCACCTCAGGAACCCCCAATCTGCCCAAAAGCGTTGGGCGCATCAGGACCTTCCTTTGTATTGTTGGTCTCTTTCCATGCCACACAATGGTAATTATTGCATTCTGTAATGTCTTGCTCATGCGGGTTGGTATGTCTACTGGAAGCGAACCCACTATATATAGCAGTCGGAGGAGCAATGTAATTTTAACATCCGCAATCCGTGTGATCCAAGAGAGTTCCCGGGCATCCCATCTCTGCAACTCATCCTTTAATTGCTTCCACAGCGGGTTTATATTTGCCCCGTACAATCCTTTGTATTCCCTCGTTAGTTTTATGCCCAGATATTCTATACTTTGCTTTTTCCAAATGAAGGTGTATTTCCTGCCCATTTTATCTATCTCTCCCTGCTCCTCCGTTATATTTAACGCTTTAGATTTAGTATAGTTTATGGTAAAGCCTGAGACTGTGGCAAACTCTTGTAACTTTCCATTACTCTAGGTAGGGTGGTCTCTGTATTTTTCAGGAATAGCAGAATTTCATCGGCGTATAGCGCGATTTTATGTGTTTTGACTACACATGTCACCTCCAGGATTCCCTGGTCCTGCCTGATCACCTCTGCAAAGGGTTCCAAAGCCACAGCAAATGTTAGGGGGGATAAAGGTCATCCCGGATGTGTACCTCTGTATATTCTAATCTGTGCCGAGATTTGCCGATTAACCAGAAAGTTCGTTGTTGGTATTTGGAAGTTTGCCAAAACCATCCTAATAAACTGAGGTCCACATCCAAACTTCTCGAGGACCATCCGCAAGTATCCCCAGTCTAAACTATCAAAGGCACGCTGTGCATCCAGCACAGCTATAGAGAACAGCTGCTCTGTCCTAGCCCCAGGTCTATTATGTCTATAGCTCTTCTTATAGTGTTGCATATGCCACCCCTCTATGAATCCCGCTTGGTCCATGTGCATTATCCCGGGTAATACTTTCATTAGGCTTGCTGTCAGCACCTTAGTGTAGAATTTAGCTTCGCTGTATAGCAGTAAAATAGGGCGGTAGCTGCCGCGGTCTGTTGGGTCTTTTCCCGATTTAAGAATTAGGACTGTAGTGGACCTCCCCATATCCTCAGTGCACCTGCCCTTTTCCCTTACATGGTTGAAAAGACGCGTTAATGGGGTTAAGAGCTGGGATCTAAATGTTTTATAGTAGCCGTTTCCCAGGCCGTCCGGCCCTGGTCTCTTATTGCTAGGCAAGGATCTGATCACATCACTGACCTCTTGTATTGTTATAGGACCTTCTAAAGTGTCCCTATCCTCAATGGTTATTTGGGGTAGTCGCAATGTTGACATATAATTTGTTTGTAGCAGCAGGTTCAGGGCTTCCTGCTTCAACAACTCTTCCTGAAATCTCTTCATTATTTCCATTTTCCCCTCTACTGCTATGTATAGATTCCCATGTTCATCTTTAAATTGGGCTATGTAATTGCGTGATTTTAGTTTTCTTAGTTTGGCTGCCAGGAATCGATTAGCCTTCCCACCCTGAATGTAATATGTCTGTTTGACATTTAATAATGTCTGTGCCCAGTGGTCTGCAACATGAGCTTCCAGCTGAGCTCTTAATTTTCCTGAGTGTGCTCAATAATGTTTGCGTCTGCTGAGTTTTATGTTGCACCTCCGCTACTTTGAGCTCCGCTTCAAGCTTCTTTGTAATAAACCCTCATTCCCTCACGTATGCTGGGGCTTGCGATATAAATTCTCCCCAGACCACCACTTTCCCTGCATCCCATACTATCCTCCAATCTGTTTCCTCATCATCATTATCTTTAAAATAGTTATTTATTACTTTTTCCATGTGTTCTATCAGTGCTATGTCTCGCGAAATCATCTCGTTCAGTCTCCAGTGTTTCTGGGTTTTCACCTTCTCATTGGCAAACTCTATTTGGATTATCACTGGGGCATGGAGGGAGAGATATTTAACTCCTATGTCTACCTTCACCACTTGGGGGATTAGTTTGGCGGATACCAGGATCATGTCTATTCTTGAGTATCATTTGTGTACTGCTGAGTAGTGGATATTCTCCCTGTCCTGCTCGTCAAAGTATCTCCACATCCCAATTACCCAAAGATCCCTGAAAAGCTTCCCTAGTGCCGGTCCATTCTTTCCATCCGTGGTAGTGGCTGGGAGTATTTTATCGAATGCCGTTTTTTAACACTACCTGTCCCTTACACCACTCTCCCAGCTTCTGTAGTTTATAGTTTCTGTAAAGATCTTATTTTTCATTCGGGGCATATATTACGATACGTGTATATTGTTGACCCCCTACCTTTGAGCACCAGGTATCTACCTTCAGTATCCCTGTATAGGAATTGTTTTTGGAAACACAGGCCGGCACGCAACAAGATTGCCACCCCCTTTGTCTTTGACCCACTTGATGCATAATATTGTTTGGGGAATGCTTTATGTGCCATCCTTCGTTCGTCTTCAGGGAGCAGATGTGTCTCCTGCAAGAACACTATCGATGCCCTCGATGCCCGCTGTTCCGAAAGTCTCCCCATTATGGAAAGACGTTTGGCCGGTGAATTTAGGCCCTCTGCATTCAGGGTTATGATGTTCAATTCGGCCATATCCTATGTTTTTGAGTACGCCTGTGCCCACTTTTAACCTTCTTCCGATACCCTTATACACCTCCGCTCCACACTCCGAATCATACAACCAGTCTTCCCCAACACCCCAAGCCTCATCTGTCTCTCCCCTCCCACCACCCTCCACTCCCACTCCCCTCCCCACCTTCCTCCTATCTTTCCCCCTGCTCTTTACCATTACCTGGCCTACGTTCTCTTGAACCCCCCCGGGGCGACCCTCCGGGGCCATGGGCCTTGTACAACCTCACCAGGATATTTCCATGCCCTGAATTGAGTTCCAAGATTGTCCACATTCCCCTCCCCGTCCAAGCGAGTTCCTTTTAAATCAGTATCTTTATAAACCACACCTCCATTCCCCCATCCTCTTTGCACCATCGGTAACCAGTAGATGTAGTCAGTGGTCTTTCCCTCCCTCCATCTGCTATTTCCTGTGAGGACCTGACAATTTTACTTCCTTCTGCTCTTCCTTTTACTGTCCGTTAACCATTCCCAAAGTCCGGCGCCCTCATTTGAGCCATTTTTTATTGGTCTCTGCTCTGCGCAGACTTCCTCCTCCTCCATTTGCATCACAGTCAGGCCTTCCTCGCACATGGTGATCCCCTGTTTTTTTCCCTACCAGGTGAACACAAGGTCGAAAGGTAAAATCCACTTGTAGTCAATCCTTTTTGTAATTAGTGCCCTTGTGACCGGTTGCATCATTCTCCTTTTGTTGAATGTCGATAGTGCCAAGTCTTGGTATAGATGGACCTGGGCCCCATTGACTGACACATCTTGTTGCACTCTTGCCGCTCTAAGTATCTCCTCTTTTATAGTATAGGAGGTTAAGGCTACTAAAACGTCTCTGGGTCTTGCCCCTGAGTCTCTTTTCTTCGGTTCTATTATATGCACCCTATCAATTAGTATATCCTCGGGTTGCATTCCGGCCAAGAGGCTACTGAAGCAGTGCTGCATTGCATCCTTTAGGTTCCTGTCCATAACAGTCTCAACCAGGCCTTTGACTCTGATGTTGGAACAGCGCGACCGATTCTCAAGATCCTCTGCCTGGATTTCCAGATTATGCGTTGCTCTAGCCACTTGCTCAACTAGGATGCTATTCTGTTTCACTTCCTCTGACATTTCCGATAGGGCGACCTCAGTTACATCCACTCTATTTCCCAACTCATTCATTTCTGTTCTAACCTCCTTGAGTCATGTCTTGAGCTCCTCTTTCATCTTCCCAAATTGTTCTTGGAAGGATTCAATCATTCTAATTCCCATCTTCTTCAGACAGTCTTGCAGCTCTTCCTTACTTAGAACCATTGTGGATTGCTTCTCCGTATTGTTCTTTCCCGCTGTTCCTTTTATCGGTTCTGCCACTTGAGGTTCTTCCTGTTGTTGCTGCCTCCAACACCCTTTCACCTGTCCTTCTTGCAATCTTTTTGTTCCTTTAACTCTTGCTGGGGTGCTCCTAGGTTTAGTCCCTGACATCTGGCTATAACGGCTCACCTACTCTTTGTGTTTCTCTATGGGAGTGAAGGGGGGTCTGCTTTCCAGATTGCTTTGAGCAACTATCTACCAGCTTCACTGCGTTCTCTATCAGTTTTCCAGTGGTCTCCTTCTTCAGTTTCCACACGCATTTATCTCCCCAGCCTCTGTGCATGCATTCTTAAATGATTCAGTTGCTGTGTAAAGTTCACACATCTCCGTGTTTCCTTCTCTCAAACCCTTATTGGGGTGTTTTCCAACATGTATCCTTGGGCATGGGGGTTAAACCTTGATCTGTTGTCCCTCCTCTTTCCCCAACACATTGTGCATGAAGCGTATTTCAACGTAGTTACACACAGCCTTTCTCCAGCAGTCCTCATCAGGGTTGCTTTATCTAAAGCTTGCATTGGCGTGTTTGCCCTCTCGTGTCAGCTCTCCTTCACCCCTGTAAGTTCCAAGGTTTCAGGCGCTTCCCCTTCCTACATTACCTACACCTGACAGTCTTAGTATCCTTTGTTTTGCACACTGCGTAGGGGTTTCACTTAGCCTGCCGGCTATCCCTGCTTTCCAGCTGTATACTTATAACGGTGATGGGCTTCCCCCCTCCTGTGCATCTCCACTTACTACTGTGCCCTTAGCGCTCCATCCCCAGGGGTTTCCCGGGCCTACTTGTTTTGGCATGTGCACCCGTTGTAGATGTAGCAACGTTCCTGCATCCTGTCAGATCTCCAATCCTCCACACTCTCAACAGCTCCAGGCGGTTGGGTCAACCCGTATCCCTCTCCAGCTTCAGCGTCTCGCCTCAACGGTCCGCCGCTTCCGCAGTTGCTCCTCCTGCTTCTGCAATCTCAACCGGGGTCTGCCGCGTTAATGGTGATGCTTTCTTCCCCTGTCACCCCTTCACTGCTTCCTCGAAGGGCGGGTGTCTTCCTTCCACGTTATAATTCTCGTAACATTCGGCGGGGTCCTTTACACTGTTTCTCCCGCATTACAGCTCCTTTCTCCATGCCGTTGGCGGCGGCGCGTAGCCTCAATATTCTGTGGCTAATTCTCTTCAGCCACGTAGCTCACTTCTTTTACAGGCTTTGGGACTCAGGAAAACACTTAATACCTGCTTTCTGTGCTTGCTAATGTCTTCTTCTGAATCTTCCCGGACAGAACACAGAATGTGCACCCTCACGGACTGGCGGCCATCTTGGAATCCCCATTCTTAAGTATTCTTAAAGGTAGATTAGGTTGCAGATACCTTTTAAAAAAAAATACTAGGGTGATAGATTTGGTGCAGTTAGTCAGCCTTCGTATTCCACCCATACAGATTTGTGAAGGACTGTGTGAACGAGTGGCCGCCAACGATGATTAACTTTAGAAATAGTAAGATGGATGCAAGAAATATGTGGTGGTAATGAAAGAACAAAACATTGAAGTTAAATTATCTTTATTAAAAAGGTTTTTTAACACAAAACTTATAAGCATTTCTTTCATTATGGGTGACACAGTTGTTTGAATATTCGATTCTTAGTTATATCATTCCCTCACAACACAATGTGGGTGTGTTCCTTCAAGATTCATGTTCCCATTAGAAACATTATACAGTTCAAGAACAATGCCTTTCCTATGATTAGTTTGTTGAATGTTGAAATGTGTGTATGCCACGATGCACATTGCATTACCTTTACTATTATCTCTTTACAACTATAAAACATGTGAATGATGCACCTTTTCAAATCCAGAAATATTTGCTGCAAACTGTGTTTAAACCACGGTACATATACAATGTTTAGTCAAATCTTCACTACAAGTATAAAACCTGAGTACAAATGTGAATACAACTCTAACATTCAAAATCCAGGATTGCCTAATTTTCAGGAAGCCCTTGCCACCACCTTATATTTTACACCTATATTAAAATCAGAACTGCACTGAACAGTTTCTCCTGTATTTTTGCTTGGGAAACATTTATCACTACTCATTTCTGATACATGGATCTGTAGATTATTTATCACGCCTGTGCAGCCCTAAAGCTTTCTATACATTTATTTAATGTCGCAAGAGAGTCAGATAACAGTGCAGACTAACTACCACACAGCTGCAATCCTCATCTGCCTACAGCCTAAGTAACGTCTTTGAAGAGTTAAGAGAAACAATAATCTCAAGATGTGATGTAATATTGATCTTTTCATTAGAATGACAGCAAATGAAGTCAACTCAAAACTGGTATATACACAGGTAGCAACAACTGACGATACCTGGGAAGTGGAATGGATGGATTGAATGACATCTCCCTCTTTCTGCACTCCACACCTCTACATTTAGCACAGTAAATGGTGCTGAAGCTAAAAATGAGCCTCGTTACCATCGTTACCATCCATTTTAGAATCCATTTTAAATTCTCATCTTGACAGCACTCGGAGCGAGCTGGGAGAGCTTGGAGAGTGACAGCACTGGGAGTGAGCTGGGAGAGCTTGGAGAGTGACAGCACTGGGAGCGAGCTGGGAGAGCTTGGAGAGTGGCAGCACTGGGAGCGAGCTGGGAGAGCTCGGAGAATGACAGCACTGGGAAAGAGATGTGAAAGAGCACATGGATGCAAAGCGTTGAGATTCAGTGAGCCAATGATCAAGAGGGGTGAGCAAGAGGTGGATGCAGGAAAAGTGGGAGTGAAGCGGAATCAGGATAGAGGGGATGGAACCCCCTTCATTAGCACAGTGGGAGAGCGGGCGGTGGTGGACGGGGACCACACTTTTGAAAGCGGAGTGATACATGAGCAGTGCAAATCAGGAGGAACATGTAAAATGTAGCATGGCAATGAGTTACGTGGGAAACCTTGGTCTAAAGATATGGAACCCATGGAATAACCAGCCTACAATTAAATAGCAGGGTAGATAGATAGGGGTGGTTGCGGAACAACTGCCCGGTGAAAAGAGTACTCAAATTTAATTAGGTATATCTGGTTCTTATAAACAGATTGGTAAATTGTGCACACAGTCCTCAATTAAATGCACATCTTGGGGAATTTAAATAGGGGACAGGTTACTGTGTGTCTGCTTTATCCCACATCAGACAGTTACACAAATCTAAAATGGAGGTTAGGTATGGAAGGCTAACTCTTACAAATAACATGGGAGGCTCAAAGTCATATTCCGGGTCCATCCTTGGTCGTCAACAAAATGCACAGGTGAGAGCAATCAGGCTTCAGGTGGCCATCCGGGGGTCATACATTTACTGTCTCAACATCAATGTTTTTTTAGAGACTTACACTGTATCTGACAAAGCATCAAACTTTCGATCTAAAAGAATTATTATTTAAATCTATACACGTGATATTTCGAGCAATTGAAAAAAGATTTACGTTTAATAATGTATGGCTGTAAATATCGCCATTGTAAGGAATTCGACCATCTGCACAGGGAAAGTGAGCTCGCCTCTGCTTTTTGATTTTTTGTTTATTTAAAAGAATGAATGATGGGAGATCAACCTCTGGAAAATATGTGGGGCAATTCCCACGCATATATTCCATGCTCACTTCACAGCTGAGAAATAGTCATGTACACCTTGCTAGTGGTGGCGAATACTGAAGAATGTTAATTAGCAGGCCTCAGGGAAGGTCTGGGTGCAGGAAGGGACAATGGAGACCGGAAACCAACCACCCTTTGTAATGCAATGTGTCAACCTGGTACTCACACCCAGTCTTGGTATGAAAGGGCAGTGAATGTCCTGTCTGGAACTACTCCTTTCAGAGCAGGGAAGTATGTGAATTGTAGGAGACAAAAGTCTGCCTGCAACCCCCTACTTCAAAGGAGGCCCAAATTGTGATGAAGTGCTGCATAGGGCTCAGATTTATTAGGGAGACTCTTTTATGTACAGCAGACAGGAACTCTGATTCTAACTTGAAGCATCACTGAAGATTGCTGGTGAGGACAGAGGATTGGTTCATTAAGGTGGGCTTATCTGAAGACTTTGCATGGAGTAAGAAGGACTCATTAGGACCTGAGTTTAAGGTACAGTCTACCCTACATCTTTCGCTGGTGAAGGAAGACCAGGAGTTGCAACAGGAAAGCAAAATCCCTCCCCTAAACATCTCCCAGGGAACAGAAGGAGATACCGTACTCAGAGGACACGTCCATCAACTCCAGAACCGGTACCAAACCAGCACACAGCCTGCCCTGTTAGGTTCTGACAGCAAGCTCCCTAGGTGGGAAGTGCCAGAGAGTCTCTGGACAAAGGCCATGGCCGTTGCCTGCTAACACCCTCCTGAGCTTTGGGCGATCCGCCTTGAAAGGAAATGAGCCCTGCAAAGAAGCAAAGAAGCAAAGAGGAGTACCACTCAAGCATCATCCAGTGTCTATCTTTTTAAGGACAATTCTGAGACAGTCGAGTCCTCGAACTGCATCTGGCTGTACCACTGGCTGTTGTCACGCCACATTCACCAGAGCCATCCGAGATGCCTCGACTGGCATTCCAGATCCACCAACCAGCACAGAGCCTCCACACCAGCCTTGCTTGCCGAACTGCCTGCCGCCTGGTACCCACTGCTGTCTCCCACACCAAACTCTGTCTCACGGGCTGCAAAGCTCCCTGGAACAGCCTCAAAGCTGTTAAGCACCAAGTACATTGTGTTTCTGCCCCCCTGGTCCTTCTCCGACGGCCCCCGGAGACAGTTAAAACCCTTTGCCCCTTTGGTGTGAAACCAAATAATCTTGAACTATAAGACTGATTACTTTACCAACTAACCTCCTGTCAGTATCCAGAGTGCAGGTCCTTTGTGAAACTGTCTGTCCTCTGTGTTCCTTTACAGTGTGAGTTGTAATTGTAGTGTGCTAGAACTGTCTGTTGTAGTAATAATAAAGTCAATATTTGTATACAACCTTGACTGGATAGTCCCCTTTTATCATTTGGTAATAATTGTATTTTTGCTGTATTGCAACTAACAATCCACAAACTTGCAGAGATAAACCTACCATTCCGTCCATGTTACCAAAATTGGACAAGAAGGTCTTATAATTTACTTGTATTTCTATCTATACGGATCCCTTCTGGTGTACTAGAGGTGTGGGGGTGATTGATGGTTTAGAAACCGATATTCATCCCTCGACCACTGGTGCCCCCGAAGTTGATATTCATCCCTGGACCACTGGTGCATCCGAAGTAGTTTTGTCACACACATACTGTAAGCAGTTCTGTGTAATCAATGAGAGTGAAACTGAATATATCTTAGAGAACTAACTTTAGCACACAGCTTAAGTCTATATTTAAACAATACAGCTATTTACTGGTTCAGGGGTTTTAATCCTACATAAAAAGACTTACTTTGTGGAAGGCAGCAGCTGAGGCTGTCCTCCTCAAGGACGGTCTTTTTCCTCCCTCCCAGTCCCCCTATCAATTGTGGGCACCCCTTGCACTTCGCCACGCTGCACTGCCCTGCCGCCATACTCCCAACTGCCCCCGCCCCCACTCTAGCAACTCTTCCCACTTCCCTCTAGACCGCATCCCCCTAAAGACCTACTTATGGGAGGCAGCCTTTTGCATGCTGCCTTCCATAGGTATGCCTTAAGGGGCACGGCATAGAGACCACAACCGCTATTAGCCATCTCAGGCAGTAGACTTAAAATGGCCTGTGAAAAGAAGCCATAAAACACTAAATGTGCCAGCTGCTTGGAAAATAAATGGCTTTTCTTTAAACTCAGACTTTATCAGATAGAATTAAAAGAACTGACCAGCAAATGAGGTAAAATGTACCAGACAGCACTGTTTATGAGATAGTGAACAAGTAGAATCAATACAGCATTTTCTGTTATCTTGCCTACTTTAGGACGATAGAATAGAGATGTATGTGGATGATCAATGATAAATCATATTTTCATTGAGTAACAATGATAACATTGAGAAATACGTCAGAGAATGTTTCTGGTGAAAAAGGTAACATCCTTTCTCCGGGAAGATCTGGCACATACAGTGAGTAAATTGTGAACCAGAAGTCCATATGACATTGGCCTGTTGAAAGGAGTAGGAGCACTCAAAATAACATAGAAACAAGGATCTATTTTACAGCGGGTGAGACAATATCCAATGTCAAAAGAAGCAGACAAAGGCATTCATGACACCATTGCTGCCCTAATGCAACAAGGGTTATTGGTGCCATCAGAAGCCTCATATAACACGGCTGCCCACTGTGATGAATACTGTGGATTCATCACTGATCTCCATAAATAATAAAGACCCTATAATTCCTTAATTTCTGATGGAATCTTGTCACTATAGAAATCCTTCCAGTTCTCCAGTTACACAACTCTGAAGACCTTTCCTAACAAACATTCTAGACTGGATACCATTCACACCTGATATCTACATAATACAGCCATAACATCTCATGTCTGATGGTTTGGTACTATGTAAAAATCCCAATCAAATCAATGGACTCCAAATCCCATAACGCCTCAAGTACTGAGACAAGGAAGAGGGGGTTAGTATGGATTGAAAGATACCCTAAACTAAACACACAGACTAGTTGTTGCAATGTAGATCAGCTGCACGGAATATTCAAAGATGGTTTTCACTTGCAACCAAAAAGCAGAGAGAAGAGAAGCAGCTCGGGCAGAGCAGGAAGTAGGCCCGCAGGTGAAGGCAGACGTACGGGAGCAAACCGTGCTGAAGCAGGCCGGTGTCTTCAAGCTGCCACTTGTCAGCATTTATTACTGGAGTGGCGGGGGACCCAAAGGAGTGTGGCAGGCTTCAGGGAAGATCCACGAAGGAACCAGCAGCAGCAGAGAGGCTGCAAAGGACACAGTCAAGTCGAACAGCAGCAACCGGCAAGTGAATGCAAGGCTGGTAGAAGAGCTGAAAGAGGGTCTACCAAGTGGGAAACGCTATTCCCAAATTGAGACTTTACTGCAACGATGTGCCCTGAGTTGGAAACGCTATGGAACACCAGTGAGTTGGCCTAGTGAATATCGTCCAAGTAAATTAGAAAGACAGAATTTGCACAATTCCTCATGCCTGAGATGTCAATATGGGGAAATCCGGAGCAAATGTTATCACAAGCAGATGAATGTTGATGAAGAAGCTGAAAGACAACATTTGCACAAGTCTCCATATATTTGAAGAAACATAATAAAGAGGATATATCAGGGAGTTAGCCTTTTTAACAAAATATACCTTACAGGAGTGTACACAAGGTCATCTATAGAATCCAGAAGAGGTTACCTGCCAGGAGAGTATACCGGGGATTTAAAGAAGCACTTGTGTATAAGCGCATAATAAATTATCAATCAATCAAACTACTGAAGAATTTCTGACTTTGTTTCCACGTCTCAGTTCTGAACCCTCACACTACCCAGTGAAAAAAGGAACAAGGGGTCGCAGAGATTTATTCAGGATGTATGCCCCCTGAACAACATAGTTTAGGATGAGTTCCCATTGGTCCCAAAATCCAGCTACAATATTGTGTCACCTGCCATCCAAAGGTAAATATTTTAGAGTGATTGATTGGAAGAATACTTTCTTTTCGATCTCATTACATGAAGAGAGTCAGTATTTGACCTTTATTACCTATCGTGGGATCAAGCTAAAACATACTTGTTTGCCTCAGGGGTACTGCGAGTCACCTTTGGTCTTCAACCAAGTGCTTCAGTGGGACTTAGGGTAATGTGCAGTTTGACAGTACAGTAGTACAATATGTAGATAACATTTTAGTGTATAGTGATATGGAAGAAGAGTGCAGGAGAGACTAAGTACAGCTGATGACAGTATTGACAGAAAAAGGTTACAAGGTTGACAAAGAAAAAGTGCAATATTGCCAGGAAGTAGTCCTATATATAGGCCAACTAATATCACAAGAAGGACGAAAAGTGACACTTGAAAGAGCAGAGGGAATCATGAAAACAGCCCAACTACAGACATAGCCCAAATTATAGAACTACAGGGAAGTGCAAGAGTTATGGAAACAAAAGGGGTGCAATGTGGTGGCAGGACAGCACTGGAAAACCAGTCATGCCTTTGGGCCTGTTTAAAGTAGCATTAAACACAAACAAAGACAGGTACAGATCACTTTTTACTTCAGGCTATTACCCAATTAATGAGTCCACTAAACTCTATCCCTAACCAGAAGCACATCCTATCCCTGTGGGGTGTACTAGCCCGAGGCGAGAGGTGGTGCACCGCCTATCTATCAGAATAGACTGGAGGAAAACTGTCTGTTGTCGTCTGCATTCTGGACATTTGATATTTTTCAGTGGCCATTGTTGGAGGAGGAGCAACACAGGAGCCTGTGCCTGCAGCAAACATAAAACACCACTCGCAGCGTGGAGCGCGTGCAGAGAGGAAGTGGTGAAAAAAGTGGTCTGTTGTGGTCTGGTGGGGTCGGTGAAGGAGTGAATCAGAACCCTCTAAAACCGCTGGCTGGACTCAGGCCCTGAAAAGCTTTATCCCCAGTGGGTAAGTGGATCTCAACAAATCCAGACTCGCAGCAAGGGCGCGTGGTCTGAAATAGCAATAACGAAAGTAAAAAGCTTTTGGGAGTGGAAAGCTGCAGGCATTGAAAGCGAGCTTGTCTGAACTTTGCTAATATATTGAACTGTTTCCATTTGCTGGCACATTATTCTCCTTAGTGAACCGAAAGTTCCCAAAGCACCACTTCCTCCAGTATACACCGCCCTCTTCGTGATTTCTGGGAAACACTGAAGAGGGTGGAACCTTAGCACTGATTGCTAGCATGCATGTCTTTCCTGGTAAAAGCTACAGATTATTGGCAAGTCACAGCAGCTGATAGCGGGTTCCGCCTGTGGGAACACTAACTAATCTGGGGTCTTGGCAAACAGTATTATCGGGTGGGAGACTGCACGAGTTCGAACTCCTTTGATCCTGTCCGCCGGCCCCAGAAAAAATGAATGATTGTATTGTTTTAAGACCTTGAGCGGAGAAAAAGCAAGTCCATTCTTTTTGAGTCTGTCTCACGTCTATGCTCAAAGGAAAAGGTGATACATCTTTTAGTCTGATGCTGTGCCCTGGAAGAGGCGATTAGAGAAAGGGAAAGGAGAGTAAAGTATAACAGTAGTGGTCCGTGGAGCACAAATCGGAATCTCAATTTTCCTAGATTCAGAATTCATCGAATCAAAGAAGCGTGTCATTGAAAGTTGGAACTGGGCAAAGCTCGGAGGAGAAGGCATAGGAATTATGAAACTACGAAGCAACCCTCTTCAGGAGGATAACAGAGCCCCCGAATGGGATGAGCCATTGTTAAGTAGTCCCGTAGGGTTGAATAGACACATGGACACATTAGAGCTGCCACATTTGACAAGACTGCATAATGTCCAAGCCCAAATTCACTCGGAGGATACACTTCAACGCCAATGAGGCAGAATGCTCCGTAGGCAGCTTCAACTATAACTGGAAAAAAGGACTGGAATTCACAGTGACAACATCAAAAATACAGAAAAAAATTGAAGATCATTTTGGAAAGGGAAGCAAAAGTGCCAATGAGGAGGAATCCCCAAGCATAACCTGTAGGGGGCCCCAGTCTCGCAAAAGACAATAAAAGAGAGTGTATCATCCCAAGGGACTCTGGACCTTAATGAAAGTCTCGAGTCAACTGGAATCTTGTCCACAATGGAGTTAGACAAGGATCTAAATATCCCTGAAGATGAAACGGAAGGGATGTTGGAAAGTCGGCAGGAAGACCTGAACATTGGGTGCCAGCCACCTTCTCTAGCTATCTCTTCGGCTAGTCACGCAAGTGAAAACACACTCACTGCCCTTAACTACATTCTCAATTCTCTAGTCTCAGTCTTTGGAATATTGTGGGGTAAAGATCAGTCCCAAACAGGTACATTGCTAGAAATAACAAATTAAATGGCCAGACTAGATGGGGCAGTGGTGGGGTGCTGCAATGTATTTAATACTACTGTATTACAGAGATGACAGGAGTTAAAGGTGGAAATTACCAAACAAGGCCTAGACGTATCGGCCATCCAACAATCTATGGCAGCACGGAAAAATGAGGTTGAGTTGGACCTAAAAGTGAAGCAAGGGGGAGGCCACCAGGGGGCGCACAGGCAATGGCTGCCTGATTACCGAGCTCCTCCTGAAGCCAGGTCACAACGGGGACTGATCCCCCCCGACACCCCCCTGTGGAGAGAGAGTGGGCCAAAACGTGCAGAGAACCCCCGGGGCACCCACTGAGCGAAACAGCAGTGTCTGAGGACCCTTGGAGTGCAGAGTACCGGTGCCACGGTCTCCGCTGCCAGAACGCCACAGAAGACCCGAGCAGCCGCGAGTCCAGGGGATGGGTCGTGGCCTGCCAAATCAGGAAGTCGGGGTGGGAAGGATCGGCCCCCCACACTGCAGCAGGCCCCCGGCCGCCATGGATGTGGCACACGAAGCGGGGGCCATCGGAATCGTTCGAGGAGGCGGCCTCTCTGCACACCCCCTGTGAGGGCGGCGTGGGTCGCGGGTGACATGCACCCGAACTGGAGGTTGGTGCGTTTGCCTGGATCAGCCCCTGGATAAGCGGGGGTCGCGGCACCGGGGTCGGGAGTCCCTCCCGCCTTCGCACCCGCCAGCTCCGAGAGGCTCCGGCGCTCCTGCGCTCCGGCACGGGGCAGAGGGCCCACTGTGATCGGGCCGCAGATCACCCGCGAGAGGGGTGACCGCTCCTCCTCTTCCCCCGCCGGGTCCTGATCCCCAGCCCCACCGCCAGAGAAGGAACCACACGGCAGGAAAGTGGGTTGAGCTTGGAGGGGCCCCCACCAACAACACATACTGGCCGGGTCCACGGCCCGCCACCACGTGGCGAACAAAGCACATCTCCCCCTTCCCGGAGGACACAAAGGACGCCGAAGGCCCTGAGGTCACTGGGTGTGAGGCCCCCGCCTGAGGCTGGCGGGGCGTGTGCCTACCCGGTAACAACCCCCCAGGCACTGTGAAGATCTACCAAAGTGAGAGGGGGCGGCCCCCGCTTGCCCCCCCTACCCCGGGGGGTGCCTCCACCAGTGGAACTCCGGCTGGCTCGCGAGGTGAGCTTGGGGCCCCCACGGACTTGAGGCACACCCAACGGAGAGCCCGGGGGGCAACCTGATGGACTGGCAAAGGAACTTGCAAAAATATCACTGACGAGACTCAGGCCCCTACGAAAAAGACCCGCTCCACGTCGGAGAAATGGCCCATTCAGAGGCCGCGGCACCCTCAACGGTGGCAATGGAAAGGGGCTTTGCATCCATCTTGCAAGAAATAAGGGACATGCGCTCCGACATTGCTCAAAAGTTTGAAAAGATGGACAAACGGGTTGACAAAGTTGAGGACAGACTCCTTCAGATTGAGTCCAATCAATCTTCATCAGCATCCCTAGAGGTAGAGACAAATATGAGGTTATTCGCCCTTGAGAAGAGCGAGGAGGAGAGGTCGAGACAAATGGACGATTTCGAGAACAGGAAACGGAGAAACAACCTCAGGTTTTTTGGGGACCCGGAGGCAGATGGGGAGATGGAGAGAGAGGTCACCCGAGTGGTGCGGAACATAATTGCCCTCCTCTTTGATGAAGAGATGACCACTGAACTCACATTTGATCGGGTGCACAGAGCAGGAGGACGGGCAGGGGGACCCTGATCGATTCTGGTCCGGTACCATTACTATTTGGAGAAGACACGGGTGCTGGAAGCTGCCAGGAAAGCCCAAGAGATTACGTACAACAACTCCCAGGTCTCCATTTTTCAGGACCTCTCCGCATACACATTGGCCAAACGCAGGATGTGCCGCCCCCTCACACATCTGCTGAAAGAGAAGGGAGTACGATGCAGATGGGGCTACCCCTTCTCCCTAACCTTCGAATACCAGGGCCAACGGACGACGTTGATCACAGAGGAAGACATCAAGGGAGCCATTCAGGATTATGTGGCAGATCCACCGCCCCTAAGGGGGCCGTCAGGACCGGCCATGGGTGGAGCAAATGGTCCGGGCCCGTCAGGCGAAAGAAGGAAGAAATCTGGGGCACGGAAATTTAGGAAAATGAGCACACCCTCCCCAGCGAAGGAGGCAGAGTGGAATGACTCTGTGGGGAGATCACCGAGGGGTCCCAGCCAGTAACGGTGCGAAAGTGTGGATCTCTGGGACGACCGAAGTTAACTGACCACCTACAGGGTGGTGATCTGAAAAAACTGAAGGCAAGGATGAAGCCAGAGTCCCCCTGAACAGCAAGTAAAGCGAGGGCAATTGAGGGCACGAAGCTGGGGGGGGCTCACAAGAATGGGATTTGCAATGATCGCCTGACTGAGAGGGGCAGGCTGGTGGTCCGGCCAAAATGCCAGTAATGGTGGAACTATCTGGCTGGATGCCGGGGTAGGGGGTGGGGGTACACAAACTAGTTGGGGTTTGTTTGTTTGGGAGAGGGTTTGGGGGTCAGTTGGGGGAACATTATAACAGTGTCCAAACAGTGAATCAATGGGCGCTGGAAGGGAGAAACGATGCGATGTTGTTGACAATCAGAGCAGGAAACATTGATTATGGCTGATAGCCGGCCAGCCCTGGGAGTGGGTATCCTGAATGTGCGGGGGCTGAACACCCCCACGAAAAGATCTCTGATTTGCAGGGAGTTCAGGAGGGCGAAACTGGACCTCCTATTCGTGCAAGAAACACATTGGGCAAGGGGGAAAGAATCCAAGCTATGAGGTGGGGGAATCGAGGAGGTCTTCCATGCATCCCATAAGGCTAAAAAAAGAGGTGTGGCCATACTGGTAGCAAGGGATGTAGGGTTCGTGAAGGAGGCCATCTTGAAAGACCCCAAAGGCCGATACCTGTTGGTACGGGGCTCCCTACAGGGGTCCTCCCTTACCCTGGCAGTAGTGTATGGCCCGAACGAAGGACAGACCCAATTCTGGGACGAAGTAAGGAATAGGCTCAGGCTGTTCATGCAAGGTCCGCTGGTGGTTGGGGGTGACTTCAATATGGTCTTAGACCCCACCATAGATAGGAAGCGGGTAGGCCCCCTAAACCCCAGACCCACGGAAGAAGCTATGGCTCAGAACTTTCAGAGGGTGAAAGAGGACCTGGGCCTGATGGATACAATCCCATCCCCCAGAACAGGGATCCCTTCCTTTACCTACTACTCAGCCATACATAATTCGTTCTCTAGGATAGATTATATCTTGGTGGACGAGATCCTCCGTCCGTATGTAGCAGGCTGCAGGATAGACCCAGTCCCCTGGTCAGACCACGACATGGTCCGAGTCACCGTAGCGATGGGTTGGTGCAGGGAACGTAGAGGGCACTGGAAATGCAACGATGCCCTATTAAAAGATGAGGTCCTTGCTCAGGAGGTCTTGGACTCCATAACAGAGTTCTTTGAGCTTAATGATAACGGGGAGGTGGCCACGCACACGCTTTGGGACGCCTTCAAGGCAACCCTACGAGGGGTCCTTATAAAAAATAGGTGCCTTGAAGAAAAGGGAGAGAGAGGCCCAGGAGAAAGCCGTGCGAGAAAAAATAGCCCATCTCCAACAGGGGGGATCCCCGGCGCAACCCCTGCAGTGCGACCGGGTGGCCGCACTGGAGGACTAAAGGCTCCAGCTAAAAGATCTACTCCTACACAAAACGGAGAGGAGCCTTCAAATGGTAAAACAAAAATATTATGAGAAAGGGGACAAGGCGGATAGGATCCTAGCCTGGAAGTTGAGGGAGGTCCAGAGAAGCAGGAGGGTGAAGGAGGTGAGGGACGCCCAGGGGCTCCTCGGTTGCGACTCTCCCCATACAGGAGAGGCTTTTCGCCAATACTACAAAACACTCTACTCATACGAATACGATGGAGATGACACCAGATAGAAAACTTCCTGAAATCTATACAGATCCCATCCCTCTCGGGGGAGATGGCAGAGGGGTCGGAGGGCCCGGTAACCGAAGATGAGGTGGACAAGGTGATTAGTGGGATGAAGGTGGGACGTTCCCCTGGGGAGGACAGCTTCACAGTTTTCTTTTACAAGAGATTTTGCTCCGCCCTGGCCCCATACCTAGTAAGGGTCTTCAACGCTGTGCTGGAGGGGGACATCCTCCCCGAATCCATGATGGAGGCCGTGATAGCGGTTTTCCCCAAAGAAGGAAAGGATCCCGTCAAATGTTTCTCCTATCGCCCCATATCACTGTTAAATATTGACTTTAAGATCTTGGCCAAGGTGGTGGGAGGCGGCTGGAGGGGATAATGCCGAAACTAGTCCATGGGGACCAGGTGGGCTTCATTAGAGGGAGGCAGGGGTCAGATAACATCTGCAAAACAATAGACCTGCTCCACTTCGCTCAAACATCAGGGCTAGATGCGTGTGTCCTCTCCCTGGACTCGGAGAAGGCCTTCGACAGGGTTGAGTGGCGCTATATGGAACTCCTCCTCCACAGAATGGGCTTCGGGACTCACATCATGCGTTGGGTAACTGCACTCTACAAAGCCCCTACGGCAAGGGTACAGGTGAAAAGGAAATTGTCTGAGTCATTCCCCCTCTCCCGAGGGACGAGGCAGGGCTGCCCACTCTCCCCCCTGATATATGTCCTCACAATGGAGGTTTTGGCAAGAGCGGTTAGAGCTCACCTGGACATCAAGGGTATTAGAAGGGGTGAAGTTGAATTCAAGCTCTCCCTGTTTGCGGATGATGTCCTGGCCTACCTGGTGGACCTGGGCTCCTCGCTCCCCCCCTTCCTGGCCCTGGTGTCGGCATTTGGACGCTTCTCTGGCCTGAAAATAAACACTGCAAAATCTGTCATGCTCCCAATGAGAACAATAGACCCAGTGCTAGATCCTCTGGACAGGTTTCACGGGATTAAGGTGGGGAAGGTCGCTATAAGGTACTTGGGGGTACTTCTCACCAGGGACATATCGAACTTGGGAACCGCTAATTACGACCCCATGATTGCGGAGATCACTTCTGATTTGAGGAGATGGGGGGAAGATGATCCTCTCATGGTATGGCTGGATGACTGCAGTTAAAATGAACATATTGCCATGGCTTCTGTACCTTTTCACAGCACTCCCAACTAAAGTCCCAGCACAGAGCTTCAGAGATCTACAAAATGGGGTTCGCGACTTTGTATGGCAGGGGAAAACCCCGAGAATTGGAAGGGCCACATTGACTCTACCAAGGGAGGAGGGGGGATTTGGGTTGCCGGACTTTCACCTTTACTTCTGCGAAGAAGGAGCTTCCGCTCGTTCTGGAACGACCTGGCAGGCGAAGAGATCTCAGAGGACGCCTGGGCCAGAATATTCAAAATAGCATTTCACGGGAACCTATTCACCTCTGACATGGAGCACAACTTTCAGATGTTACAGGGGTGGTACATAGACCCCATAAAACTGTCAAAGATGTTCCTGGGGGTGTCACCAAGGTGCCCGAGAGGATATGGACAGATAGGATCCAGAAGCCACATGTGGTGGCTCTGCCCGAAAGTACAGACCTACTGGGAGTCAGTGAGGGACTGGATAGCGGAAGTAACAGAGGACCGTTTGCCACTTAATCCCCTAACAATGTTGCTGGGCCTCCCCCCGGAGGAAACAGAGCTGTACCGATATCCAAGGATGTGGGAAACCATGCTGAGGGTGGGCAGGGTAGCTCTGGCCCAGAAATGTAAGAGTCCGGAGGCCCCCTCCAAGGAGGACTGGCTGAAAAAAGTGAAAAACATGTTCTTGATGGACAAACTAACTGCCATGGTGAATAATGACACTAGTTCATTCCTCACAAACTGGTATGGAGTGCAGCAATCCTGGGGATGGGACTTTCACTGAAACCAAGGAAAGGTTCCCGCCCTGAAGTAGCCCAGAAATGCAGGACAACCCAAGCTGGGACCCCACGACCTGGGGAACGGCGACAACAAGTCAGCTGGTGACATGGTCACGAATCGCATCATCTCCGAGGCTCAGGAGACGGAGACAACACTGGGATTCTCCCATGACGAATGCACTGAACTGGACACGGGGAGGGGGCTGGGAGGGATTCGGGGTGGGGGCACGGAGGGAGGGGTGGCGCAAGGGTGTTTCTAAGTTCTTTTTGTTGTTTGTTATATCAAAATGCTAATAAAAACTAAAGTTTTAAAAAAAACAAAGTGAAGCAAGATATATTAACACAGCTCCAAATACTTAATCAAAGGTTTCTGGAATTAAAAGATCTGACTCAAGTGGAAGAACCTAACTCCCAGATGGATGATACCCCACTCTTGGAATCTGTGTTAGAAGAATTCAGATGGCTGGCAAATGTGTGTGATGGCCTCTTGGAGGAAGAAGCACCGGTAATAATTGGTGAGATAAATCAGTCAATCCAAGAAGGAGCCACACCAACTGAAACACAGATTCCAACGCACGAAAAGGGAGGGAGAAAAGACAGAAGATGTGAATCAAGGAGATAAAGAAGATTGAAAGAATCCTCAGCTCAAAGAAAAAGGGAAATATATAAAAAAAAAATCAGAAAAACCGCAAACACAACTCTTCAGAGACAAATGCTTTTTTGAAGAAAATCTCTAGTGTATCTTCCATGTCTTCGGGGGTGGACTCACAGAATATGATTGAGATAGATTCTCCAGCCAAAAACCCGGCCAAAGAAGTTCAGAGCAGGAAAGGAAAAGGGCAGGGGGGTAATCTCAAAACTTGTAAGAAGTATACAGAAAAGGCCAGAAGCCTGAATAAAGACAATATGCCAATATTGTCATCAACAGGGTCACAAACAGAAGGAGAAAAAACAGAACCCAAGGGGTCCACCGCGAGGCAAATAACAGGCTCAGATGCCGTACAGGTACCCCAATTGTCCAACTGAGGCCAGCTAAGGTCAAGTGAGCTTTTGCTGATAGCCCCAATATTTCAAAAGATTAAGAAAAAAGGAGTGACAAATACAATACCCATGGGTGAAGCACCTAGAGAACTAAGACCAAATCAGATGATTGTCCCAATATTCCTGAAAAAAATAAAAGGAACACATAAAACTCTAGAGAGTGTTGAGGAAACCAGAACAGGTGACGGCAAACATAGAATGATTGGGGTGTCCAGCCACGGCCCTGGGAAGACATCCAAAATAGTTGTGCTCCCAGTGGAGAACGAAGGGGAGGACAATTTCCAAGGGGGCCCGGGAAAGTCAGGAGACAAAGATGAAAATGACTTGTCACTCTTTGCAATGCCTGTCATATGCCTCTCCCTGATCACAAACAAAAACAACCTAAAATCTGTAAGTAGAGGAGTGATCCTGACATTACTGAAGAAAGTTCCGAGCCAATACCTACTCTCTGGATACTGAGTTTTGTGAGATTTCCAGTCCATGACTATCCCTTAGTGGCAGAGGTGGGGCTATCATCAAGAGAGGCCTATGCAGCCATTAAAGGAGCAACAGCTGAATTAAGGAAACTCGATCTCTTGGTCCCCTGTTCACAGCCGCAGCTCAAGAAAAATTCTCTGAGAGGGGAATCAAAGTGGTCTCCAAAACAAGGAGGTGGTGATGCCACTCAACCCCAGCAGACCCATTAAATTGAAGACTGGATATCGGGGTTCTCAGGTCAGCATGCCACGGCCAATAAAAAACATATGCTAAAAATTGGGGGTGCAATACTCCCCTTTAATAGGGAAATCAGGGATGCCAAGAGAGAGCTAAGAAAGTTAATCAGAGGCCTGAAACACATGAATTTATCGGGAGCTTTATACCGCGAAAAATTAAGAAATATCAAAAACCTCCATAAAGCGAATATTAAGAACATTAAGACAACAGAGAAAAATACCAGATATCAGCAACTGATACAAACGATTTGTATGAGAAATTCTCGTAGTATTTGGTTATTACTCAATGAGAATAGAGAGAAGGCAAAAGGCCCTTTAATTAACCCTATATGTGAGGAGACATGGGTAAAATACCTACTAAGCCGAGTGGAACCCATGAGCAGAGTATTGGAGAGGGCTCCTATCCATCCACCTTTTGATGTATCAGCTGAGGCAATTCTGAATAAAATAGCTACCCTCAAGTCCTCCAGAGCCCCTGGCCCGAATGGTCTAGCTAATGTAGTGATTAGGAACCACCCTCTTTTTTGGGCCGATTTGTTCTCTTTATTATTCAATAAGGTCCTAGTGCAGGGGATAATCCCCCGGTCCTGGCAGACAGCGATTCTTATTCCTGTATTCAAAAAAGGCAGCCGTTCTGATCCTAATAACTACAGGCTTCTATCCATGCTTGATATTTCAGGTAAACTTTTTGCCTCACTATTGCTTTGTGAGATGCAGAAATGGGTAGAAGATGCCAAATTACTCAGCAGATTCCAATGTGGCTTCAGACAGGATATTTCCACCTCACATAACCTCTTGGTCATGGAAATACTTCGAACACGGGCGCTTAGTAAGGGGCAGCCCCCGTTGTATGCTCTTTACATCGATTTCCAGGCCGCATTCGACTCCATCCCACGGGAGAGGTTATGGATTAAGCTAGAGAAATTGGGATGTCCGCCTGGGTTATTATACTACCTCAGATTACTCCATCAAAATACTACGGTGCGCCTGAGGTTAGATCAGGACGGAAATATGACCAGAAATGTGTCCCAAGATAGGGGGGTAAAGCAGGGATGTGTTACTGCCCCCCTTATTTATAACCTATATGTATACGATATTCCTGCAGTATTAGCTGTGGTTGACAATTGCCCTCCTAAAATTGGTGATGCATCGTGTGCTGTATTAGCATGTGCAGACGATCTGGTTGTATTTGACAACACCATAGGTGGTTTGAGACGTTCCGCTACTGCCCTATGGGATTATGCCAGGATAAATGGATTGACCATCAATCTGGACAAAACAAAAGTCCTTAGATTTACGAGAAGAAGAGTTTCGCGAGTAAATTTGATAGTACACCATAATCTTATACCCTATGCTCCATCCTATCGCTATCTTGGAGCTGGAATTGAGCCCCTTGGTGATTACTTATTATGCAGACAGGGTCGCATTACTAGGGCGATGCAAGCGATAGCATTTATTTCTGCCTTTACAAACAAGCAGGGTGGCTTTACCCTCTGGGGAACGCGCCACCTTTATATCCAAGTGTTTGCCCCCATGATTATATATGGCCTGGAGTCATTGCACACATTAGACCTAGCATGGCTGCAAGTGCTGGAGGGCAAGTTCTGGCGATGGATAATGGGGCTATCCCCTGGGGTACCTATGGCCCTGATTAGACTGGAACTGGGCCTTCCCTCTTTGAAGGCTATGGTATTGAAGAAAAGAGCAGGGTTTTACCTTAAGATGATAGGTAGCACTATGAACCCCTTACTAACTGTGATACATCAGGAGGTGACCAGAAAATACACTACATCTCCCCTACATAAAGATATAACCAAATTTCTGGCGGATATTGGATGGACACATAGAGGGGCTACTATTACCAAGGAAACCCTAATTGCGCTAAGGAAAAAAGTAGACCTCTGGGATTGGCTCGAGAATTTTACACATATAGGCAGTCTGAAGACATATAAATTTGTGAAATATAGATTATTCAATTTTATGAAACCACAAGCCTATCTACATCTATGCCCCTCTAGAAGACTCAGACGCTTCATTATATTGTTCCGATTGGAACAATTGCCTACCCTGTACATCAGAGGAGCATGGGACAATATCCCGGTTGCTGAGCGTATATGCCGTCTGTGTAAATCCTCAGAATGTCTGGAGACAGCTAGACATCTTCTTACGGAATGTCTATCTATGAAGAACACAATCTTATGCTACCTGGGGGAATTTGCGCACGACCCTAAAACTATATGCAAAATAACATTCTGGCGTTATTGCACTAACACCTGCAATATGCATTTATTTATTGCATTATATAACGTTTGGCAACAGGTAGAAATTAGCCTGGCCCGTGAACTGTAACTATTCCAAACACTAGGGGTGTCAAGGAACTCACTGAGTAATCTTTATGAGGTAGATATTGTTTAAGGCCTAAAAATACTTAATTTAAGTACATCCGAGATGCAGGCCATCTTATGTAACATACTTGGACATGAATTTTTATGTAAATAGCTTAAGGAAAGTTGGTTAATTGTCCTTTTTAGTTGACTTTATGCTATATGATTATTAAGTCATGCTTTTGGTATATTTATGAATTATGTATAATGTTTGTAATTTGTAATATGTGTAAAGTTTGAATTTATTTTCAATCTATACCACATTAAAGAATTAATTAATTAATTAAATTAACAAATAGGATGCGACTAAAGACATTAGAGCCGAAAATACTCTATCTCTGCTCCCGAGTATATTAACAGAAGGCTTACAGAAACTGGGGCTAGGACAAAATCCTCTTTAAAAGTGGGGGGTTGAATGTTTTTTGTTGGAACACACAGGGGCCCAACAACTTCACGTCCAAGACCTTGAAAAACTATCTTTTCGGGGAGGGAGATGTCATCATGCTTCAAGAAACATGGATGACAAATCAAACATCAGTAGAGGGGTTTCAAATAATGTCGCAATTGACCATCCAAAAAACCAAGGACAGACCAATTAGAGGTATGATCTTGGCAGTTGGACATTCTAAATTTAAGGACATTACACAAATCCCTAGTAATATTAAGGGATTGCAAATCTGTAAAGCCTCCTTGAAACAAAAAAGAGGGGTCTTGGACAGGTTTTCTTTAACATCTACTGGAACCCCGTGTGTTTGGATCGTGGGATCTTGTTGAATACTTTGGCTCTCTCCTTGGGAAAAATGAGATCTTTGTACTCAGGAGCAGTAATAATGCTGAGGGGGGATTTAAATTCACAATGTATACATTTGACAAAAGAGCAGACCAATAAAACTGGGAGGAGAATAACAGAAAATGGAAGATTCTGGGTAGACCTTCTAAATGAACAGGGACTAAAAATGGCAAATGGAACGCTCCAGAGGGATATTCCATCAAGACAAATGAGTATCTTTGGGAATTCAGTCTCAGGTCTGGACTATTTATTCCTCTCTAATGCACTATTTGAACAAAAGGCGTTGCTAAATATCTGTGAGGGAGGAGGGAGTGACCATCTGAGGTTGGAACTTCGTTTTCCCGACATACTATTGGATCAACAGGACAAGGATAGCCAAGTGATTGGCTGCAGAAAAGGCAGAGTTCGGGTATTATATAAATTTGAAGGGACAAAACTGAATGAGAAATTAGCAGCTCTGCCTGAATATATACAAGGCATACATTTAATTCCAGAAGCGTTCACAAAGTTCATCTGGTCCACCCATTCTATGAATGGGAGTGGAGTGGGAGCCAGACAAACTCATCGACATGTTTTCGATGAAGAAACTCTGATTAGGAAAAGAAAGCTAAATAAAAATCTAAGTGCCATTAGAAAAACCTATGCTAATAGAGAGATAAGGAAGAAGGAAGAAAAGTCACTGAATAGGGCTTATAAAACTTGGTCGGTCTCTAGAAAAATAGAAAGACTGCAAAAAGATGGGAATATATGTTGGAGCTAATTGAGAAAAGGGGCCCAAAAGAGTTTTGGAACGTTCTCCATCAACTAGAAGGGAAATAAAGTAACCATCTCTGTAATTTAGTGTCAGAAAAAGACTGGATTTTCCATCTTCAATCGATCTTTGGGAAACCACATAAAACATTCTTCCACAAAAATAATCATGTGAACTGGAATCTAGAATTTAACGAGACATATATTGAAGACCTAATCATGAAGAGCTTGGTCTCAAAAGCGGCTGGCCCTAATGGGATAAATTATCAAGTATTGAAGAGTAGTCCAGCCCTATGGGCTAAACTGTTAAACTGGCTATTTAAAGAGATCTTGAGGAAAAGAGAACTACCGCCCTCATGGAGTTTGGCCACTATTATTCCCCTTTTCAAGGGAGGCGATAGGGCGGTGGCAGCAAACTACCGTCCTATCGCCCTCCTGGATGTAGATGGCAAGATATTCATGAAGATACTGCTGTGGGAAGTGGAAAACTGGGTCAGAAAAGTGAATTTCCTGTCCAAGTGTCAGACCGGCTTCCGGAGGGGTCTGGCCACAGCCGTAAATGGCATAGTATTAAATTTACTAAGCGAGAACACGTGTAAAAGTGGGGGCCAGCAGTTGTATGGAGCTTGGGTGGACTTCTCCACGGCCTTCAACATGTTGGACATTTAAAGGCTCTGGTAGAAATTGAGGGCAAAAGGAATTCCAGAGGGTCTATTGGGGATGCTTGTCGAATTTCACAAGGATAACTACATCAGAGTGCGATTAGACGAGGAAGGCCATCTGTCTGACCCAGTGAAGTGAATTGGGGGGTGCGACAGAGGTGCCTAGGGGCACCAATGTTTTTCAATCTTTTCATAGCAGATATCGGGGAATATCTAGCCCCATTTGCATTGGCGAGCCCCGAATTGAATGTAGAAAAACTCCATTGGCTCGCGTACGCAGATGATGTTGTAGTCTTGGATAAAACAGCTATCGGACTACAACGTCTATTGAATGCTCTCCACAGCTATGCATCTGAAAATGGTCTCGCCATGAATCCATCTAAATCTAAAATCCTGGTCTTTGTGCAGAAAAACAAAAAAGTAGTATTTCGACAATGGGAAATGGGAGGTAAAATGATACCAAAGGTAGAAGAGCTTGTCTATCTGGGTTATAAAATCTATGTCCTTCCACCACTATGCAAAGTCGTACAAGACATGGTTCTGAAAGTTAACTCCTTATTGGCCCAGATGAAGACAATCTTGATAAAATATGGCAGATTTTCTTTAATTGCGGTTCTGAAGTTCTACCAGGCTAAGGTGATCCCAGAGTTACTGTATGGCCTGGAAGCCAAACCCCAACTTTGGAACATCTCATGGCAAAAGTGGGAGGGCCTTCTGTGGAAAAATGCTCTGGGCTTGCCAATGTGTCTCTCTATGGCAAATATCAGATACGAACTGGGTCTAAGATCTCTGGACTCCTATATAGGTTGGAAACTGATATTATTGTGTCAGCGGGTATGCAGCTCGCAGGATGGCTCCCTCTATTCCGACATAAGAGCACACCTGGAGACACAAAAATCAAAAATGCTTTCAAACCTTAAAGTCCAAGTGGTAAAACTACTTTCTGATGCAAACATTGAAAAAAAAAAACTGTTAGCAGAAAATCCTGTTAAAGCAAAATAGAAATGGGAGGAAAGGGACTGGATTCACACAATTACGGTTGTTCGCTCGGGGGCCCATCCAAATCAACTACAATTAGCTGAAAGGAAATTGCGTTTTCTGAGCAAATATCTGATAAAATTCCCGGATTGGAAAATTAGAAATAAATTCCTAAGATTAAGATTAAATGTCAACCATACAGGTGAAGTGCTCTCAAAAAGGGGACAAGGGGCATTGGCCAGAAAACTATGTCAAATCTGCATAATTCCTGAAGCCCAAACCACTAAACATCTATTAACATCCTGTGAGGGCACAAGGAAGGCTAGATCACTTATCTTCAGGAGATCCATCCCTGAACCTATACAACATCGGCAGGAATCATTTTGGGAAAGTCTGATTGAAGGCTCCCCGCAACAGAAAACAATAGCAGTAATCCAGATGCTAGAAAGATGCGAGATAGCCTTGTAATTTCCAGACAAATAACTTGTACGATTTGGGTCGGAAAAAGTTGATGTAGTCGCAGTGTGTACTTCATCGAAATTCCTTCTTGGTGTTTTTAGTAATCAGGAGATGTTGTTTTGTTTCATTACATTTTATTGTGGTATGAGTATTGTGTAAATGAATTAGGGTATGGTTAATAGGTCATATTCACTTAGTGGTTTGTTTCTTGTTTGTTTTTTGTTTGTCTTATGTTTGGATGTCTTCTTTTTTTTTTTTTTTCTTGCTTCTTGTCTTTTGACCGATTGTTGTTGGAAATTTTATAAAAGGTTAATTTAACCAAATACAAAAAAAAAAATAATGTCACTAACACTACAATGAATATTAGAAAACTATTAAACATAGCTGGGATCCTGTCCCATACCTATACGCACAAATGGACAGTTAACGTGGGAGGTTTTTGTAAGCGGCACAAAACCTTGATTTATTCACCCTACGTGAAATATGTACCTTCTGTGCGAGAGAAGTTACTTCTCTAAAAAAGATGAAGTACGACACTTAAATTCTTTTGTTCATTTTTTATACTATTAATTGTTTGAAGGTCTTCCTCATAATAAAACTATGAAACTTAGTTAGAATTCCAATCAATGGGAACATAGCTAAAATGATGACATCTAGGCAGGTGTCATTGATAGATCACTCAGAGATAGCACATTCACATGATCGACCAGTTTTGATGACATTACTACTGTAGTCATCTTCCTCAGGACCGATTTCTTTTGGATATGCAGCCAGTCATGCAGCCATCGGATGAGGTGAGGCATCCAACCCAGCCTAGGGAAAAAGTTACAGATAAACATTATTCACCCAGGTGTAGCGTCAGGGACTTATTTTTTCAAAAAACGCCCATAGGCTCAAAAGACTGTTCAAAGACAGTAGTCAACTAATTGACTTGGCCATATTCCAACATGTCGGGCTGATACCAGGTAATTAGTCACCATCCCTCATCTCGGGACCACGCTGTTGTGCTCCCCAAATAAAGTCCCCCACTCATGTTCGAAATGGAGCCCTTCAATTACACTGTATTCTTACAAATTAGGCATGTTGAATTGCCAAGCCGTGACAATAAGCAGTTACCTTATCTCCTGTCCTACGACTTGTGCGGGAGAATTAGCTGGATGTTGGAAAAGTGGCCAGCTACAGATAGAAGAACATAAATGTACCCCAGTAGGCTGCACCAACAGACTGATCAGTTGCAAAGCAGAGGTACCTATAGAGCAACCACAAGTGGTTGTCAACAAAGTAAATAAAGAGTGCCTCAAAGTATGTACTATATACACTAGAATGTTAACTAGAATGTTAACGTGTGTGGAGAATGAAGCAAGCCCGCTGCATATACTATCCTTGATGAATGCCTCCCTATGCATACAAAATACAGTTGCAGTAAAAGTAGGTGACAATAAAGGGTGCAGAACGACATGTGTTTTACCTGGGATGAAGGTAGTAGGGTGGCATTAATGGACCACTATTGGGGACCGGGGTTTAAGAGCCTATATGAAGCTCCCTCCAAATTGGTCAAGAGTGTGCTCCATAGTGGTAATAAGTACACCTGCTCTAGTAGTATCCCAGAGTGAAGTACAAATTGGCAATTTCCCCCAAATTAATACATACCTAACAAACAAAAGGTTCCTTACCCTTAAGTGTAGTAAAAGAGAAAACGATTTTTCAGCTAAATCAACAGTGGCCTTTAATGCCATACCAGATCAACACAAATTGTTCAAAAGGGCAAAAACATTTTGTATGTCTTTCTTTATGCCTGGTTTGCAGGCCAACATGAAGGCCAAATGGTTGCAAATAACCAGATGGGAGTTGTTGCAAATAATACATTCAAATGTGAAGGGCTTTAATGACATAAAGGAAGAGCTGAGAGCATAACTGCTCATGACTCTTCAGAATAGGTATGTTCTCGATTTAATAACGCCCATAGAGGGTGGCATGAGTGCATATATATTGGCCATCTTGCTGCATGTACACACCCTAGCACGATGGGTAAAGTTGAACTCTCACAGAGATCGTCAACACTTTAACAGAGTTACACACAATGATGCCAGAGGAGGTGGATGAGCCTGAAAATTACGATTGGTTCAGCTATCTTTTCTCATGGGTGGCTGGCTTATGCATTCTAAATATTAATAGCAATAGTAGTATTTATATGACTGGCTTTCTGAATAGCAACAAACAGTTGCAAAAAGGCAATCAAAGGAGTAGTTTAATGGAAATAGTAATAAACCTAAATGCTCTCATACATGAGTATACTCAAACAATGACTTGCCTGAGTCCTAGGCATTGGGAAGCACTGTCACCCCTCCAGGATCAATGTTTACTTGTCCTTAGGACCCTCACAATTGTACTGAGACCTGGGTATATTGTGATTCCAATGGGGAATGCTGCTATATGACCTGGAGCGTGGATGAACTTATTGGACATAGAAGCACCCTCAGTGGGGGGACCAAGGTATGGGTACCCAAGGAACACTTTGCGGGGGAGGGTATGAAGGAGGGTGTGGTTGTAGACTCGATCAGTGGAGGGAATGTTGAGGGACAGATGAATACGTCATGCATAGCTACAGCCCTGCAACTGGCCCGATATTGGACTCAGTAAGGCAGCCGTACCGGCCATTTCCTAGACAGATACAAAAGGATATGGATTTGATCTAAGCTAAATGTGGCAAGAATAAACAAACTTGCAATGAAACCACAAGGCCATGCATTAGACATGGAGAAAATATTCACTCAACATGAAGAAAGTGAACACTAGGTTAAATATGCATTTATACACAAAGGATATCAACATTGCATCCATAAAACATGAGGAATATCAAAACAAGTAATACATCAGCTTAATGCAACATGAACGACACACGTATATAGCTCACTAACATAGAAACACACCAGTAATAGGTAGCCAAAATGGAAGCCACAGCATGCTTCTGAGTAAATGAATGTCCTTGAGGTTTGACGAGAACTCAAAATGCTGAAATTACAGAAAAACAGAATCACGCAGTGCTACTATCAGTTTAGATGTGCTCTCAGGAGGAGCCATTGTGATTATCCCATTAGAGGGTTAACATGTATACGATGTATATCTAGCCAATCCCCCGAGCTAATCCTTTTACCCTGTAGGTTTTGACGATTAAGATTGTAATGTGACATCATGCATGATGATTGTTTGTCTTAAAAGATGTTGTTTTGTGTGAGAGCTCTGAGAGTGACAATCATTTTGCTTGTATTCTGTCCCAGCTTTATTTTGGAAGTTAATAAAGCTGGGTTTTGACTTTCACTTTGTCTACTTCTGGTTTGCATTCTGTTTTTCTGGCTTTTGAACCTCTGCATACATTTGGGGTTTTCCAGGCCGGTACCATATTTAATAAGATAAACAGAAAAACATCAACAAAGCAATACCATAAATTGGAGTTCCATATGGATAATCCCAAATATCCTACCTCTTTTCTCATCACATGAACCTCTGCTTCCACTGGATACAAGGATCACTACCTTTAATGTCTGCTGCTTTGTCTTCAAGATCATCAATTTAGGTCGATCCCAGTATTTGAAAGAAAGACTCTGCATCCCAGGCTGTTCCAGATTGGTTGGCTGTAAATCATGTCCCAGTCTGAAGATTCCAAAAGTAAAGGGAGCTAAAACGACAAATCAAGCATTCTCTCACTTTTCCTCAAAAACATGTAAATGTTACCAGAAGCCAACAACCTAATTCCTGAACATCCCTTTACCAATAATGATGTTAAGACGCTCGCTTTCCCCATCAACCTTTGCTAATAGAATCATCTCTGGACTTTGCTTGATTCTCTTGCTCTGTGGTTCCTCCTCTCACAGTGGATTACCATTTGAGAATATATTAGATGTAAGATTGCTGCATGTGAAGTACTCAGCTGCCCAGGTGGCTTAGCTGGGAAAACAAACAAAATAGATAAATAAATACTTAACCTAAGTAGGATTTAAACGAACCTTGAGGAGAAAAGAGTGAAGTATAGTTGCACAAGATGTTCAACAGGTCACCATTTTTTTTAGGTACCACATTTCTAAATCACACACGCCTGCCCCAACCACCACCACGATAAACTGCGGTGTTACACCTTTGAAACTGAATGTTGAGAAGATCTAAAATATTGTGTTCAAAGTTAGTAGGCATTTTATATCTAACACAATTTTGCAATCAAGCAATGCAATGTTAATATTGACTCATAGGTGTGAACAATATTTTAAAGTGCTGATTTGTATGAGTCCTATTGTTTAAACACACTTTTTGTAGGCATAGAGAAGCATCAATCCCTATTTTCCTGCAGCCGTTCTATGTATTCAATCATTATATCCCGTTGTGTTGAAGACATCATAAGTGGGAACTGCAGGCATCAAACACGAACATTTTAGGTCGAGCCAAGTGACACAACTGATTCCTATGCTGATCTGTTGTGCAATTTGTATCTCCCTTCTCAGGCATTCCCTCTTGTCCTAGTCTTGGCAGAATGATGCCACGTAAATCAGTGGGTAAGGAACTGGCCACCTCTCTGATAGCTAAGGTGACACACTTTGTTAATTCAAGAATGGACTCAGATTGGGAACCCTGTTGCCACATTCTTATGGTAAGAAATGTGAGCTGTGTGGGAAGGGGACTCAAAGATGTGGAGGGGGATTGTGTAGACATGGCATGTAGGAATCCTGAAATTACTGATGCCATTATGTGCTCCTTAGTGACCACCTAACGACTGCACGTGTTTGGGTGCTTCCTTTGAGCTACTTTTATAAGCCAAAATCCAAAATTCACAACCGGCACAGCATTCCTAAGTATGTCTCCACTACAGGGTACAACTCAACCTGGCAGATAGGGGTACACCAGGTCAACCAATTGCTGAATCTATGAAATAGGTTCTGGACCCTGAGAACCTGGAAGATGTAGATAGACAGGAAATTGGTTTGCCTGGACACAGGGTATAGATGGGGCACAGGACATAGGATATGGCTTGTCCAGTCTCGGAGGGCCATTGAAGGTGAATGAGGGAAACCAGACCAGGAGCGATACATTTAACTTGGAGAAGAATTTGTTGTATCCGTGTCACAGCGATAGACATAGGGGGAGGGAGAAGGGGTATCTAGTGGCTAGCAATGCTGGACCATTGGGAGACCCCAATAGGACTGGTTCATCCCTGAACCAGAGTCTATAATGGCTACCACTTATCAGCCCGGCCCACATAATTGACACACAGATAGTGAGGCAACCATTAAGTTGCTATTGTGGAATCTTGCAGTCATATGGCAAAAGTTATTTGACCCCACAAATGATTTATCTTGGTCAAGGATCACAATATAGTTAAGTTCCAGGAGATATGGGCAGACCATGTCCCCCCCATTGATGGTCACACTGCGTACAAAGTGAGGGCATTGGCTAACGCTCATGAGTGTCCCTGAGGGGGCCTTGTGGCGTATGTCTCCATGTCACTGAGCAAAGGCAGAGGGGGAAATGGTGGTTTCAAGTAAAAATATGTTGTCAGTTTATGTAAAGTTAGAGGGTGGTGAATTGCTACCCTTAATACATGTTTACAATGCAAAAGGGAGGAGAGAGAGAGGGGTGTGTCAATGAACCATTGTGAAAATCGTGTTGCTAATATTATTAATCAAAATCCCAATGAAATTGTGATATAGGGGGTGATTTTAATGTCAAAATAGGGGAGGGCCTTGCCAAGGATGACTTCGATCCTGAGGAAGTTAAAGCCTGGGAGATACCCTCATACATTTCTTGAAGGCCTCTAAGCTGCCCAGGTGGGAAGGCACTGGAACATTTCTCATATGGCGTATGGGTTAAGGACTGTTAACGGAAGGGTGCTGTCAAACTTCCCAGCAAAGGCAACCTTTAGAGGTCACCAGGGCCCCACATTGATTATTTTGCTATTAAGGTCAATGAGTATAAATAGATATGCAGGTAGTTGATTGTAAGGATAATGATCACTATCGCCTCCTTTTGACATGCCGTTTGGGCACCAAAGGAGGCTGAGCAGTATCTCACTGGAGGGGAATCTATCCAGCAATCTCATACGGCTCTTTCGGGACCAGGTGGATGGTAAATGTCTGTATGACACGGATCTGAGGGAGACCTTATCTGTGATGACTTCGTGTTTAGATGGCATTCATCTCACCAGAATTGGCAAAAATGGTCCCTGGACAGAGAACGAATGTAGGCACTGGGTGGTTTGAAGCTACATGTATGGAAGCCAAAGATGGATTATGGGTGGCTTTACAGGAGAAGCCAAGAGATGATATACTAATAATCTGATAATATAGAATAGGAGGAAATATAAAAGGGTTAGGCATATAAGGCAAACAAAGTTGGCCCAATTGGTCTGAGAGTAATTAAAGGAGGGGTTAATAATAAGGATACCAGGAGATTCCGGAAAGTGGTGGGTAAGGTGTCAAATCCCCATAAATCTGCCCTGAATATCCACAATGTTAATGCCGCTGATTGAGTAATACATTACAGCATTATTTTTGCACAACACTGGGAGGTGGTGAATACTCCCTCCCTGGATATGATAAAGGCACCACCTGATCATAGTTTCCATTTTCTTATGCGGATGTAGAAGTCACATTCTCAAATCAATTATCAACCAGGTCCCCTGACCCTGAATTTGTCCTGTCAGACCTCTTTAAGCACAACATGGACCTCTGGGAACACTTGATACACACCCTCTTTTGTGCTATTGACAGGCGAAATAGAACCCCTGGCACATGGCACTGTTGTATAATAGTTCCATTCTACAAGAAGTGTGACAATACGGATCCCCAAAGCATATCGCCCAATCACCATTTTAGACGGCGTGCCCAAGATCCTGGGCTCAGTACTCAGAGTGCATCTCCTTGAATTGATGAGATAATTTAATATCTTGGATGTCTCACATCTCAGATTCAGGGAAGGACTGGGGGCGGCTAATCAAATATTGAACTTCATGTTGATATCATTTAAATAAATATACAACTTGTAATGAGGGTACAAAATACCTAGCCTTCATGGACCTCTATACACCTTTCTTGGTGGATAGAGAATTAGATTGGATAATGTTCACGAATATTGGGATCCAGCAACAACTATTAACACTGATAATGTTGTTGTACACTGATCTTGAATGTGTTGTAGACCACGACCCAGGTGGCAAATGTACTGCCCCCTATAAGATTCATAAAGGATTATGCCAGGGGTGTGTGTTAGCTCCAGTTTTATTAAATCTTTATATTAATGAACATCAATATGTTTGGGAAATTGCAAACCCTGATGTACCAAGAATTGGCAATAGAAGATTGTCCCTCCTGGCTTATCTCAACACTGGCGCATCCACCATTTGCTTTACAGTTGCTTTTGAACTCGTGTGCAAATGTAATCTCTAAAAGAAAGCGGAGAATGAATGTGACAAAGTGAGCAGTCCTGACAGCGGGAAAGCCAAGTAGACCAGCTAAAGGCTTTTGTGTTAATGAGTCCCTCTTGGAAAGCGTGCGGTACTTTGACTATCTATGGGTCCATTTCTCTAGTTCTGGTCGGGGTAACAAACACATTGTCAAGCAATCTTTCCAATGAAATAGGTAATTGGGGGCATTCACCAGTTCACTAAGGGTATAGGAACACAACCCATTGACATTTGTAGAAAGCTGTAGACATTGGCCTCTATGGAGCCGAGGTCTGGGGAATAGAGACGGCACTCGTATATCAACGTATTGAAAATAAGTTCTGTCAGAACTTTCTTTCACTCCTCCAGAGAGCACTGACATATTCTGTCAATGTGGAATTGGGTATGAGCTAGATTGAGGATGGTTATAGCGTAGCACCGGTGTTTATGTGGTTCTCCACACGGGCAAATCCCAGTGTAGTAAAGGAAGAAAAATGAGATGCTAGATCACGTCAGTTCGTCCAGGCAATGGTTTTATCACCCATAATTAATAGATATGTCTTACAGGACGAAGGCCAAGGAATGTTATTGAAGGTCTATGAACACAGATAAATGACCAGGGAGTGTGGGAAACCTTCCAATAGATCCCATACATCATTCTCTACTCTGACCACACCGCTGTATTTGGACGGTCCACTTGCACAAGTGAGCGCTTTTATATTATTCGCCTCAGATTTAACTGTCTTCTACTGTATAATGTAAGAAGATTCCGGGAAGGAAGGAAGCCAGAGCTAAGGATGTGTCGCGTTTGTGTGGATACACTGGAAACCACTGGGCATTTTCTATTCTTTTGTGGAGCCGATAATTTGATACAGAGGCCATTAAAACCACTCCTAAGAAACCGATGGTTTCACCAGTTTGACTCAGCTCTATAATACTGTCTTAGATGAGAATATAAAGAAGTTACCTGGGCTTTGGACTTGTTAATTAAAGAGGCGTTGCGTATTAGACAGGCCTGTCAGCATGCTCACCCTAGGTTATAGGCCTATCGGGATAACATCAATAACAATGACACAGCTGCTTTAGTATATTTAAAATGATTAATTTGTGGTGAATAGTATTTACGAGCTTGATTTTATTGTCTCCTGAAGGATTCTGGAAGATATGTTATTATGTAGGGGGACTACAAATTCGAATGTGTTTTACCATAACTTCGCTGTGTTTTAGAGACTTTTTTGGCTCCTTGTGCTGAATGTATGGATACATGGTTTATATTATGAGTGAACTTTGGTGGCCTCATCGTAGAGTAAAGTTTGAGATTGATGGATTGAGGTCTGGCTGGGGAGAGCTTTGCTGGGAATGCTAATGAAGATACACAAAGAGGGGGGGCTGGTGTCAGTCAGTTGCTAGGTCATGCTTAACCAGCTCCTTCTGCTCAAACCTCAGAAGTTACTTGTAGTTAATTGTACATTTAAAACGTGTATCTTTGTTGCAGCCAGCTTAAATTGTAAGCAAATTTAATATTTTCAAATAATACATGTTGTCAGTAAACATGTGTGTACATTGTTTCCATTTTTAAGTAAAATACATCATGTTTAAAAGGGTTGCATTGAGGATTTTGTATTGCGAGGTATCTGTTTTGTCAGGGTCTGAAGCACTAAAAACATGAATACCACGTTAATTTTGTGAAGTTCCTGTTCCCAAATCTGAATAGCTTTTGGTTGAAACACTAATGAAAAAAAATTCGAATGTGTGAATGCTATCTCTGAATGAGAAAGTGATGCACGCTTTCACATGAGTCTGACGTGGGTAATTTTCTAAAGTTCGTGATGGTACTGAGATGCAAACTTTAGTTATTAAGTAGTTCCAAAGTCTTCAATTTACCCACGGTACCACAGTGGTGGCCTGTGAATGTTATGATTTTTAAGATATCATTATACGTCTCATGCTAACATGTGTACAGATATGTGGTGTAGGATATCTTGCATGCACAGCTGCAATCCTTAGCTCATTGAGGCGTCCAAGGAGATCTATACAGTTCCGTACCATAGAGAACCATGACCACCTGCCTACGCCAGGGATGTACAATATGCAGAACACTACTCCCTTGGGTAGTGTGGTTCCTAGCGACCCTTGTGTAAGGTTGCAATATCCTAAAGCTAGCACACAACGATAACTTTGCCATGGAGAAACAGAATGCTACTCCCTTGGGTAATGTGGTTCCCAGCAACCCTCGTGTACGGTTGAAATGGCCTAAAGCTAACACGCAAAGATAACCCCGCCAAGTAAAAACAGAATGATACTCCCTTGGGTAATGTGTTTCCTAGTGACCCTTGTGTAAGGTTGAAATGGCCTAAAGCTAAAACGCAACGATAAACTCGCCACGGAAAAACAGAATGCTACTCCCTAGGGTAATGTGGGTCCTAGCGACCCTTGTGTAGGGTTGCAATATACTAAAGCTAGCATGAAACGATAACCTCGCCACGGAAAAACAGAATGCTACTCCCTAGGGTAATGCGGGTCCTAGCGACCCTTGTGTAGGGTTGCAATATACTAAAGCTAGCATGAAACGATAACCTCGCCACGGAAAAACAGAATGCTACTCCCTAGGGTAATGTGGGTCCTAGCGACCCTTGTGTAGGGTTGCAATATACTAAAGCTAGCATGAAACGATAACCTCGCCACGGAAAAACAGAATGCTACTCCCTAGGGTAATGCGGGTCCTAGCGACCCTTGTGTAGGGTTGCAATATACTAAAGCTAGCATGAAACGATAACCTTGCCATGGAAAAACAGAATGCTACTCCTTTGGGTAATGCAGTTCCTAGCGACCCTCGTGTACGGTCAAATGGCTTAAAGCTAACACGCAATGTTTACCCGTCCAGGGAAAAACAGAATGCTACTCCCTTGGGTAATGTGGTTCCTAGTGACCTTTGTGTAAGGTTGACATTTCCTAAAGCTAACACGCAACGATAACCTTGCCACGGAAAAACCGAATGGTACTCCCTGGGCTAAGGTGGTTCCTAGCGACCCCCGTGCGAGGTTGAAATTGCCTAAAGCTAACACACAGCGATAACCACCACACAGATTTCTAATTTCCAGGGCAGTTAAACTCATTCTACTAGCTCCACTCACAGTGCTATCGAGCTGTACATGCATCAGTATAACACCCTAACACCCTGCTCTGGAATGATTATCATCTGACAATCTCTCAAATTTAAAGCTAGACACGCAAAATAAAACTAGAAACATGAAATAATCTGGCTTTGCTTTTGTTTCTCCCAGAGGAAGAATCAGTGCAAATATAGAGATGCAATGATACTCTCTTACCACTTGTAGTGCGATACAATTTGCGTAGATAAAAATAGCACCAAGGAATGCAAAATCCATTGTCACTCTTGCTGAGTAAAGAGACTGCTCAAACACATGCTCTGGGCAGATGACACCTGGCACATCTATAACATTTGATGCAACCTCTGCAGATTTCTGCACCAGATGCCTAAATCCACAAATCTACATGCCTAGTTTCAGAAGAGGGAGAGGGTATGTATCCATGTATGAGGAACCTCTTGAGGGAAACCAACGTATAGGCCTCAGCGCCCTATAGTCATTTGTAGTACAACACTGGTGTCTCATGTATATGAAATTGAAATGGAGAACAAGTCCCTCCACTCCATTTAGCAAGAAGCAGTATAAGATTTTTTCATATATTAACATGTGCCACAAAAAGTAGAATTATTCAAAAACATTTTTATTTAGTGGTGATTAGTATTTCAAAAACATGGCCCTTTGTGATAACACGTGTTTCGGCAACTCTATGCAACACTATGCTTTTGTGGATGGTGATCACTTTTATCTTTGTTGAATTATTTCTTTTTGTCAGACAAATGAAATGGAATTCTTGTTGTTGTTGCAAATAGCCCTGATTTGAGAAAGGCGCTGTGTCGCTGAAACACGTGTTATCACAAAGGGCCATGTGTTTGAAATACTAATCACCACTAAAAAAATGTTTTTGAATAATTTTAACATGTTTTACATGTTAATATATACATGTTAATATATGAAAAAATCTTATATGTATGTATGTATGTATAGGATTTAAAAGGCTTTATAAAGTGAAAACCTAGCTGAGAAACAATGAAGCAATATACATAGGGGAAACACCCACTAGAGTAGAGTAGGTTGCAAATGCAGCAGAGGATCTGGAATCAGCAGGGGAATGAGAGATGCCCAGTACAAAAATGCCATGCCTGCCGCTGATCCCCCGAGCGCCTCACACACACATGCATGATCACATTCATAGTGAATGTGATTATGTGTGCGTGCAAGGTGCTGGGGGACCCAGGAGGGGCATGGCATTTTTTAGTGGGCATCTATGATAGATAATGACGGCAAGCCAATGTTTATGCTCACGCCAGAAAGAATACATCCCTCTAGGGGAAAAGGCCAAGAGAATGCTTGCAAGGATAACAAGGTTTAATTGTACAGAATACAAAGGTATCAGCAAATAACTCTTCTGTTCGAGAACGTTCTGGTCTGACTCAGTACAAGCAGAAACTTAAAAGGCAGTACAGCATAATCAATATACAGTCAAAACTGTTGTCACTCAATGGCAAGACATTCAGGTTTCTTGTTAGTTACAGTATCAGAACTGCTATGATACACTAAGCCTACTACTATATTACTGTGGCTTTCACCTGGAAGGCTCAGTGACTGGTGCCAGGTGGAAAAGAGAAAGAAATACAGTCCTGCTGACCCACACTTTCTGCGCTTTGCTGATATTGCACCCCTTGCACCCAAGGCCTCCACCCCGTTTGATCTATAATTTATCCCTCTATGTACCTTGTGTTACAAGGGATGTTTATGTGGGGAAGTGAAATGGATGCACATACTCAGATCTTTTATGGCCATTGGTCAGTGGTGTGGCCATTAATCTTTGTAGGCTGGGTGGGGATTAGGAGTCTGTAGAGAGTTTGGCTGTGATAAGTGGGTGCTGCGAGAAGCCAGGTGTTTTCTCTTGACCTTACAGGATGCACTCCACCAAGTGATACTAAGTAATTGCAACAAGGAAAGGACAAGGAGAAGCTTCCGGTAGAACTGGATGTGCAGGCTCATCCCATCTTAATGTTCTGGGCGTAGCCGGGTTCTTCCATGGAGCTAATGTTGTGCCACGCGGCCATGCA
The DNA here is from genome assembly GCF_040938575.1 of Ambystoma mexicanum. Lineage (NCBI taxonomy): Eukaryota > Metazoa > Chordata > Amphibia > Caudata > Ambystomatidae > Ambystoma > Ambystoma mexicanum. The sequence goes on from NC_090937.1 coordinate 1,440,924,942, forward strand.
AGCCTATGCACCTACCATAACTACAAAATGGTGTTCCTTTCTATGTGCGTACTGTATCTATGCATCTACTATTCTCGCTTACATTATATTTGTGCCAAGTTTAATTGCATGGATCCTTGCCCACTAGCACACTACACGGATACTTATGGGATCCTCCTCAGTCTAAAGCGCATAGGAGGTGGGATAGACTAATTTCCATCCCAACATTCCCTCCTTTGTTACTTTTACAGTAACTAATTCTTCTCTGTATTTGCACAAATGTTCTTTTCTCACTGCAGCATCATAGGGGTGTGCTCCCTTTATCGGCATCCACGCTCTACACACATTTCACAAACCTTTTCCCGCTCATGCATATTCCTCAGGTGTACGTGTCATATAAATGCAGCCTCCATCCCCTGCTAGGTCCACCCATGCTTTTTTGTAATTTTCAGGGCCATGGGGAGGGATAATGGTTGTGTTATACAGTCGGTCAACTTCATCTCTGTAGGGGTAGGGACCATGTGGGGAATGGGATGATTAGTTTGCATTTCTTCTTTCTTTGTATCACAGAGTACTTTTGGAGCGGCAATAGAGACCATCACATTGAGCTATTAGGCACTTCTTTGGCACAACACCGGAGACCCAACTGGCACGTGCAGAAGATGACCAAGACAAACACGCTGATGGGCACCAACATTTTTACCAATGTTCCAAGCCAGGATGGTGCCCAACTAAACACAAGCGAAAACCAATCTTTTCCTTGGACGCCAGCTTCCTTTTTAATCCTTTACCCCAGATCATGCACAGCAGCAATAACGTGTGACAATATCCCATTTTCAGCATCTTCAAAAGCTATGAATATGCAACATGAATGCCCAATCTTTTTGCAAACACCTCCTTCCATAGCTGCCAGCAGGTCGAGTACATAGCAGTTCTGCATTGTCATCAGCTTGAGGGCGCGCAGCTTGAGTCTTATGACGTTGAACACTTGCCCGGTATCGTTAGCCAACTGGATCAGCTCCGAACGCACATTCTGGAGCCATTTGGCATTTGCTAATGCTTGAACACTGGGTAGTAGTAAGGATGCGAAAAATGTCTCTACTGAAATAAACAACTTGTACTCATCTGGTATTTGTGCGAGCAGTCCTGATGAGTCTTTTGATAGGTAATTTGATGATCTCTTTCTTCTTCGCAGTTGGCCATACGGTTCTTGCTCAGTGAGAATGCAAAAGTCTGGCGGGGGCAGTGTGTGCTGTGCTGCGATGGTTGGGGGCAAAATGGGTGTATCGTCAGGCAGTGGCCCCCTTTCCAGGGGTTCGTCTGGGACTACTAACAGGGATGAGTGTAGCGTAGCTAGCGAACAATAGCCCCTCCAGAAGGGTGGGAGGGGCAAGTACGCTTCTTGGCCACACACCCAGTAGTCCATCAGTGCTGCGGTACCCTTCTTGAGGTCTGGAATCAGGACTGTTCTTTACACCATTTCTTTGAGCCGACAGAGATAGTTCCTTCACTGAAAAAGCACAGTTCATAAGTCTTTTATTTACTGACTTCTCTATGGCTGCAATCCATGTCAGTTTTGTGACATGCTCTGTCCATATCTGTGTGCATGTCTGTTCCACGAGTGCCACAGTTTTTTCAGGAAACCCTAAGAGTCCTTCAGCTCTACACATGAAGATTGCCACTTGTTGTTAACATATTTTGCTCCTTCGATCACCAAGTAGTGTTGCTTTAAACAGTTGGTGTTGGGTCAGACTTGTTTTTAATTTCTGGGCATCGGAATCAAGTTCTAGATGGACGCTGCATGCCTGGAAAGGGCCTCTATGCCTAAACAGCGCAAGATGAATTACGCATTGTGCCTCTATGATTGGTACTTCATGTGGTACTAGAACCGTGGGTGCCGCAGATGCTTCATATTTAGGTTCATGTGCTTGAATTTTTATTCTGTTATGGCGTGATACATGTCTTTTTGTCAATTTGCTTCTAATGTTCATGATATTTACAATATTATTTGTACTACACAAAAGACTTTTGATATTTGGAAGTAATACTTCAAACATTTTAGTCGTACATACAGTCATGTGGGTATTGCTATCATTTGTTGGGGTTCTGTTATACATATATGTGGTTGTGTTTTCTTGTTTAGTTAGATCAAAGGGTGTGCTTTCATTCATGCTTTCACTCAAGTTCAGGCTTGGGGTCAATTCAGTTAAATTAAAGGGTGCACTTTCGTTTGAATTCCAGTCACCCTTGTTCCTTCACCCCTTCTTTTGATGGCCTGCCCAGATAAAAAATGCTCCCCCAATATATTCCAAACAAAAACATGAGAAAAGTAAACTAAATGGCCGTAAATTAAGGCCACACTGATAAGAACACATTTTAGTACTGCTAATCACACCTCTATTGCTAGGCAATGAACAATTTGATGTTGACGTCTTCATCTTTTCAACACCTGTAGTGGGAATACAAACGGGTAAAACAAAGGAATGGGAGAGGATGGGGATGGGGATGATTGAGGTAAAAACTGGGGAGGAGCACGTAAGGAGGAAAGAGAGAGACAGAGAGAGAGAGTTTAACCTTTTAAGTAATTTATGCCTTTAGCAGCAATGCATGTTCGTATATTACTTGTACATGCATTTATATGGTCAGCACTAATCTACATGAGATGAATTACACTTTATGCGTTAACTTTCAGTAGATGGTGTGGACCCGGGTGGGGCCCTGCGGATGTCTGAGCGGTGCATCCAATATCGGATCCCTTTCAAATTCACTGCGAAATGGGTGGAAATCACAACCTTGTAGGGCCCATGGAACCTGGGATTTTTCAATTTTCTCAAAAAGCTCTTGACATAAACCAGCTCCCCCGGCGACAATGGTTGTGTAGATGCAGGGTCAGCCGGTGGGGCTGTCACATTTTGTGCATCATCTGGGTGCGGCGGTGCCATCTGTCGTGACACGCACTTGATTGCATGCGTTAGGTGTGTCAAATATTTCTTGAATTCCTCCTCCAAATTGTATCAGCTCTATGGGCATCTTATGTCCTCCCCACAGGGGAGATGGACGTTTGCATGCATCTGCCAGTTACTATTCCATTGGGAGGAGAGGTGGTGTTCCTTGCTGGGCTGAGTGCATAAATTGATCAGGGCCAGGCGTAGGCAGTATACCCAATTATTTTACACCGTGTTGCATAATTTGGAGAACCTACTTTTGAGGAGGCCATTGATCCATTCCATAATCCCATTTGCTTGTGGGTGTTAAATTGAACACATGCCGTGTTTGATACCCAATAGTGATGTGATTTCTTTGAAGAGTTCATTGAAAGAATGGGTACTGTTGTTAGATCTTAGAACATCAAATACCCCCCATTGGGGGAAACCCTCACATACGAGGAACTCTGCAGCACATTTGGCATCCAGGTGGCCACCTCAAGAATGGACACACCACCACAATAAGGTATCCAGCCACATTGCATCTTTCCCCCATATCTGCATAGCCAATATGCAGCTCATGAAATGGTCCAATGGTCCAATGTTCTGAGTGTCATCCCTGTACTGAACACTTGGCAGGTGGTACAACGAATGACCATTGTTGAAAGGTGTTCTGGGAGATTAGGTATAAACCAGTCTTCCTGGATGTGTGCTGCAATGTGTTGTTTGGAGCTGTGAGACAGGTAGTGCAACTGCTCAAAAGCCATTCGTAGCAGCTCCATGGGCAACACTACTTTCCCAGTGCATTGTTGTCTCATAAGAGGTCAGTTGGAGACTGCATACAACCACGTTGAAGCCACATTTCTCTTTCTTCCAGTGGTGCCCTATGATGAAGCTCTATTATTTGTGTTATGGACAGGGCAGTATATGGATCTGTCTTTGGCCTTGTGGTGACTGCTGCAATAACATACTCAGTGGGCGTGGGCACCGGGAGGTAGGCTGCAGCCTTTGCTGCTGCATCTGCGGATGCATTCCTCAAAAATATTTTGTCCATTTTGGTGGTGTGTGCTGCACATTTGATGACCACCACTACAGATGGTTCTGAGATGGCGGAAATCAGTGTGTTAAGCAGTGCAGCAGGTTGCACTGGTGAGCCATTCACCTGCCTGAAGCCCCTCCTTCTCCAGCATGAAAGACCTGTATGCCCTGTTGTGGTCATGTATGGAGAGTCCAAGTAAATGGTGGTATAACACCCCTTGGATGCCCAAAGTGCCTCAATAAGTGCTACACGTTCCGTTGCTTGGGCTGAGTAGTGCATGGGCAACCTTTTCATTGTTAGGGTTTCATATTCATCCTCCTCTAAGCGCACTACTGCTGCCCCAACATGTCTCTGCACTGCGTCCTGGTGAATTGGTGCTGAGCTGTCAACAAAAAGTACCTTGCCTTCCCCTAAAGGGCTATCCTTGGCTTTGGGCATATCATCTTCCTCGCACCCATAAGTTGTACACCCATGCTGTTGCAAGTCTTTGTTAGTGCATGGTTCTGTGAGGAACGTGGCTGGATTCACAGTTTTATACCTCACAACGTGGATATGAGGGCTTGAGAGAATAATCGTGTATGCTGATGCCCACTGGGTGGTGAGAATGGACTTTGAGCGGTCTATGATGGCAAACTCTGAATGTTCCACACACAAAGTTACTGAGCACCCCAATTGTGGAACTTTTTTCAATTACAAAGGCTGCAGCCGCAAACGCTTTTTCACATGCAAACTGTCCTTACATCACCAAGTCTAATGTGCCACTGTTGTAGACCAGTGGCCTGTGGCCCATTGTGCTCTTTTGCATCAGTACCACTGTCACGAGCATGCCATTGGAGTGTAAGAATATGTAAAATTCCTGCATGTAATCTGGGGTGGCTGTTGAAATCACTTCTTTTAGATCATTGAAACTCTTAATCAAAGCTGCTGCCCACTCTATCTTACTGTTCTCTTTTTGTGCTTCCTTGAGGCCCTGTAGGAGTGGCCTTGTGTATGCTGTATGGTCGAAAATCCACACCCTGCAGTAGTTGCACAACCCTAAGCATTTCTGCATGTCTTTCGCTGTGAGTGGTTTGGGAGTGGCACACACTGTTGTTGCCCTGTCATGGATGATTCTTTTCCCGTCTTCCGAGATAAGTTGTCATAGGTAATGTACTTCCTGCTGACAATACTCAAATTTACCCTTTTCATACTAACAGTTCTAACAGTGCAATGGAGCCTTTGCGGAAGTTCTGTTCACTGTCACTACATACTAATAAATCATCCCCATATTGAATTATTGTGCTGGGCACCTGGATGTTACCTAAGCCTTCATGCAGTAGTCTATTGAATATGCTGGGTCTTTCGCAGTACCCTTGGGGCAAACAAGTGTGTTCATAGCGTTTTCCACCCAGGGTAAATGCTGTGAGGTACTATGTGTCTGGGTGCAGGGGTACCGAAAAGAAGGCGTTCTTTGATCCAGCCTCTGTAAAATGGGTCCCTTCTTTGGTGGTACTGTACAAAATGGAAGGTGGGTTGGGGACAAGTGAACATTCTTTCTGCACTTCGTCAGTGAAAGCATGGAGATCCTGGATCATCCTCCAACTGCCCCCTGATACCCTTTTAATGGGGAATATGGCTGTGTTACATGGGGAGGTGGAGGGGACTGTGATCCCTTGGTGTAGTAAGGCCTGTATTTTCTCTCTGATCCCTTGTTCTGCCGCCCTTGACAATGGATTTTGCTTCACCTGGGGTAACACTGCCCCGGCCTTTATCGTGATTCGATAATGAACACATCGGCGTTGACAGGGCTGCCTCGTACCACTACATCACGTGCCATGGTGTGTATCACAAGCATTGCCCTCACTGAACACATGTCAGGTGTGGTGCCGATGATACCTCTGTCTGTGAATGAGATTGTCATGTTCAACTTACTTTGCAGATCATTACCAAGCAAGTTGACTGCAAAGCTCTCAGACTATAAGAGAGGGCCCATACAACATTACCTGCCACCTTTACATCTAAGTCTTTTGTGTATGAAACCTTTAAAACAGCCACAGAGAATCCCTGCGTGTCGAGAGTTTTTCCTGATAGCGGGACGTCACCTTCACTGATGCACGACATCTCGGCTCGTGAGTCCACCATAAAGATGACATGTTTCTTCCCTATCTCTGCCCCCACCAACTGTTCCTCTTCTGGATGTAGGGTCATTGACAGGACTGGACACGCAAGTGCTCTCTGTGGGCTGTCCTAGTCAGGGTATGTGTCTGTCCCAGGAAAAGCAAAAGGGTTCTCTGCTACCATGTTAGCACCTTGGAACGTGGCCACTGTGCCATTAGGTGCGATGCCGAAGGCACTCCTGTTCTCTGCTTACTGAATGTTAGTGAAGGGTTGATAATGTTGAACTGTTTGCTGTAGGTGTGGCAGTTGGCAAGGGCTGGGAACCTGCAGGGGCAGCCGTGTGTAAGCCTGATAAATATCATAGGGGATGGAGGTCATTCTGGGTGGTAGCCCCTGGGGATTCCCTTGGGGTGGAGGGCCATAATTCCGCCGATTGTAGTTGTATCTTACACACCGTCTACTCCAACATTGTCGGAAGAAGTTCTCCCACCTCCCACATGTCAAGCACTGCCCTGCTCCCCCTCCTCTTGCTCCCTGATCCCCAAACCTACCTCCCATCGACACTCAGAACCCACCTCCCCCATGTTGCTGTCCTCCTTGCCACGGCGGCCCCGAAATGTGTTGGCTGCCACCCCACTCTCCTTGTCCTCCTTCAGCCCATACTGCTACTATTCTTGTGTTCGCAGCCTTGGGGGTGTACCCTCCCTCCTCTGCCTGTGCCACTGCTGGCCGTTTTGCCACCACAGCTACTTTCACTAACTTATTTTGGAACAGTTTCACTTCCTTTACCTATCACTGCAGCAGTTGATTGGATCCAGGAGTTGCCGGTTTCTGCTCTCCGCATCTCTTGGACCCTGAGTACAAACTGACCAGTGTCTTCATCATCCTCCATAGTACACTGCATGATGGATTGTAAATCTGGAGTATTTGGGAACTACCTCCGCAACGCATCTCACACCATGACCCTAATCTTGCTGAATGAGGCCCCATCATGGGCATCAACGCTCAAATTTACTCTGGGGTATCCCACTTTCACCCACGCATTTTCAGATTGGACCCCAACAGTGGCCACTAACAGGCTTTTAATATCTCCTATTACTAAGGGCACCCCTGCTGTGTTCTTTTCAAAAGCATATATCCAATTCCTGCCCCTGACGTGAGTGGTGGGTGTGCTTTAAGGAGGTTATTCTTGTCCATCTTTGCCAAGGGTACATAGTGAGTCCTCCCTGCTACCTTGTGTATCAGTGGCATTTGCATTTTCATCTTGCCTTTTCCATCTTTGGTCACAGGTCCCGTTTTCCTTGATAGTGCTATCCTTCCAAATCTCTTCCTCAAGCTTCCGTTCCAGAAACTTTCTAACCTCGGTGTGCGCTCAGGTGCTTGCTCTGCTTCCCCTTCTCCATCATCCGCGGTATCATCAAATTCACTCCAGTCTTCTTCATCGCCCCTTTGCGACCCTACATTCTCATAGCCCCAGCTGTCTGTCTCTCCGTCACGCTCTACGTGAATGGTTCTTATTGGTGTGCTGTCTATCCTGAATAAAAAATCAACCGATTTCCACTCATCGCCCACTGGTTACACCGGTGCTCCCGTGGGTGGTCCCAGTGAATCTGCCTTTAGTACATCACATGCTGCTCTTAGCCTGGATAACTATGTCTGTATCGATGCAATTGCTATTTCTAGGTCTCTTGCGCTCATCCCAGTATGGGCAGTAACCTATGGAGGTGAGACATACGGGGACTTGGGGCTGTGGCTGGTGCTCCTACAATCGTGCCTTCTGATACATATGTTGTATTAGTATACCCTTCTGCTGGGTGAGTTGTTAGCAGATATATTCCTTTTTTATCCTCCACTTTCTTCCCATTCTCCCCTGCACCTGTCTCTTTACTATTGCCATGCATCGCCCCTTTCACCTTTGGATCTTCTGTATCCTCAAACATTTTCCAGAGGATCAATACTTCCCTTCTATTCTGCGATGGTCTCCGCTTATATTTTGCTGTCAAGAAGGTAGACATATGTTCCAACACGCTTCTGTCAAAAGAGCCTTGGTCTATCTGGCAGTGGGGTATTCCCCCTCCTCTAGTCTCAGTCACCCACTGGTTGTGATACTTCTTAATCTTTTCACAATACAGGGGAAGGGCCTTGCATATATGGTCTAAGGGAGTTTCTACCCCCATTTTCGCATCTCCTGTGTGTCTGACAGTGGGGCTACGCCTACGCTGCTGCACCTAATTTTTTATACAATAACTGGTTCAAAACATGTACAGTTCACTTTTGTCAACAATGCAACTTAATGTCGTCAGTAAAAGATCTCAATATAAAATCATTTGACCAATACCCACACCATTCTATTCCCAATTAGAGCTCTGTAACTACACCAACGCCCCACATTCTCCTCATACATCCACACCCAACACATACATGCCCCACCTGGGCCTGCTTATTATACCATAAAATACATGAATAAAACAAACTAAAATTACAGGCTAAAACAACAACCACTACTATTCCCGAGGTCTTTAATTATACGGAGCTCCTATATTTTATCCTTTTGTCTTTCCCTGCACTGTTTAAAGAGTGCATGTGGTGCCATCTTCCCGACTCACTTGGGGAGGTTCCCTCTCTTTTGTTTTACTTTTCCTCAATATTCTTAAAAAATGTATAAAAAAACAAAAAATCAACACACTCCACAAATATGCCACACTCTCAGTTTCAATCACTGAGTGTTCACATTGCTCCATACATCCACCCCTACTTTGTTATCCCTTGCATGCCATACTCACGTGTGTTTGTTCACCCAAACTCCTCTGTCGCCTGCACCTCTTCTTCGGGCTGCACCCCACTTCTGGAGAGGCTGCCTGGATATCTCTGAAGGTACCGGGGCACTGGGAACACATCGGCAGGGTCATCAAATAAAGGCAAGCCCCTATTTACGCTCACGCCAGAAAGAAAACAACCCTCTAGGAAAAAAGTCCAGGCGATTGCTTGCAAGGATAACAAGGTTTAATTATACAGAATACAAAGGTATCAGCAAAGAACTCTGCTGCTCAAGAATGTTCTGGTCTAACTCAGTACAAGCAGATGCTTAAAAGGCAGCACAGCGTCATCAATATACAGTAAAAACTGGCATCAGCATATTTATGGCCCTGCTACAGAGTGGATGCCAGGCTACGATTGGTTCACATTTTCGCCGTCTGGCAGCTCCCACGTGGGTCAGCTGGCTTCATCTTTCTGAGGAGTGATGGTCAGGTTCCTTGTAAATTGCAGTATCAGAACTGCTATGCTACACTAAGCCTACTACTATATTACTGTGGCATGCACCAGGGAGGCTTGGTGACTGGTGCCAGGGGGAAGGGCAGAAGAAATACAGTCACGCCGACCCTCACATTCTGTGCTTTGTTGATATCGCACCCGTCGCACCGAAGGCGCCCACTCTCGTTTTGATCTATAATGTATCCCTCCCTGTACCTTGTGTTACAAAGGATGTATTTATATGGGGAGGTGAGATGGCCGCACATACATATTTTATGGCCATTGGTCTTATGGCTGGGGGCTGGGGTCCCCCCTAACAGGGAATGCATGGGTTCTTGGACTGGGTCAGTGGTGTGTGCCAATACTCTTGGTAGGCTGGGTGGGGGCTAGAAGTCTGTAGAGAGTTTGGCTGTGATGAATGGGCACTGCGAGGAGCCTGGTGTTGCCTCATGGTCTTGCAGGGCACATTCCTCCCAGTGATACTAAGTAATAGCAACAATGAAGGGACAAGGGGAAGCTTCTGTGAGAACTGGCCATGTTGGCTCATCCCGTCTTAATATTCTGGGCCTAGTCGAGTTCTTCTGTTGAGCTAATGTTGTGCTGCGCGGCCATGCAAGAATATGCTCCTACCATAACAACAAAATGGCGTTCCTTTCTATGTGTGCACTGAATCTATGTATCTATTATTCTCGCTTACAGTATATTTGTGCTGAGTTTATTAGCACAGATCCTCCCCGCCCCCCTAGCACACTACACAGCTACTTATGGGATCAGTCTCACTCTAAAGTGTCTAGGGGGGATGGGATGGACTCATTTCCACCCCAGCAATGCCCAGTAAAAAGTCTGGTTTCCTTCCCCTACCCACACACACATTCACACAACAGTCCCTCACACATTCACACGCAGGGTTCACTCGCTCATTCACATGTGCAGCCATCATCATACACTCATTACACAAGCTTACATGCATACATACACAAACATAAACAAATTAAATAAATTCTTACCTTCTGCCCCGGTCCTGATGCGTTTCACTGTGGCTGTGCGGTGGCTCCCTGAAAGCAATCTGGCACCCAAACAGGACGATCAGAAACCAGAAAGCAAAGTGCATTTTCTGGTTCCTGCACATGTGCGCAGGAGCCAGAGCACCTCTGACGCAGCACCCCTATCTGTTTGTATGTGAAGGGCATATAACGTGCAGTTCCACAGTCTGCATCTCCAGTGCTTCTGGAGAACTAAAACTATCAAAGGGAATTGCCAACTCTCATCAAACTGAAGTGGATCCTGCTGAAATGCATAGGACTGTCTATCTTATGCAAATGCTCCCGCCTCCGCCACACTCCCTTCCAATATCTCACTACAAGTATTTGGAAAGGAGTCGTTATACCCAGGCTGAAGGCTCTCCCTGCAGCTCCCCTCACTGTAGCTATTTTTATCCGTATAATAATATATAATATATGTATTTATTTATATTTATTTATTGTTAATTCATTAGGCAACCACTGTGAGCAAATACTAACTTGTGGGTGCTACCCTCTGACAGGTGTGCAGAGACATTTCAGCACACAAGGGCAACCATTATGCGTGTTGCCCGGAAACTATTTCTGTACCACGGTCTATTTGCTCAGTGGCATTGAGACTGGTCACCACACACTTCTAGCTGTTTCCTCATGTCAAAACATAAACAAATGTATGAGATTCCAAGAAATGTACCTCTGACCTACTTATAAAGAATTTGTTCCACCAATAATTGCAATACCTGAGATGCATTTTAAATGCTATGTGCTAACACATATCAAACCTTAACTGCACCAAAATCCAGGGTAACTAGTAAAAGACATTAGCTCAAGTTCAATCCATCTAGAGGAAAACACAGCATGACTGCTGGATAATAATCAGCTATTACAAATAAAAGGTAAAGTCCATTGTGCCTCTGCTAGCTTTGGGAACAGTGGCTTTTCTGCTATTTCTATTTGATTTACTTTGCTTCTGGCCAGACACTACAGCTCTGGAGATACATTTTGAATACAGTTTGCAAGGCTCCTCTTCTCAAAACCTTCAGGACACCCAGTTATGTGAAGGTGCTTTGTCTATTAATGTTCTTTTATTTGGAAAGCTTGTTTAGGCTTTGATAACATGGTTTGATAACATATGTATGGGTTTCATCAGGAATCTGGTGATACTGCCAGCGCAAATAGCGTTACTGCTATTTGGTCTGGTGCTATAAGCGGCCAGATCATGAGTTTCGGTACAGCAGTAAGTTTAATAGACCCAATAGGGTTGAGGGGCTTTATTACCACCAGCGGTAATTGCATGAGCGGTAATAGTGCCACAAATGGACAAAAACGGGCAGTAAGGAGGCATGTTTATTTCCAGCAAAAACTGGAGGCAAAACACCCACTTACCGCCTGACTCAAGAATGGGCTACCCTTAAATGAGGCAGTAATAGCATTACCGATGCATTTAAGGGCTAAGGCCCAACTCATGATGAGGCCCATCCACTGTCCACAGTTATTTTCAAAATGTTTGACTACGTCTTTTTGAAGTCCAGCAGTTTCTGATTACAAATATCCCGACAGAGTCGCGCAACTGGAGAGGCATCTTCCTGTCACGCTGGAGGAGTGCAATGCTCATCATCGTTTGAGGAAGTAGTGGAAATGTTACCACATCATGAGGACTTGAGAGAAGCAGGGCTGAACTTCTCAGCCAGGAATCCTCTTTGAGACTCACTGCGAATCCTGCAGCGCAGATATTACATAAGTGGCTGCAGCCAATATGACAGCCTGTGTCATAAGGGTCACAACTGTATCATCGAATTATAGATTTAGTGCTTTGCTGTGGGCATCTACAATGGTTGGCATCAGATAATGTTTATTTGATGAAAAAAACTACAGTTCATTAAAAGTTATTCAACATTTGCATATCAAACTATTTAAAGAAACACATTAAATTCTGATTCTACAAATAAACCATTATTTCCAATAAGGACTGCAAAGAATATTGCAAGTCAAACTGAACCACATTACTGTTAGATCGTTTCATAATTCTATCTGGTATTTTGAGAATCATGTGTGCAGAATTTATGACCTCGAGGATGTCTGAAGCCTTGCCAACTGCTAATAAATCTTGAGAAGCAATGCGAGCCCCATGTATTTTAGAGTTTCTGACGAATCACCATTTTCAGTCCAAAGGTTTCTGAACAAAGTTTAGTGTACAGCTCCAGCAAGCAGTGAGTCATTCGCTGGAGGTGCTGTGATAGAAACTCAGCAGTAGCATCAATCTATGATGAACTGGGAGGCACTACGATGGTGGGCAGTCACGGGGCCTCATTGCGAGTTGGGCGGTGAGTGCAGCAGTAATTCCGCTGGACGGAAATACCATTACTGCTGTGGTATCTGGATGGTAATTCCAGAAAATATCGGTGGAATTACTGTTACCATCAAACACATCAGCTCCAATTCCACCTGCGGAATTACCATTTGGAAATTCCATGAAAGGATTATGCGCTGGTCAGAAATAGCCATCATGCAGCAAATGGGGAGTTCAGCGGTGGCCATCTTTACAAATCCAATCCGACCTGAATCTCCCTTTTCCTGAAGGTATCCCAACACAGAAGCAGAGGTAAAAATGTTGCAGGAGAAAGGAAAAGCAAAAGTGCTGGAAATGTGGATGCGCAAAAAGAAATTCTGCATGGCAGAGCTGCAGGTCCTCACAGATGAGGTAGTGGCCCATGCGGAGGAGATACTCAGGATAAGGCAGAGGAAGACATCAGCCCAGAAGAATAATGCCATCTGGGGCATAGGACACAAGGTTGGGACAGTGGGCATAGTCCCTTGTGACAGTGAAGACTGCCATATGAGGTGGAATGACCACAAGGCCAGGGTCCACAGCCTCCTATGAAACTACCGGCGGGACACAGCTGCCACAGGAGGCAGCATTATAGAACCACTTGCCCTGACACCATAGGAGGAAAAAGTCAGCAGCATCCTCCACATGGAACACATGTAGCATATAGGAGTCATTGAAACATTGTGCAACTAGATAGCAACCTTTTGTAGATGTGCATGGGCCTCCATGCAATTATGAGATGCACCCATGAGGGTAGGACATGACAAAATGAACCCCCCACGGACTAACACACCCAAAAGGCAATCAACCCACATAGGAAACACCAACGCCAATGACTGCTCCAACACCTGTAAACGCCATTTCTGCAAGCCATCTGCCAATGAAGCCATGCATGTGAGGTAGGGACCCACTACTTAAGCTAGTCCGATCTTGCTGGAGTGCTGCCTTTTGCCCAACAACCTAACATGGCCATGTCCCCCAGTAAAACCAACGTCCAATGCACAGATGACACTCAGCACCTAACACCATTTGACATCAGACATAACCATAACATCCTTTAAGGTGTGTGTTCCACATCGGCCATTTCTGGTGAAAATAATGAATACTTCCTGCAGTATGTTCAACAACCGTGAAACCACATGTGTCTAGGTTGAGCATCCATCATAGTGCATGTGTGTCTTGCTATACCACGTAGACGTATGCATGATGACTGACAGTGTAGCACCGTCCACCCAAACATGTTCATAGTTGAATAAGGGTGAAGATATCGACCCAAACACATCCCAGGGCTCATCCACCCCCCCAAGGATCTTGGCCTCCACCATTGTGCCTCATAGCTATGGCAAGAGCAGGAAGACAACCGGAAGCTAAGCACATGCCGCTGCTTCCACACCACTTGATAGCCGTTCAGCTGGCACAGCTGCAGAAGCTGCATCCGCACCAGTTGCATAGACCATTCCAAGGCCGGCCATGCCTCCCATGAGGTCATACGAACCACCCACCGATCCCCCCCATGACTCTCACTCTTCATCTAAGAAATTGATCGGATGCGATCAGCAGCGGTACACTGACACAATAGGTGAGGATGATGGCATTAGAACAATAGATGCAGGTGATAGAGGGTTGAGGTCCCCCTGCTCCAGCCTCATTCCCGTAGATAGCCCTGAGCATATGCCCCAGCGTTCGCTCCATGGCATCGGCGAGTCAGGAGGCACAAGGGGCGATGTGGTGGCCTAAGTTTTGTGGCAAAGAGATTCCTTGAAGATGTTGGTCTTGAGTTCTTTTCTGAATTGAAGGAGTGTGGGGGCGAGTCTGATGCTGATGGGGAGGAGGTTCCATAGTCCTGCAGCATAGGCAGAGAAGGCATTTTTCTGGTGATTTCCTTTTTGCAGTGGCAGATTTCAAGTCGGCATGTGTACTGGCTTCTGTTGGTGTGGTATCCACCGAAGATGCTGAGTTTGTTTTCAAAGTAGCAGGGTGACCTGAGGGCAACTGCCTTATAGATGATGCAGGAAGACTTGAGGGTGATTTTTACCTGCAGTGGGAGCCAGTGAAGATTGATGAGGGCCGGGGTGATGTGGTTGTATCTGCATAGACCCGTGGTGAGGCCTGTGGCCGCATGTAGGACACTTCTCAGGGGCACAAGGGAGGAGGATGGGAGGTCTTAGAGGAGTTAATTGCCCCCATCCAGGTGGGATTGAACCAGTGCTTGAAGGGTGGATCTAAAGCAGTCCGGAGGGAGGAAGGGCTTGTTTTTTCACATGAGGGGGAGAGCTAATACTAAGCTGTCTGAGTTTTCTTAGCTATGTGTGTCATGATGGAGAGGTGTTTGTCGATGTGGACCCGGAGGAGCTCAGGAGGTAAGCTCAGGTGTGAAGTGCTCATAGTTCATGGTTAATAGCCAGGTCTGTGTGTCTGGGTGTTCGGTGTGGTTAGTGAGGAGTAGGAATTCGGTCTTGGAGGGGTTGAGCTTCAAGTACGCACTGGACATTCAAGACTGGATCAGCGAGAGGCAGTTTTTGAGCCAATGGATGTCCTTGATGGAGTCGAACTTGAGGTATAGCTGTGTGTCATTGGCACATTGGTGGATGTGGATGTTGTGTGTGGCTAGTAGGGCTCCCAGAAGCTCCATGTATAGATTGAATATCACTGGGAAGAGGATGACATCCAGCAGGACGCCACAGGTGATGGGTAGCAATGGCGATCTAGAGGAGTCCATCTGAACAAACTACTGGTGGATGGCGAGGTAGGCCTTGAACCAGAAAAGGGCAAGTTTGCTGATCCCCATGCACCGACGTAGGGTGCCCATGAGTGCCTGGTGGTCTACTGCATCAAAAGCGTCCAAGAAGTCGAGTAGAACTAGGACGCAGGGGTGGTCACATCAAGGATGTTGAGGGCGTCGTCAACCACCCGTTTGGCTGCTGCCTCTGTGCTGCATCTGCGCTTGAACCTGGATTGGTAGGTTTGGAGAAGATTGTTGGTGTTGATGTATTGCTCCAGTTCTGCAGCTACTGCTTTCTTGATTATCTTACCTAGGAAGGGAAGATGGGTAATGGGGTGATAGTTACCTAGGTAGTAGGGATCCAGAGTGGATTTCTTTGGTAGAGGGTAGATTTTTCCTGTTTATAGGGTCAATGGGAAGGTGCATTGCGTTAAGGAGCTGTTGATGATCTCCAAGTAGGGAAGAAGAGCTTCTGCAGGGAGGGTCTTGAGGATGAATGCTGGGAGAATGCCATCTGTATACGATGTAACTTTGAGGGCAGCCAGGGTTTCTATCAGGTCCTCTGTGTAAAGTGTATTGAATGTTGTCCAGGGTTTGGAGATTTTGCACAGAGGGATGTTAGGTGGGTCTGTGGATGCTTAGCTGGTGTCTATGTGCTGGCGAGTCTTGCTGATTTTCTCAATGAAGAAGGTGTTGATGCCAGTGCTTGACCTCTTTGGAGTGGGCGCTGCTTTTGTTGGCGGCTTCTGCGATGATGTTCTGATAGTAGGAGGCCTTGGCTGTGTTGATTAGTTGTCGGCGGGTTGCTCAGAGTTCCTTGAGGAGCGACAGGTCGGATGCAGTCCTGAAGCAGCGCCAGGTTTTCTCTTGTTTCCTGATGACTCTTTTGCTGCAGTTGAGTTCTTGCATGCACCGGGGTGCTGCTGATTTTGGTTTGTAGGGGCTTTGTTTCCGAGATGCGTGTGCGTTGATGGAGGCCAAAAGGGTGGTGTTGTGTGCTTACAGTCGAGAGTTGGGGCTGTTTGGTCCATGTAAGGTGGAGTTTGGCAAGGTGTTCCATGAGGGATAACACCAGGAAGTTCTTGATGTACCTGTAGGTTTGTATGATGGGTGTCTGTGGGGAGTGTCTGACTGGGGTGGTGTGCTGGATATTGAAAGGCACAACTAGGTGGTCAGACCAGTCAAGCAGGAGAGGAGAACTGTAGTGGAGGGACGACAGTCTGGTGATGATATATTCAAGGACGTTACCTTTCTCATGTGTTGGGTCTTTCGTCTGCTGTGTGAGACTGAGGGTGTCGAGAAGACCGAGGAGAGCTTCCTTCATCTGTTTGGTGGCTTGTTGCCTGGGCTATTGCTTGTTGGGTATGGTTTCCCTTACATTGTGGTACCTGTAATCCTCTCTTTCTAATGCCTTCTTCTTCAGGCCCTAGTCCTGTGGCTTGGTGGTTATAATGTGTGTGCTGAGAGGCCAGGCCCTGCATGCACAGGCCTGTAGCAGGAGATGCATTGATTAGTTATTGTAATGGGCGTGTCCCCCTACAAAAACATTTTCACTTGCGGTGCAAGTTTCTAATTTGTGATGGCACTTGTACTTACCCAGTATAACCCACTGTGGCTCTCCATATAAGCAGGCAGTGTGCTGTTCAACAGGACCACGGTGTTGCAGGTGGAACAAGGAAAGTAGGCACAGGAGTGTGTGATGGTCAGGTCAGCATCACAGGTCATCTGAGCATTCAGTGAATTGTACTGTTTCCTGTTGCAGTACACCTCTTATACGGTCTGAGGGGCACTAATGCCACATGGGTACAGTCCAGGGCTGTAATTACACTGGGCAAGTGGGATACCGAGCAAACTCGTGACTTTGTGGAATTTATCTGTGCTGGGGAGGTGGACAGGGAGATGTGCTTGGGAGCATGCTGGAAGAGTGCATCCAGCACCTGCCCAAGGACGATTGAAAATGTGGGGTGTGACATGCCATGCAGAATGTCTACAGTGTGCTGGTAGGTGCCTGTGGCTAGGAAATACAGCACTGACATGAGCTTCAGCAGCTGTTCCGAGGTGGTTCAAATGTTTATCCTTTTCTGGACGTCATCCTGGATCAGGGAGCATAGCTCAGAAATAGTCTCCCTGTTATGATCTGTTATGATCTGTCCCTCTGTTAATGCCCAAGGTGATAGCCTGACCCGGGGAATGGATGCTCGCCTTGCATGGCATCTCCACCACCTCTCTGCACCATGTGGTCTGATGTGCTGTTTCTCCCTCAGCAGGAGGTGCTGAAGTTCCAGGTTAGCAACTGCTAGTGGCAGCATGGTGTTTGAAAGTGCGTGTGTGGGGAAGGCGTGGGCCTTATGTACCCTTTCAGAGTCCAATGGGTGCACATGTGGCTTCATATCCATCACCTGCGAGGTAACTGCACTGTGTTTTGGGAGAATTATCGGCCCTATTTTGGCAGTATTTCAACTTGTAGTATGGCAGAATTACTATTTCTTATCATGGAGTTAATTCCGTCAGAGAATTAGCACTGACGCAGATTTTGCAATTTGTTTGTGGAAATTCCACGCGGGTGAAAATAGAACCCATTTCTTGGAACGCTTAGTCCGGCACAGTGCTAAAAATAGCTGTACTTACATTACCACAACTTTTTCCACTTACCACCGAACTTGCAATGAGTCCCGATATCATATTAAGGCAGAATATCCCATCAGACAATATTCTCAGCACAAAAAACGCAAGGGAAATTATCTGAACATGCACTTGTTCTGCTACTAAATTGCATTGAAAGCAATGAATCAACCTGCAATCATGCTCTTGCCACCAGACAGGCTCTGTGTAGTAATATAATACCACACGATACATTTCATTTCCTAGCTTTCACTGCCTGCTACGAAGGCCCATAACATGCTTTTGGCCTCTGTATCATTAAACATGCCATCATATATGTTACAACACACCTTCAAGTCCCAATCCGCTGGGTTGCTAAAAATATACAACAGAATGGTGCAACTTCTAACAATCTATTTACGCTAGGGCCAAAAAGAAAGCTTACACCACTGCAAAATAGAATACAGACATGCGTGATACATAGGACCATGTGCAGAAAGGCATGGAGTGCTGTATTGTTTGCGGCAATATAGGAATATTCTGCTGTTCTAAGACCCAGTGCCAGTTTATCAGTCATGCCCATAAAAGGAGTGCATCAACATGTCTGTAAGCATACCGTTATAACCGATGCAAGGAAGATAGAACAGTGTGACGCCATATGCCCATTTCCAACTGAGCATTCATGCCTCCCCATTTAATCCAGGGACACCTGAAGTGTCTTCTCTACTCAGTCCTTGCTTAATAACAGAGCTTATGATCCATGTATACGTACGCTTCAAGCAAAAATCAAACCTTCCAAGCACGCAAGGTCCTCAGTTGCAAAAATACCACACACATGCACGCACACACACGCGCACACACACGCACATACACACACACATCCATCAATATGCAGGTTTGTGATGGGTTCAAATACCACAAAGCAACATTCTAGTACATTACATGACACGTTTTGCTTTCAGTATTGAGCCCCATTACAAACACTCCATTCAGTTTGTAATTTTTTTGTAACCTTCTCTTGTACTATTTCCATTCCAACTGGCACCACACTCCCCAGTGAGAAGAATGGAAAGAGAAAGAGACGTGTAGAACTAAAACAGGCTTTTGAGTCATAAATAGGGAGTTATAAGGCAAGAGTCAGATATGACCTGAATGGAGGACTGACAGGACCTTTTTTTTCCTAGGAATGGGAGTCAGACAAGGGTGTGCGCTCCATTGCCCCATAGTTATCCTATTGTGTAATGATTTTGTGGACTTTCAGGTTATGATATGATATGATATGATATGGTATTTGTAACGCGCCTATACACAAGTGTTTCAAGGCGCGACGAGGCGGGGGGGGGGGGAAACAAGGGAAAGACAGACAAACGATCCTACTAGGCCAGGTGTCATTCAGATCGCGCAAGTGCCGAGGTAAGGGGAAAAAGGAGAAAGTGCAAGGGGAGGAGGTGGGGGGGAAAGTGCAGTACAAGGTAAGTAGCGTAAAATAAATAATGAATAAAAAGGGCCAGCTGGTGGCAAGTGCGAGGTAAGTGCAGAGCAAGTGCTAGGAAGGGGGCTGTAGGGATACAGTGACAGTCCCACGGTGCAGGGGGGGCCAGGGGAGGCAGTGCAAGTGGAGAGTGGCTGGGCCCTGGACCGAGGTCGCTGAGAGTGGCCCAGATGCAGGTTAAGTGCAGAATTCAGTGGGGAGTTAAGCAGGTTTAGCAGGGGAGAGGGAGAGAGAAGGCAGAAGCGAAGAGGAAGGTTTTGAGGTGCTTCCGGAACCGGAGATGGTTCTCCTCAAGTTTCAGGGAGGCAGGAAGGCTGTTCCAGAGGGAGGCCCCTGCTGCGGAGAGAGATCTACCCCCAGCTCGTTGCTTCGAGAAGCGGCTGACCATGAGGGAGTTGGAGACGGATGAGCGAAGGGCTCGTGAAGGAAGATATTTAGGAAGAGAGAGTTGAAGGTATTTAGGCCCCAGGCCCCAGAAGGCCTTGTGGACAATGCAGAGGGTTTTGAACTTAATCCTCGCAGCCACTGGGAGCCAGTGAAGAGATTTCAGTCCAGGAGAGATACGGTCCCTGGGCTTGAGGCCAAGGACAAGTCTCGCAGTTCTGTTCTGGATAAGTTGCAGAGGGCGGAGAGTGGAGGCAGGCAGATTTAGATAGAGGCTGTTACAGTAGTCCAGCCTTGAGAGAACCAGGGCTCGGGAGACAGTGAGCTTCTGGGGGAAGGAGAGGAAGGGAAGAATACCTCTGAGGAGGTGCAGTTGGTAGTGAGACTTCTTAGAGACGTCAGATATATGAGGAGAGAAGGAGAGTGTGGAGTCGAAGATGACCCCGAGGTTTTTAGCCTTGCAGGTAGGGGCAGGAGGGGGGCCAAGGGAGGCCGGCCAGAGAGCTGAAGGGAAGGAGGGAGTGGGTGTGCCGATGAGTAGAATCTCAGTCTTACTGGCGTTAAGGCAGAGGTCATTGGCGGCACACCATTCCTTGATAGTAGACAGACAGTCGGAGATGAGGGAAGGAGAGGAGGAGGCCGAGGGTAGCCTGAAAATGAGCTGGGTATTGTCCGCATAGCACTGGAAGTAGGGGCAGAGAGCGGCGATGCGGTGGGCAAGGAGTGCCAGATACTGGTTGAAAAGCCAGGGAGAGAGGTTGGATCCCTGGGGGACACCACAGGTGGAGAAAAAGATGTCAGAGAGGAAGGAGCCCATTTGGACCTGGGAGGGTCGACCGGAAAGGAAGGAGGTCAGCCATGCCAGAGCCTGTCCAGTGATACCCAGGTTATCACGGAGGCGGTTTAGCAGGATGGCATGGTTGACAGTGTCAAAGGCAGAGGAGAGATCGAGCAGAATGAGAACACAGGGAGTGTTGGAATCGAGGTTCAGGAGCAGGTCCTCACGGATGTTCAGGAGAGCAGTTTCCGTGCTTCTGGCCGCTCTGAAGCCGGATTGATGGTCATGAAGATTACCAACAGATTCCGCATGGAGGTTAAGCTGGGAGATGGCCAGTTTCTCCAGGAGCTTGCCCAGGAAGGGAGTAATGGAGATTGGGCGATAGTTAGCGGGGCAGGAGGGGTCGGAAGAGGGTTTCTTGAGGAGGGGGTGCACAAGGGAGTGCTTGAGGGGGGATGGGAAGACTCCAGAGGCGAATGAGAGGTTGCAAAAGTCTGCAAGGGCAGGAGCCAGGGAGTCGATGTGGTCCTTGATGGTTTTGGAGGAACAGGGGTGAACCTGTTTTGACGAGGCTTTCATAGATCGGACTTGTCTGGAAACCTCATCAGCAGAAAAAGGTGGAAAAGCAGAGAAGGGGGGCGGAGGGGCGGCTGCAAGAGAGCAAGAGGAAGAGCCGGGAAGAGAGGGAGGGAGGAGAGAGGAGGAGAGCGAGGATAGGATGTCCTGAGTTTTTGAGATGAAGTGCGAGGCCAGTGCAGTGCAGAGGGCCTGGGAGGGGACCGGAGAGGTAGAGACTGCAGCAGGGTTGGCCAGCTCCTTGCAGATTTTAAAGAGTTCGGCCGAGTTGTTAGATGCCTCAGAGATGCGGGCTTGGATAAGGGCTCTCTTCTTGGTGAGAACGGAGAGCCGGTATTGCCTTTGGAGCAGGCGGCAGGCCAGTTTGTCAGAGGATGAACATGAAGCACGCCATTTCCTCTCTGCCACCCTGCACTTGCGTTTTAGGGTGACGAGATCCAAGTCATACCAGGAGTTACATTTGGCTTTGGGCTTCAGGCGGATTCTCATGACGGGGGCAAGGATATCGAGAGTATCAGTTATAGCGGAATAGAGCATGGAGAGGGCTGTGTCAGGGTGGGAGTCAGCCGAGGGGGGAGGAGGGGGCGAGAAGGTAGCGGCGAAAGCCTCAGCTGACACGCGCTTCATGGGTCGGATGACCGAGAAGGTGGGTGGCAGTGAAGAGGGTGGCTTTGCCTGTGGGGTAGGGAGGGAGAGGTGGGAGGATAGGAGAAAGTGATCGCTCCAGGAGAGAGGAGTGGAGAGAGGGAGGGAGAGGGGAAGGTCAGAGGAGATCAGAGCATCAAGAGTGTGCCCTGCAGAGTGGGTAGGCCCAGACGGGAGAATAGAGAGTGAGAGAGAGTTGCAGAGTTCGCGAAAGAGACCAGTGGGGGGACAGGAGGCATCGAGGTGGATGTTGAAGTCACCGAGAAAGAGGAGTTGGGTGGTTGAGGACAGGAGTGCGGAGGAGAGGTCAGCCCACTCAGAGAGGAAGGAGGAAATTTGACCAGGTGGCCGATAGATAGTAGCCACGGTAAGGGAATGGCTAGGAGAGAGAGAGAGTCGGCAGACAAGATCTTCAAAAGAGGAGTAGGTCTGCGTAGGAGTGACAGTGGCAGGAATCCACTCAGGGAAGATAAGGGCAACACCACCCCCTGAACGGTTGGGCCTGGGCACGGAGAGGATCTTGTAGCCTTCAGGTAGGAGTGTGTCGAAGCTGGTGGCAGAGCTGGCAGTGAACCCGTCTCAGTGAGACCGAGGACGTCGAGGTCCAGTTCCTCAAGAAGGCGACAGATATCAGAGGAGTGCTTGATGGCAGAGCGAGAATTTAGAGTGGCAATGTGGAGAAGGTTGCCACCCTTGAAAAACTTCCGGGGAGGGGTACAGATCAGAGGTACGCCCTGCGGAGGTGTTAGAGAAGGAGTTGAAGAGGGAGCAAGAGAAGGGGCAGGGAGGGAGGGGAGAGGCAAGGTAGCCGAGGACAGAGGAGGGGGGACAGCGGGAGCGGAGAGGAAGTTGATGAGGCGTGGGAAGCGTCTATCAAAGAGGTGAAGGTTGGCCTGAGGGCCTTGGACCAAGACGGTCCCGTTGGCATAGACATTAATGATGGCCTTAGAGGAGTGGAAAGGGGCCAAGAGGACATCCCAACGGGTGCCACCATTAATGGGAGAGGAGGAGAAAGGAGAGAGCACAGCGACCATGTGAGGGGTCCATAGGTCAGGAGAAGGCACGAAAAAGAGAATGTCAGTGAGAGTTTCCTTGGAGCAGGCGCTCGTGTAGGTGTCAGCGATAGGGAGGCCTGGGTTGGAGACCAGGATGTCCTTTTTAAACTTTTTCCTACCGGATTTAGTGAGGAGAGCAGGATAGTCAATAGAGAAGCAGTTAGAGTAGATAGGCGAGATAGAGAGTACCATGGAGTAGGAGGGGAGGCGGACGACCCGAGTATGCAGACAGGAAGTGAGTGGAGGGCACTAGTTTACCACAATGCAGAGCAAACAGTAATGCGTATTAGGTCAGGGCCACCTAAGTTTGAGAATCCTGCGAGGGGAGAAAGAGCACCCTAGTTTAACACAATGCAGGGCAAAAAACAGTAATGCGTATTAGGTCAGGGCCACCTAAGTTTGAGAATCCTGCGAGGGGAGAAAGAGCACCCTAGTTTAACACAATGCAGGGCAAAAAACAGTAATGCGTATTAGGTCAGGGCCACCTAAGTTTGAGAATCCTGCGAGGGGAGAAAGAGCACCCTAGTTTAACACAATGCAGGGCAAAAAACAGTAATGCGTATTAGGTCAGGGCCACCTAAGTTTGAGAATCCTGCGAGGGGAGAAAGAGCACCCTAGTTTAACACAATGCAGGGCAAGAAACAGTAATGCGTATTAGGTCAGGGCCACCTAAGTTTGAGAATCCTGCGAGGGGAGAAAGAGCACCCTAGTTTAACACAATGCAGGGCAAAAAACAGTAATGCGTATTAGGTCAGGGCCACCTAAGTTTGAGAATCCTGCGAGGGGAGAAAAAAAAAAAAAAAAAAAAAAAAAAAAAAAAAAAAGGTTGGCCAGTACTGGATGTGCCCTTGGTGGAAGGTAAAGATGTATTGTGCCAGGGACGCAGGGACTGTTTAATAAAATGTGTAAATTGTATTGTTCATGCCTTTGTATGTTTATGTCTTATTATATGGGTTTTAGTATAGCCATTATATAGTATATAATGATAATTGATTGCATTGTATTGACATGACTTCTGCACACAGTGGTGATGATGGTGATCAGAGAAAGTGAGACGAAAAGATAAAAGAAGGGTAGATGAATAGGGAAATACAGAAAGATACGTGAAGCATTATATTGGGGGGGGGTCAGAGAAAAGGATTGACCTTTAGGACTAGACCCCTATTTCCCTTTTTTATTGATTTGAAAGTGGATGGCTTGTTGTGGTCCTTCATAGTTCATTATGTTGTCTGACCTTTATTTTGTTGTGTTTTTTGGGATTACCATTACATTTTCTTTCTTGCTGGTTCTCTTCCGCTCTTTTGTTTCTTTTCTTCTGTTCTATACCTGTTACTGGTTTTCAATCATGACTTGATTCGTACCAACTCATTAATGTTTGTAAAATGTCTTGGCGTAAGGTGCTGTAGAAAATAAATATGATACAAAAGGGAGGCTGTGGGTGCCCGGCTGAATGTGTTTTACGCAGGCAAATTCAGACAAACGATGACTATTCCAAAATTAAAGATGTTTGTATAAAAGGAGCACTATGGTAAGGAGATGAAGGACTGTGACAATAGAGAAGGAATGTGATGAAGTTAATTGACTGATGAAGGACTGTGCTGAAAGAGTGCAACAAAGGAGAAGGACTGATGGGAAGGAAATGAGCCTATCCCAAACCCCTAGGTATTTCCATATAAGGCGAAACTCATACAAAGCAATCTAATGTACCAGGAGGGAGCAGCCGATGCCCTCGGCCGCCATATAGAAACCCTGTAGCTCTTAGAAGTAAATGCTAACACTAGAAATGCCCACACTTCATGATGCCATTTTCTGATAGGCCTTAAACTCGACAGGCCGCAGACCCATGTATCTCGCAATCGGCGTTCACATTATCCAATTTCTTCACAGCATGCTTGCTCCGCTTGAGCCTTGTTCCCACGGAAGTCCATTTCCCTCTCGTTCCTGCAGTGTTTACTAGAATAATCAGTATCGCCTTCAAGAATGTGCCGGATGCAGAGTGTGGGACAGTTTCAGGCCCTGGGATGTGACTATTCATCTCCACTAAACTACCATCGAGCCTCTGACCCCCACCCAGCCAGCCCAGTGCCAGCCGCATGCTGATAATCTGACCCCCACTCCCCTGGCTCTCTAGGAAGCCCCCCAAACCCCAGGTCCTAACCTCCATTAGGAGCCTGCCAAAGATCCAAAGCCCACAGGACTGTTTTTCTCCTTAACAATAACACACGCTCAGACAATACGAGATGCAGAGAAGGGTAAATCAAAGATCGATCCCCAGAGTGTCAAGACTGTGGGATCAATGGTACCCTGAATGTACGTGTCAGCATGACTGTATCTTATCCTCCTCTCTCCCTGGCACCCCTTTCCTGTGCCGCCAAGGTGCCTGCGATAATGAATGAATAGCATGTCATAGTTGTTTAGTTTGGATAGGAAAAAGTGTATTTCATAAGTGACCTGACCTTCATTGGAAGGATGATCCCAGCTGACCCACGTGGAGCCAGATCGATGGAGAAGAACCAGCCAATTAGTGCTTGCCATCCCCTATGGAGCAAGCCCATTTGTAGGGTGCCTCCAATCGGGAGCACCAAAATGTCTCATTTAGCTATGACGTGATTTTTGCTTATAACCCCCTGTTCTCTGATGTAACCCCTGAGCGCTCTCGAACAGCAGCGTTCTTTGCTGGTATTTGTATTTTGGACGAGCAAACCTTGTTATCCTTGCAAAGCTATCTCTTGGCTTATTTCCCTAGCTGGTTGTATTTACTCTGGTGTGTGCATATTGTGGGACTTGCCCTCATTTGGTTACCCCGACGCAATTCCCCATCCTCATACTTGCGGCAAAATCCAGGTGGCTTCTCCTGAAGGGCTTTGCCCGCCTACAGTGACCGGTCCCCCAAGTGGTCTATGCAGGTCCCAGCTTTGCCAAAACCTGCCTGCTCGTTGGAGCTGAGGATGGCCCGAGGGAGAGGCCCAGACCTGTTGTGGAAGACCCCCGAACGGAGGCCATCGGAAGAACATAGATACGTGAGTATAGATTACAAGGATTAACAATCTGCAGGGAAGGGTATGGAGTGGTATGGTGAGGGGAACATATGATGAATGAAAGTGGATGGATGACGTGGAGTGTTGAATGTTGACATTTTGTATATATGGCCATGGTCTATTCATTTTTTAGTTTCTAAGGTATATGGTTATATAAAAGAGAAAAGAGAGCCTCTGCGTCTGAGGAGAGAAGGTGGCAGCCACAGTGCACGATACGAATAAGGAGAAACTTAGGAGACCCGTATAAGGGAAAAAGTAGCGGTTGTTGTTTTAGCTTGTTATTTTAGTTTGTTGTTTTTAGTGTACTTTTACCACATGTATGGAGGAGGGCCAGGATTGACACTAAATTGACACTAAATGACCTAAAGTTGTGAGCTGACGGGGAAAACACTGAACAACACTGAACAACACATATAGGTGACACACATTCTAGATAGAAGATGACCACAGA